>NC_040035.1:9330408-9930408 GCF_003713205.1 Coffea eugenioides | reverse complement strand
ACCTAAGAATCAAGAGAGATGTGAAAATGGAATGATTCTTGAAGTTTGCCTATTTAGGTTTCACGGAGGACCTCACCTCGAAATAGTAAGATTGATTTGAAAGGATACAATAAGGCACTAGTGCGAGCAAGAGGTTATGATTTCTTCTTCACCAACTTTATAGACAAGTATTGGAAAGTGAACTAAGATATGGAACCTTCATATTAAGGAATAAGGCCCCGTATCTTACTGTGTTTGTAAATAATGATAGTAACCTCGTGGAGTTTTAATCTAATGTGAAACAGGACAGTAGATTTCAAACGAATGATTTGGCTTGCTCAAGAGGAACCAGAACATGCAATTTATACCGTTGGAAAGCTGGAAATGCCTATTTTCCAGTGCCGCAAACAGCACTTGATTCCGACATCGGAGTAAAAAGATATAGCCGAAACAAAAACACTGCCTGGTGAATACGGGATAAATTTCCAGATTTCTAAGCTTTTGTAAATCCAACATTTGGGTGACTAAATCAAGTTATCTTTCAATGAAACTTTTTACACAACCAATATAACATGTAAACAATATAAACAAGCCATTAGAACCTCAAAATTTCACACCAAAGTGCTCGAACAAACCAGGGGCAAAATGGTCACTTTTGACTATAGCACCTCTTTTGATTTTCTATCAACAATACATCATTAATCCATTAATTTAAGTACTAAATCACCATTAATTTCATCATTAATCACCAAATCAGTTCTTCCATCAAAAGTGGGAGTTCATAGAGCCCACACAACCAAATTTTCCTCAAAATAATGCTACCTACATGCATGCAAGAGCTTAGAAGTGCATTACTACTTCCATAAAACAAGAATTTGAGAGTTGATCGTTACTTACTTCGCTAGATGAACAAGACAGAAATTTTCGGCCCCTCCTTAGCCTAAGAAAATCGTGGCCAGCAGCCCCCTTTTGTAGTTTAATGAGGTCTCCAAGTGATGAGTCAGGTGTGGATGAAATTTGATGTGAATTGGATGAAGATTGATGAAGATTTTGTGAAGATATTTGGAGAACTTTGGTGATGTTTTGCAAGCTCAATGGCTGGCTGTCTTAGGAGAAAAAAAGAAGGAGTTGCACGGCTGTTTGAGGTGATAAAATGGAGAGTTTTGATCTGGTGTGATGCTCCCATGAGAAGCCTAAGAATGTGTGGCCCAAAATGCTCCAAAGTTCAACTCTCCTTTGCGCGCGCACGCGAGCGTTTTGTGCTCGATCTCTCTTGCGTTTGTTTCACTAGTGCACTAAACCTCTAATGCACTTATATTCATATTAATATTATTCACTCTTAATTGTCCCAACATAAGGGTCTAATGTCCCTCAATTAAATCGCGCGCGTGGAACGCGTATTTCCGATTTAAACGCGATAGAGTGAAACCTCTAAGAAATTCTTATAACGATAGTACTAATAACTATCACTTGAGTACTTAAGCATAAAATTACCTATTGTAGGATCATCGTGTAAGTCTCTAATTTTCCCGACTTATGGTATTTCCAAATCAGCTAAAATTCCCAATCGCATAATCACTATTTTCACTTAACGAGCTTCCAAAAATTAAATTTTGACACAAGTCACTTAAAAAATATAACGAAACTATAGACCCATGTGATTAGGTCTAAAGAGGTTAGAAAATAATATTCGGAATAAATAGGCAATTAAATATTCAAATAAGTTCGAAATACGAATTTAAAATAATAAATTTTGCGAGTCCTCACAGGAGTCTAGTATTAATTCCTCGATTAACCTTTCTTAATCTACTATTGATCATTCTTAATTCTCCAATATTAATACACTCCTGATTCAAGTATAGCCTAAAAAAAAACGTGTACTCGTTATTCCGAACTAAACGAATTTTCAAAAAGTGAATTTTCCAACAAAACGCTTTAAAATATAAAAGAGGCGTTGTTCCATATAAATGGATTTTTTTAAAGGGTCGAAATAAATAATTTGGAGAAAATGAGTAAATAAATATTTAAGTAAACTTGTAATATTCAATAAATAAGAAAATTTCGGGTCCTCACATCCTCTCCTCCTTAAAAGGAATTTCATCCTCGAAATTCACACCTAGAACAATATCATTCTCTTAATGGTTAAGTCTACCAGATTAATCACTAACTTACGTTTTCTAACTTATACTTCACAATTTCTATTCATTCAACTAGTAATTAAAACTTAATTTGGTTTTTTTTTCCAAGAAGCATTTTAACTTCCGAGTCATAGGGCAACTTAATCGGCCTCATGTCTACCTCACATAGGTAATGTCTTCACTTCTTTAATGCCATTATTACAGCCACTAACTTCTTTCGTGATCTTCTTAAACCCTAAACTATACCGATATATCATCAACAAATGCCACCACCGATCCATCCAAATACGATTTAACTCCGATGCATTAGGCCCATAAATGCTACTAGTGCTTCAGTCAACTCGAAGGGTGTACCGAAAATTCGAAGTGTCCATGTCTTAAATTGAAAGCGGTAATAACTACATCAGTTTCTAGGATTCTCAACTGGTAATAGCTCTGCTTTAAATTCAACTTGAATAATATCACGGCTCCTTGCCATTGGTCAAAATTCCCGCTTATGTGAGGCTACGGAGTATTTGTGCTTCGTAGTCACATCGTTCAAGTCTCGATAATCTATATATATAGCCTCCAGCTTCCATTCCACATATGATATCCGGTCCTTTAATCGTTATACTCATTAAATCTATCAAATATTTCCTTTCACTAACCCAATTTCCATAGTCTTAATATATCAATTTGGCACCCAAATATTGGGTCCCAACTTCAACCCTAAGTTCTCCACTTTTTTTTTCCATTACTGATCCCTAGTCATCTTCAAGATCTCGGGGTTGCCTACGCTCTCAAGTACCGTTTCGATCACGTCTACTACCGTCCATGTCTTATTACCAATCTAAAGGTGTGGCAAAGTGTAAATATACATATAAGCCATGAAATCGATTAAAAGCAAAGTAACTTTTCACATTTTATATAAGATCACAGAATTACATCAAGTTGGAATAGGTTTATCAAATCATCCCAAGAGGAAAAAGGGAAAACAACAAGATTATAATAAAACGTGCCAAATTGCCAAGATACAAATAACAAAAGACTTTTTCCCTTTTTTTTAAAAGATTAAGTTTCCAAAAGTGCTAGTCTAGTTTAGGGTAAACTATAACCCCTATCCCTCGAGTGTAGTCAAAACATTCTCACTCATAAAACTTCCACTACTAGAACCCCCTGCATAACCATTAGTACTAATTACTTCCATCTGGCATTCGATTGCTTTGGGCGAACCTAATTGGCTGCTGAGTATTTCTTCCTTTTGTTAGGGGTACCAGGGTAATTCGAAAGCTTATGCTCGGCACTACCGTACTTAAAACATTTTCCTTGCTTTCTCTAGCACCCGGTTTCAGTGTGGTTAATGTTGCCACAGTATCCACAAGTTACATGAGAAGTGACGGCCTGACTAGCTTGAGAATTTCCCTTGTGTTTCTTCTCCAGTTCTACGTTCTGACGTAGCAACTCAGTTTTCTCTGCATATTCTTGTTTCCACCGTCCTTCCCAGTAGTCAGCCAATTTTCTTTGAAATTCTACCTCATTTCGAAGAATATCCATTTCCTTACGCATTTCTTCCAAGGTTGTCATTTTACCAGTTGACTTAAGTCAAATGCTAGCCTGCCAGGTAGATCAAAAGATCAAAATAAGTAACTATTCATAATGAAAGTTCGAGTCATAATACTCTTTCATTCTTTTGCTTATAGGTTACCCCGGAATACAAATCTTAACTATTCTCTGTTTAATACGGCGAGTTCTTAAGTCTCCAAGAGATTACTATCATTACTTACAAACACAACCAGATGCAGGGTCCCTATTCCTTAATATAAAATTTCATGTCTTAGTTCACCCTCCAATACTCACTTATAAAGTTACTCGAGAAGAAACTCTAATTTCTTGCTTTCACTAGTGCCTTATTTGATTCCGTTAAATCGGTCCTACTATTTCGAGATTAGGTTCTCCGTGAAACTTAGATGGAGCGAACTTCAAGAATTATTTCATTTTCACACCTCTCTTGATTCTTAGGTTGACTTATAGATCTAGAGCTTAGGTGCTCAACCAACCATGCTAGGACATCAATCGTATGGTCAATAGCAGTAACTACGTGATTGTATTCCTTTATTTCTAGGGTTTCGGTTCAGTCCAACAGTCGTTCCCTAATCATCCCCTTGAGCTTAGGGTTGCTTAATCCTTCCCCTCAATCCCTTTTCACTTGTTCGGCCACTCATAAATTTATCAGTTATAAAGATATGATATAAAATGAGAGTGCATAAACGAGGTTTGAAAAGTGGCACTTTGACCATGCCAAACAAATACAAGGATAAGAGGGAAGACACCGAAATAGTCGCAATGTGTACAACCCAATCATAGATTTGAAATCATGAAACAATAAAGTCAAGCATATCATGAGTAACATCTAATTATTTCACAGGGTGGTAAACATAATCAAGCAAAACATGAAGTGCAATGGCCTTTAAGCAAGCATCACCCCGACCACTGTGCCAAAACCATTAAAATAGACTAAATCACGGGTTTAGAAATTGGTGGAGCCAAAAGTCTCTACTATCCTGTAGGATCATTTTCATTTTCAGCACTAGGAGTTTTAGATTTCATGTCCCTTATCAAATACCTTGTCATTCTCCACTTGTTCAACCAGGGTAACACACCCAACCATCGACTTATCCATCCTGTCTTTAATTTCGGACACTACCCCAACAAGTCGATTCTTAGTTTTTTTTTAAAAAAAAAAAACTTCTCACAAGGAGCCTTTGTCTTCCTCACTCCTTAAGTATCTTAATCTCCACTTCAGGAATTCTAGTAGTCTAGGCATCCGCAATTGCCCTCAGTTCTCGATTATCCCCTCGAATCACCCTAGTTTCCTCGGATAGCCACTTTTAATGATCGACCATTATTAACACCCCATTATTCGGGCGCGAGCAAGTCCTTTGAAAATCACATGAAGCCCTAGTTCTGTAAATTGGATTATCTCTCCAATGCTCCCTTAGGTCTTTCTCGATAATGGACCACCGGAAGGCGTCCCGAGACAATTTAATATCACCCTTACCTCCCATAACTTACCCTTAAAAGTAAAAGCTCATGTAGGTCCAGTTATATTCAATAAACCAGATCCGATCATTTCGTACTATCTCACATGTGTCACACTAGATTAAGACTCCTTGTCATCCACTAATTCAAACCTAGGTTCTAGTTTTCATTTTCACAAGCTGTCACTTAACTTCCCAACCTACTCCATAGTCCAGCATCCTAAACTTTTAAGCCTAGGATACACTACAAAGATCTAAAGCCTAAGCTCTGATACCAACTGTGACGCCCCCACTTCTCCCTAAGACGAACCAGAGGGTATCTGAGGGACACCTGCCCAGCTCTCGCCAGGGCTCAAGCAGTTTCCGTTCAAGCTTAATACAAAACTATTCGACAGCACTGGATAAATAAGAAAGTGCGAAAAACTTCCAAACTTAACAATATATATAACGTTTATCCACCCTTACATGAAATTTCCAAAAGTTACATCAATTCCCAAAAGTTACCACATCTGGGTACATCAAATATCCAAATCATGCATAAAGTTTCCAAGAGTACAACCAATAAGAGGTCTAGCCCAAATTACATTAGAAACCCTAAGCCAGAAGTGCATCAAAAGGGGTTTCTCCAAGTTCATTCCATGTCCATTCCTGTTAAGGAAAACAAATCTACGGGGTGAGCAAAACGCTCGTGAGGCCAAGAACACACATGCAAGCACATAATCCAAGTAACAAACCCAAATAACAGGTCAATGGATATGTACAAGTAATTGACAATTCTAATAAAATGTAAACAAAAACAATTCAAGGATATGGTAGCTCTCAGGAGCTAAGTTCCACTTGCTTTGTCAGGGCCATTAGTATACCTTCCCGTGATGACACTCCGTCAACCGGGTTGGTATTTTCAATCCGTAGATCACCACTTAATTCCATCTGTCCACCGTACATACCCCCACCGGGCCTGAACGTCATTTATAAGGCGATACTTCAACGAGTATGCCAAGCAAGATCTCTCCAATAGATCAAGTTTATTAGTTTTCTCACGGCTCGCCAAGGTTCCGGACCAAGTCCATGCCGGCTCGAGTCCAAGGTCTGCCTATGAGTTTGGGCGTCCCTCAGTTAACATTTATAAGTCGAGGAGATTCACTCCAGCGACGTATGCAGCCATAACATACCATTACATTTCATTCATTCATTCAATACATTTCAGTCATTCATTTAAATTATTCATAATTCATTCGTTTCATTTTAATCATGTGTCATTGATTTCAAATAAGAACGAGTGTGGTAAAGTACACACTCACCTTCATTTTCAAAATCTCCAAACAATTATAATAATTAAGCATGTATCAAGTATTCATACACTTGACACTCACCAAGTAACAAGAGCAAGTAGATTCAATTGAAGTTCAAGCGTCCACCGTGGGGTCCTCTGGAAGGTCCTTGTGTGCGCCTGAGCAAATAATAATAGACTATCATTTTCAAACCCCTACTATTAAAGGAGATCATACCATAGTACAATCTTAGAAAGTCTCGTGAAACGAGCCTTATTTATCCTAAATCGAGGCTCTCAAATAGGGTTTCAAAGTACAAGAGAAATTTAGTTTTCATCTTGGAAATCAAGTATAAAACGTTCAAGTAACATCGAAGGAGTAAGGGGTACTCGAAAATACTCCATTTCCTTCAAATTCGGAAAATTTCAGTTTTGATACGATATATTAGAAAAATCGTATCTCCCGCTTTACAAGTCAAAAATTGGAAAACTTGGTACCGTTGGAAACCTCTTCCAAGGTACTTAAAGTTTATAGAATACACTCTTCCATGATTCCAGACGGAGAGTATTCAAAAATTGGCTCAATGATGCGGATACGGGTGTGCAATAATTAACTTCAACCTTGGGTCAAGGATCCTTTGGTCCACATTGGCGGTCCGATGACAAGATCAAGATCCAAGAGGGTGAAGGAAGCTTTACGAGCCTTGATCATTCACCATACAAGCAAGGAACAAGCTAAGTTTGAAGATTTAATGGACCATGAAGTTACTTTGTTCACTTGTACGTTTGAAGTAAAGGAGTGATCTCATACTTGTTAGCTTAGTTGGTAGTTGTTTTAAGACTGTCCCGTTTAGTAGTTGTTAGGCGTTGAGTATTTTATTACTTATCGGGCCTTATAGGAAAGCCTTAAAGAGCTAGCTCTTTAAGCTCTTTTATGCGGACCGAATCTCTTCCAGGTTTATGTGGGCCGGATTTTGCCCTAGTTTTAGCCTATAAAAAGGCATCTCTTGTAAGAGTAAAGGACAGAATATTACAACCAGAAATCATGAGGAATTTTCCTTCAAGTTCTTAACCGAACTTACTCTTGAATTCTTGAGTTCATAGCTTAGGATTCAAATCAGACTTTATCGATTAGCTTGTTCTCTAATCGTGGTGTCGCTTCATCCATCCTTATTTGCTTAAGGTTGCTGATTACCTTTGTGTGTCAGAGGTCTTGAGTTCATGAGAACAATCGAGTTCAATTTCTGTTGGGAGAAAAGATCCAACTCTGATAATTACAAGGTTGGGAGGTTCTAGGAGGGTCTTCCCCTAGGGTTGCCTATATCACTCAAAGTTACTGTTTTAAACATGAGGACAGCTTTCAGGTTTGGTTTTTGGCCAAGTTTGAAAATTCAGCAAAATTCACCCAATTTGAACTAGCCTTTGGAATTTGGAACTCAATTAGAGTGCAAACAAGGTTTAAAATAAAACAAGCAGAATGAGAATTGAGGTTTCGAGCACCAAGATATGGTAGCTCAAAGTTGCTCAAATTTCCTTGTTAAACAAGGGTTTTCCAACACCAAGTCATGAACTTTGGGAATTTATTTGAACCATGAAACGGCCTCGGAATAACACCAAAATTAGTAGTATAATACTACCATATAAGGTTGTTCCTCTACCAAATTTCATGGAGAAATAAGCACAGAAAGTGGGTTAACAAAACCGTTGAAATTCCAAGAAATTCTAAGGCTAAACTGCCTTTGAACTTCCATTTTGCCGTTTCCAAACATTTGGTCAAGGAACATCTCAAACATGGTTCATTCCACTAGGAAATGTCCAAAATATGTTCAAGGTACATTCGATAGATGATTTACACTAAGAAGCTTTGGATAACAAGTCCCAAACCATAGTTAGTTCAAATCTGTCTAAAACACTGTTTTCGTTCACAAAGTCAGTTTTGAATTTCGATCATAAATCACTCAATTCAACTCGAAATTGAGCGTGGTTGGTGGCGTTAGAAAATAGACTCATAAGGTATATTTTCTCAGAAGAAACCATTTTCAAAATCTATCCATAACCAGCTCATTCGTGAGCATCAAGTTGCAACTCATGTGCTGCCTTCCAGGAAGCAACAAAACAGGACAGTGGATTTCAAACTAATGGTTTGGATTCCTCAAGAGGAACCAGAACATGCAATTTATACTGTTAGAAAGATGGAAATGTTTATTTTCCAGTGCCGCAAACAGCACTCGATTCCGATATCGGAGTAAAAAGATATAGCTGAAACAAAAACACTGCCTGGTGAATACGGGATAAATTTCCAGATTTCTAAGCTTTCGTAAATCCAACATTTGGGTGACTAAATCAAGTTATCTTTCAATGAAACTTTTTACACAACCAATATAACATGTAAACAACATAAACAAGCCATTAGAACCTCAAAATTGCGCACCAAAGTGCTCGAACAAACCAGGGGCAAAATGGTCACTTTTGACTATAGCACCTCTTTTGATTTTCTATCAACAATACATCATTAATCCATTAATTTAAGCACTAAATCACCATTAATTTCATCATCAATCATCAAATCAGTCCTTCCATCAAAAGTGGGAGTTCATAGAGCCCACACAACCAAATTTTTCTCAAAATAATGCTACCCACATGCATGCAAGAGCTTAGATGTGCATTACTACTTCCATAAAACAAGAATTTGAGAGTTGATCGTTACTTACTTCGCTAGATGAACAAGACAGAAATTTTCGGCCCCTCCTTAGCCTAAGAAAATCGTGGCCAGCAGCCCCCTTTTGTAGTTTAATGAGGTCTTCAAGTGATGAGTCAGGTGTGGATGAAATTTGATGTGAATTGGATGAAGATTGATGAAGATTTTGTGAAGATATTTGGAGAACTTTGGTGTTGTTTTGCAAGCTCAATGGCCGGCTGTCTTAGGAGAAAAAAAGAAGGAGTTGCACGGCTGTTTGAGGTGATAAAGTGGAGAGTTTTGATCTGGTGTGATGCTCCCATGAGAAGCCTAAGAATGTGTGGCCCAAAAGGCTCCAAAGGTCAACTCTCCTTTGCGCCCGCACGCGCGCGTTTTGTGCTCGATCCCTCTTGCGTTTGTTTCACTAGTGCACTAAACTTCTAATGCACTTGTATTCATATTAATATTATTCACTCTTGATTGTCCCAACATAAGGGTCTAATGTCCCTCAATTAAATCGCGCGTGTGGAACGCCTATTTTCGATTTAAGCACGATAGAGTGAAACTTCCAAGAAATTCTTATAATGATAGTACTAATAACTATCACTTGAGTACTTAAACATAAAATTACCTATTGTAGGACCATCGTGTAAGTCTCTAATTTTCCCGACTTATGGTATTTCCAAATCAACTAAAATCCCCAATCGCGTAATCACTATTTTCACTTAACGAACTTTCAAAAATTAAATTTTAACATAAGTCACTTTAAAAATATAACGAAGCTATAGACCCATGTAATTAGGTCTAAAGAGATTAGAAAATAATATTCGGAATAAATGGGCAATAAAATATTCAAATAAGTTCGAAATAGGAATTTAAAATAATAAATTTTGCGAGTTCTCACAGGTTAATTCCTCGATTAACCTTTTTTAATCTACTATTGATCATTCTTAACTCTCCAATATTAATACACTTCTGATTCAAGTATAGCCTCAAAAAAAAAACGTGTACTCGTTATTCCGAATTAAACGAATTTTCAAAAAGTAAATTTTCCAACAAAATGCTTTAAAATATAAAAGAGGCATTGTTCCATATAAATGGATTTTTTTAAGGGTCAAAATAAATAATTCAGAGAAAATGAGTAAATAAATATTTAAGTAAACTTGTAATATTCGAAAAATAAGAAAATTTTCGGGTCCTCATGGTTAACACCCCACAACCATCCTCCGCAGCAGTCGCAGTCGCACTACCTTTTGCGAAACCATTTCCTGACGTCTCTAGAATTGGGGTTTTTGTTGACGAAAATTTCAAAATGTGGCAAGAACGTGTCTACTCTCTACTCGACATTCATGGAGTGGCCTATGCACTGGCAGAATCTCAACCTGCTGCAACCGTAGATGTCAAGATACAAGAGTCGTGGCAATATGCCAATAAGGTATGTCGACATACAATTTTACAAACACTTTCTAATGAGTTATTTGACGTATTCTGTAGCTGCAAAGAAGCCAAGCAAATTTGGGAAGCGTTGGTAACGAAGTTTCCCGCTGAAGACGCAACCAAACAAAAATTTATTGTGGGAAAGTACAATCAATGGCAGATGACCGACGACAAAGAAATGAAAGCTCAGGTCACAGAATACCAAATGTTACTCGAGGAGCTGAAAAATGAAGAGATCAAGTGATAGGGTGTTAATTGTTGGTTATTTTATTGTTAATTTTTCCCTTTATTCTTGCCAAATATTGTTTTAATTATTAATATTTACTTATATTTGGTATTGGACTCGATTTCAGGAAGTGAAACAGAAAACTACAAAAATGAGGGACTTTTTGGAAATAATTGGGATTTCAAACAACCGGGCCCACATGGTGCTACAAAGAGATTGCATTTTCTTTGCTGATTAGGAGATTGGAGTCCTACGGGCAATAGGAAACTAAAAGCAAGGAATTCGGTAGAGCCCCACTTTTGGTTTGATTCTCAATTTCAGCAGGGGACCACAGGGATAAGAAGCTTTAGTCATTGTTAGCTTTAAAGAGGAGACAAACATACAGAGAACTCTTATCAATGAATCAATAGTTTTAGTTTAGGCTTTTAGCATAGTTTTAGTTTTTCTTCTCTTAGCTCTTTCGCATGGTTGTTCTCCATTAATGGAGGACTAACCTCTTAATTCTAGTCAAGGGGACAACTGAATACTTGGTTCAACAATTACTGTGAGATCAAAATTATTTTAATCACTTCCTCATTTATTGGTATTTATGTGTTTCCTGTTTTTAATTGTTATAGTCCTTATGTATGATTGATTAGTTCGCAATAATTAATTATTCATATAGGCTATTTTGCTAAATAGAGGTAATTGAATCCGTAATTGTTCGTTATCTCTATCTTCGTAGCAACTGGCGTAATTGGGTTTATGTCAGGGGAGCATATGATCTAGTTTAAACAAACCCTCGTAGCGTGTTTGTTGGTTAGGATTGGGCCTTTCTAATTATTAATGCAATCTAGAAATTAAATCCTACGGTCGTACCTAGGGTTATTTTTGGGTTAGAGAAATAGCTAACGGTCGTACCTTAGCTATCGAGAAATTAAGGAAGGGTTGGTTGTTTATCGCGTGCATGACAACTATAACTAATCTATTACTAAATGTTGGAATTATTTCTGCATCAATGATCAGTGCATGAACCATTTCTGAAGTGTACCCTTGGCTAGAGTTTTCTCTTAATTATTTCTCTTAATCAATTATTTTCTGCAGTTAATTTATTTAGTTAGCATTTAATCCAAAACCCCCCATACTTTGGACTCTAGAAGAAACGAATTATCCCCAGTCCCTGTGGATTCGACCCTACTCACCGCTATATACAAAATCTGTATTTTTCTCGAGTAGGTATTTATTATTGCACAGGTTCGGCACCTGTCAATTTTTGGCGCCGTTGCCGGGGACTGGTGTCAGATTAATTTGTTTCCTTTTGAGTTCATTTTATTTTCATTTTTTATTTATTTTTCTCTTATTTTTTTTGATATAGTTTATGGCTTCTAACACTCCGTATTTTGGTGATGTATTGGATTTTATTTCCGGGGAAGGCGATGAGACTAGTTTTTTTGCTAAGTTTGCATATTCAGAGGCACTAAACTCTATTAGAGAAAGAATGGCTGCTGCAACCTGTAAAATTTGTTATGCCAGGGATCATTCAACCGGTATGTGCCCCGAATATCAAGATAATCTGAGTGTCCCACTCAATAATTATGGAGATTTTTCACCCTGGTCTCAAACGTGGTATAACCCTAATCCAAACGGGTATGATCAAGAATGGTGGGATAACTCCAGTTATAATTATACAACAGGGCCAATGAATTTTCAGCAGTATGAGTCTCAAGAATCATCATCTATGTCAGGTATGTCTCTTGAAGAAATAGTTGAATCATTAGCTACTAATACATATCAATTCCAACAGGAGACACGAATGAGAAATGAGATGATGAAGGATGCAATGAGTAATCTGGAAGATCAAATATGTCTATTGACATCCAGAATAAATCGATTGGCTTCTCAATTTGAAGAATTGCCCTCGAAAATTATTGTGGATTTTGAAGAAAATGAGAGTGCAATTTGCTTGACTAGTGATGAGGAGATGCAAGAGTGTCAAAATGAGAGATCTACAGATGCTGTTGAAAAAAAAGCCGAAAATGAAGAAATGGAACCCCAACCGCAACCCATTCAAGTGAATGAATCCAGTGAACAATCTCCAAATACGGTGACATCTTCTCCACTCCTTAATCAATATTTTCCTGACTCCTATTCTTCAATTCTTGTTACTGAAATTGATTTTATTATACCAGAAAATTTAAAATTTCATGACAGGAATAAGTTAAGAGTGGAGATGGCAAAATATCTTGAACCAATGAATGCGTGTGATGGAGGAGTGAGTGGAGAATGCAGATCATTGTTGACTTGTTTAGCGCCATTTACTAGTCCATGGAAGCCCGTAACTCGTGTGCTCAAAGATTACTCCATCTATGAGGGTTACCAGGATCATATTGAAGATGAAGCATTGAAGCGAGCCACAAGATTTTATCCTCCATGAACAAGCATAGATTGTCTAGCCAAAGACATTAAAGAAAGGCGCTACTTGGGAGGCAACCCAAGACTATTTGTTTCAGTTTTCATGCATTTTTTAAGTTTTAGTTAAGTGTTAGTGTCAATTAATAGTTTGATGTTTGGTGCCAGGGAATTAGCAGTTAGACGTGCCCACGCTAGGTGGTCAAGCTAACGGATCGAGAATTTTTTACGGATGGTCAAATGATTAAGGGCAGTTAGGCGTGTCCACGCCTGAGACAGGGGTTGCTTGTTATTAAAAAAAAAAAAAAAAGAGGGGGGGTGAAAAGACTGCCCTTACCAAATGAAAAAAAAGGGCTAAAAAAAAAATTTTTCAAAGGGCACGAAGTCCTACTCTTTTCTTCTTCTTCTTTCTTTTCTTTTTCTTTCCTCTTCTTCCCTTTCCTCTGCTTGGTCTGCCGACGCGCCCCACCTGGCCGCACGACCGCCGCCCGAACCTCCGCAAGCTTTTCCCCAGCTTCGTCCGCAACACGCCGCGCTGCATCATGCGCACAAGCAGGGGACCTCCACCAGCCCCCTGCGCTCTCTCACCTCTCTCTCCGCTGCTGTTCACAACCAGCTCTGCACCGCCAGCTAACTCTCCTCTCGCCATGAGTTCAGCTTCCACCGCCAACAGCTCCACCAGCTCGCCACATCTCCGCGTGCAACTCCAAGCGCGTCGCTGCCTCCTGAGCTCGCGCCACCAACAGTTCGCCCAAGCTCCGCAAACTGCCACCCAGCTCCCCCTCTGCTCTCTCTCCACTTGGCGAACGAGCTGCACTTCAGCTCACCTCCACCAGCTTGGCGCCCCTCTCCGCTGAGCTGTGCGCCGCCGCCTGCTCAAGCTCCACAACCACCACCACAGCAGCCCTGCGCGCCGCTACCTGTCACCCAGCCGCGAGCCGCGAGCCGCGCTTCCTCCCCCCTGCAGCTCGTCGACGAAGTCCACCAGCCCACCACCAGCTCGTGAGCTCTCATCTCCTCCAGCTCCACCCCAGCTCGTTACCACCTGTCAATTGTTGGCAGGTGGAGGTATTGCGATTCCTGCCTCAATTTGTCTTATTCTGAACCCTAAATTGCGAAATTTTGCACCTTTGCTTGGGCTTCTTGTTGGAAAACAGCGGGCAGTAATTTTGGGCATTTTCTGGTCTAATTTTGGGTAGAGTTGAGTTAAACTGCTGCGATATTTGGGGGTACTTTGGGAGTGAGTTGCCAATTGCTTATGGCTTTAATTTTCGCTCATTTTTGGCGCTGCTTGGGTGTTCGCATCTATTTTGTTCATTGGGTTGGTTACTTGCTTTATTTTCCCCCTATACACTTACCAGTGGTACTGGTAATGGTAGTTGTTTGACATCTGATAATCCTGTATTCTGGATTGCCTAATTAAGCGAGTTGGGACTACTGGGCATTTGTGATTGAGTCCACCCTGTGATTGAGTGTTTGGATAAAGCAGGGGTGATTTAGGCATTTTCTGGGGGAACTTTTTGGACAGATTTGGGTTTAATTGCTGCCAAATTTGGGGTATTTTCTGCTATTTGTTGAAAAGCTAGCCTTTTGATTACTTTTTCCCTGCAACTCATCAGTGGTACTGGTTGAGATCTTTTGCCTATCGTTGTGGCTTGCATTTGAAGATACTTGCTTATTTTGAAGTCAAAGTTCTTGCATTTGAGTTGCTGCCGTTGAATTTAATTCTTTCCTGTCTGTGCACCAGTGGTACTGGTTGCAGGGTTGCTTTCCATTTCTTAATCATCTGTGTTGGACTGCCTATTTGATTCCATTGGTTGTTGCAATTGCCTTTTGCTGGGCTACCAATTTGAAACCAGTTGTTGAGATCTTGGCTGAATTTGTGTCCAATTGCTGAAATTTGTTATTTTGATTAGCACTAGCACCGCTCTTAGTTTGTTCGACTTGTTGTTTTGGTGCATTGTTGGAAGCTGTGCGCTGGTATTGTGGGGTACTTTCTGCATCTGTTTGTTGAATTGGAAGGCTACTGTGCCACTTCCATTGCTTATTGCTGTTGGTGGCGTCTAATTGACTTGCTGGGAGTATTTTACCTATTGATTTCAATTGCTAAATCTTTAGAGCATTTGTTGCGATTTTGGACTACATTGTTCCTGCATTTGACCCAATTGGGGCCACCAGTGAGTATTGATTGAAATTGTTGTATTGTTGGGATATTTGTATAGTCTCTAGGTGCCTGGGTTGTGCATTTTGTTGATTGGGTTGTCTACGAGGGAGGCACCAGTGGCTATTAAATTGTTATTGTTTTGAATTTGCTAAGTGGCCTCTCCCACCGATGGCCTCTGATGCTCAGTGGATGAGCGAGTAATGCATATCGCCAACCAGGTGGCTCCAATCCCTAAGAACCTGGCCGCGTATTTCCACCTGAACCGCCCCTCTTTTGATGACTTCAGGGAAGTACCGTTGCCCCTCTCCTTCCTTCTACTTTTACATTATCACATTGAGGGCAATGTGTCATTTAGGTGGTGTGGGGGGGGATCGTTGTGGTGCTAGTATTTTTGTTTTTAGTTTCTAGGGGCTTTTCCTTTATTTTTAGTTAGTTTTTGCCTATTTTTCATTTCTTTTCTTTTCTTTTTCTTTCTAGTGGTCAGTCCTTAAAGGAATACCAAGTTTTGATGCTGGATTGTTGCCTCTAATTATGCTATTGCCAAGTTTTATTAATAAAAGGGTATTAAATTAATGTGGTTGAGTTCATGAACATCTCTCTGGTCAAAATCGGTAATTGCTTGACTTTTCTAATTTTTGGTTAACTTTTCTAGGCATAGGGAATGATAGTTGGCATTTTTTATGTGAATTGGTCCAATTATTAATTTTAGTTCTCCATGTTTGGAAATTTGAGGCTGGCTGCTGTTATTTTTGTGATATTTTCTAGTTCTTGTGGTATGTTATCATAAATAAGAGGTGACTGTACTCTACTAGTTGTTACTACTGAGTAACCGGGGATCTTCACCTAAAGTGTCGATTCTCGCGTCAAAAGGTAGTAGTTACTATGAGTGCGTGGTCCCGTAGCAATTAGAGCTGAGTAACCGGGCTCCTCCATCTGTCAAATGTTGGAGTTCGCGTCAAAAGGCTCTAAGGGCTATAAACTAAGTCTTTTGTTACTAAAAAAAAAAAAGAAACAAAAAGAAAAAAAAAAGAAAAAAAAATAATAAAATAAAGATTGTGTTAGTATGTGAATAAATCAGCTTGCCAATTTGTGATCTTAATGTCGAGATTTTGGTTAATAGTTGGACCATTTGCTGATAAATGTGAGCAACCATTCCTTTTTCTTAGATTGGTTTGCTTTAAATTGGAGGAGTTGGTGGTTGGGAAGCTAACCGGGGTGATTTTTCTTAGATCTTAACTTGTGAAGCTTGATATATGTTTTTCTGGGTATCTTGGCAATACTGTATTTGGAGCAATAGCCATTATTAAATTTCGGTGTTCAATTGTTGTTCTCATGCTTGAGGGCAAGCATGGTTCAGGTGTGGGGGGAATTGATAGGGTGTTAATTGTTGGTTATTTTATTGTTAATTTTTCCCTTTATTCTTGCCAAATATTGTTTTAATTATTAATATTTACTTATATTTGGTATTGGACTCGATTTCAGGAAGTGAAACAGAAAACTATAAAAATGAGGGACTTTTTGGAGATAATTGGGATTTCAAACAACCGGGCCCACATGGTGCTACAAAGAGATTGCATTTCCTTTGCTGATTAGGAGATTGGAGTCCTACGGGCAATAGGAAACTAAAAGCAAGGAATTCGGTAGAGCCCCACTTTTGGTTTGATTCTCAATTTCAGCAGGGGACCACAGGGATAAGAAGCTTTAGTCATTGTTGGCTTTAAAGAGGAGACAAACATACAGAGAACTCTTATCAATGAATCAATAGTTTTAGTTTAGGCTTTTAGCATAGTTTTAGTTTTTCTTCTCTTAGCTCTTTCGCATGGTTGTTCTCCATTAATGGAGGACTAACCTCTTAATTCTAGTCAAGGGGACAACTGAAGACTTGGTTCAACAATTACTGTGAGATCGAAATTATTTTAATCGCTTCCTCATTTATTGGTATTTATGTGTTTCTTGTTTTTAATTGTTATAGTCCTTATGTATGATTGATTAGTGCGCAATAATTAATTATTCATATAAGCTATTTTGCTAAATAGAGGTAATTGAATCCGTAATTATTCGTTATCTCTATCTTAGTAGCAACTGGCGTAATTGGGTTTATGTCAGGGGAGCATATGATCTAGTTTAAATAAACCCTCGTAGCGTGTTTGTTGGTTAGGATTGGGCCTTTCTAATTATTAATGCAATCTAGAAATTAAATCCTACGGTCGTACCTAGGGTTATTTTTGGGTTAGAGAAATAGCTAACGGTCGTACCTTAGCTATCGAGAAATTAAGGAAGGGTTGGTTGTTTATCGCGTGCATGACAACTATAACTAATCTATTACTAAATGTTGGAATTATTTCTGCATCAATGATCAGTGCATGAACCATTTCTGAAGTGTACCCTTGGCTAGAGTTTTCTCTTAATTATTTCTCTTAATCAATTATTTTCTGCGGTTAATTTATTTAGTTAGCATTTAATCCAAAACCCCCCATACTTTGGACTCTAGAGGAAACGAATTATCCCCAGTCCCTGTGGATTCGACCCTGCTTATCACTATCTACAGAAATTATATTTTATTTAAGCAGGTATTTATTATTGCACAGGTTCGGCACCTGTCATCAAGCTGCCCGAGAAATTTGCTGCAGGCATGCTAATTGAAAAGTTACCCGAGTCATGGGCCGACTACAAAAATAACTTGAAGCACAAAGAAGAAAATTACACAATTGATGAACTCGTGAAACACATCCTGATTGAAGATTCACACAGGAAGGAGTTGAGAGCTGCCAAAGCAAAGGAAATGGTATTCAAAGCTAATCTGGTACAAAGCAACAACAAAAGGTACGCCAATAAGTCCCAAAGTAACAAGTCTTGGAATCCCAATTACAAACCAAAGAATCCCAACTTTAAGAAAAAGAAAGGCAATTGCTACAGTTGTGGAAAACCAGGTCATCATGCTGCTCAGTGCAGATATAATAAAGGTAACAAAGCAACTGCTAATCCTCCTAAGGCTAATTTAGAAGAAGGAGATGAAATAATTGATGCAGTTATCTCACAAGTAAACATTGCAGCCAATGTGAAAGAGTGGGTGGTAGACTCTGGAGCTACTCGGCACATATGTGCAAATCGAGAAGCATTTTCCTCCTATATTCCAATAGAGGATGATGGAGAGGTAGTCTACCTTGGAGACTCACGAACTGCTAAAGTTCTTGGTAAGGGCAAAATGTTTTTGAAACTCACTTCAGGAAAAACTTTGGCCCTTAATGATGTGCTGCATGTTTCAAATATTCGGGCAAATCTTGTTTCTGTGGCTTTGCTTGGAAAAGTTGGGGTGAAAGTATCATTCGAATCTGATAAGATTGTAATGACAAGAAATAATGTGTTTGTAGGGAAAGGCTATTGTAACCAGGGACTTTTTGTACTTAACATTTCCAATGTGATCAATGAGGATGCTTCTTCTTCTTCTTATATTGTTGATTCAATTTCTTTATGGCATGCAAGATTAGGACATGTTAATATCAGTTATTTAAAGAAAATGCAATTTTGTGGTCTAATTTCTGGTAATTAATGAAAAAATGGACAAATGTGAGATATGTGCAGAAACTAAAATGACAAAGAAGACTTGTATAACTGTTCAAAGAGAAACTGAACTATTAAATTTAATCCACACAGATTTAGGTGATTTAAAACAAACTATGACTAGAGGAGGAAAAAGATATTATGTTACTTTTATAGATGACTACTCTAGATATACTAAACTTTATTTACTTAGAAACAAAGATGATACTCATAATGCCTTTTTATCTTATAAGTCTGAGGTAGAAAATCAACTTAATAAGAAGATAAAAAGAATTAGGTCTGATAGAGGAGGCGAATATTTAGCCTTAGATAAATTTTGTGAACATGAAGGCATAATACATGAAATAACACCTCCTTATTCACCCGAATCTAATGGAGTAGCTGAAAGAAAAAATAGAACACTAAAAGAAATGATGAATTCTATGTTAGTTAGTTCTCATGCTCCTGATAATTTATGGAGAGAAGCTATTTTATCTGCATGTCACTTACAAAATAGGATACCTCATAAGAAAACTGGCAAAACCCCTTATGAGTTATGGAAAAATTATAAACCTAATTTGAAATATTTGAAAGTATGGGGGTGTCTTGCTAAAGTATTGTTGCCTGAACCTAAGAAAAGAAAATTAGGTTCTAAAACTTCTGATTGTATGTTTATTGGATATGCTGAACATAGTGCTGCATATAGATTCCTTGTTTTAAGAAGTGATGTGCTGGATTGTAATACAATTATTGAGACAAAGAATGCTGAATTTTTTGAACATATTTTTCCACTGTCTAGTAAAATTTCTCATGCACCTGTTGAAATAAATAAGGAAATTATTCCAATTGAGGAATTAAGAAGGAGTAAAAGGCCAAGAAAAGAATTTTCATATGGAAATGATTTCCAAACTTTTCTTATTGATAATGATCCTTTAACATACTCCGATGCTATTTCTTCTCCTGATTGTAAATTTTGGAAAGAAGCAATTAAATCTGAAATTGATTCTATCTTGACAAATAAAACTTAAATTTTGGTAGACTAACCTCCTGGTGCAAAACCTATTGGTTGTAAATGGATTTTTAAAAGAAAATATAACTCTAATGGCTCTATAGAAAAGTACAAAACTCATTTAGTAGCAAAAGGATTTGCTCAAAAACAAAATATTGACTATTTTGATACATTTGCACCAGTAACTAGAATTGCGTCTATTCGAGTTTTATTTGCTTTAGCTTCTATCCATAAACTTGTTATTCATCAAATGGATGTCAAAACAGCCTTTTTAAATGGTGAGTTAGAAGAAGAAATTTATATGTTTCAACCTGAGGGATGTATTGTATCTGGACAAGAAAATAAGGTTTGTAAACTAATTAAATCTCTTTATGGTCTAAAACAAGCTCCTAAACAGTGGCATGAGAAATTTGATCAAGTATTGATAAAAGATGGATTCTCGTCTGTAGAAGTGGATAAATGTGTATATGTCAAAATTATAAATGATCAATATGTGATAATCAATTTATATGTGGATGACATGCTTATATTTGGTACTAGTCTAGATATTGTAAATAGTACTAAATATTTTTTGTATTCTAATTTTGATATGAAAGATATGGGTGAAGCCAAAATGATATTGGGTGTTAAAATCATAAGGAGGGGTAATGGTATAGTGTTGTCACAAGAACATTATACAGAGAGACTTCTTAGGAAGTTTGAAAATTATGATGTGACACCTGTGAGTACTCCTTATGACGCTAACACTCAATTAAAAAAAAACAATGGTGACCCAATTGCTCAGTCTAAATATGCTCAGATTATTGGGAGTCTGATGCATCTGATGAATTTCACTAGACCTGATATAGCTTATGCTGTATGTAGACTGAGTAGATATATTCATAATCCCAACCGTGAGCATTGGTTTGCATTAGTCAAACTAATGAAATATTTGAGAGGTACCATGAATTTTGGTATTCTGTATAGTGGATTTCCCACTGTATTAGAGGGTTACAATGATGCTAATTGGATCCCTGATTCAAATGATACAAAATCCACTAGTGGTTATGTGTTCACCCTTGGTGGTGGTGCAATAGCATGGAAGTCAGCCAGACAGACAATCATTGCTTGGTCAACTATGGAATCGGAGTTCATAGCTCTGGAGTTGACTGGTTCTGAGGCAGATTGGTTAAGAAATTTCTTAGCCAATATTCCTCCTATTAAAGATCTGTTGCCTCCTGTGTCTATACACTGTGACTGTCAAGCGGCTATTGCTATTGCAAAAAATAAATCTTATAATTGTAAAAATCGACACATGAGATTGAGACATGATGTCGTAAAGCAGCTGCTTAGGGATGAAATTATTTCCATTGATTTTGTGAAGTCAGAGTTGAATTTGGCCGATCCTCTGACTAAACCTGTAGGAAGAAAATTAATTCTTCAAACTACAAGGGAGATGGGACTTGGGCCAACGGTTGTCAATAGAGATGGTAACCCAACCTATATGATTGGTGATCCCATGAAATAGGTTTATATGGGTAATAACAAGTCGATATTGACTATAAATCACTTGAAATTTAAGTCCCTTTAAAAATAAGTGCCTTTGACTGCTAGTAATTGTGAGGTTGAGTTTAAATACTCTTAATGAATTTATATCCCTTTAGGGAGGTGTATTTAGGGCAGTGTACACTTGATAAATTCACCTATATGTGAGTGAAGTGGGGCCGCTCCTATAAGATTTTTTTTGGTCGAATCTTTAGAGCTCTCATGAACAACCAGGCAGGCGCTCGGCCTAAATGCGCAAAACTGCATTGAACAGCAAAATTATGAGTTATAATGTGATTGATAAGATCTCTGTCATACAACAAGAATTATTGGTTCATAGAAAGATATTTTTCACCAATAATTCTGTAAGACATATTTTATCAATTTAAGTTTGGTTCATAGTCCAAAAGACACCAAACTGATTACATTGATCTCAGACAAATCCAGCAGATGTTTATACTCTTTTGTCCAAAATCTTTTGAAATGGGTGGGAGATTGTTGTGAATGATAGATATTTCACAAGATTTTATTATGTTTGTTATGATAAGAGTTTATCTGATAAAGTTTTCCAAATGTTTGTTCCTATTTTTAGGGAGAAATCTTCAAAGATAAGATTTTGATAAGGCCTTAAAAGCAAGTTCAGAAGGCTAGTTGATGTGTTCCAGCCAGAGGAATTGTTCACGTGCTTTGACTATCTCAAACATTCGGTTTTCACAACAGAGGATAAATAGATAATAAGATCTTATCATGTTGCAAACAATTTGGGAAGCATGCAAATCTTCTACCGGAAATCAGATTTCACTCTTCAAAGCACAATCTTATGAAGCCTATAAATAAAGCCTTTTGTCAAACTCTTTTTCATCCAGATTGAACGAACACTACACTTTGAAAACTCTCTCCTCCCTCTTTTCTATTTGCTTTTCTTAATATTCTTATATTCCTGCTGGTTTTGAAACGAAATTTGTTGGTTCTACATCCCTCTTACATAATAGAGGAAGACTTATTTAATCCTGGGAAAACATTTCAATACCCTGAAATAGTTTCTTAGGACAGTGCTTTCAAGCACGACTCAAGTGTTCAAGTGTTAGTATTGTTCTGGCCATTTATACTACAGTATTCACCGAGCCCACCATATATACACACATACTAACAATTATTATTCTCTCTTGCATTTATATATTTTTTCTATTTAATCTTGCCTACCCTCCCTTATATTTATTTACTTTTCTAATTAATCTTATATTTTCAAAAATATAACACTTGAAATATATCTTAACAAGTGGCCTCTGGGCACCCGTTAGATAGTCCGAAATTTAAATTTTAAAATTTAATGCTTCATTGCACAAACTTACAATTTTACTCAAGAAACTTACATACGGCTAGATTAGTAAATTTAATCGCGATAATGGTAAATTTTGTTAGATAAATGTTAAGTTATACTAGTAAAAAAGTAACTTCTACAATTTACCACTTCATTGGACAAACTTACTATTTACTTCAAAAACTTACGTACAACTAAAATGAGCAAAGCTTAGCCAAAAATATAGTGAGTTTCATTATGTTAAGATTTAGCATTAAAATGGTAAATTTCATAACTACTTCAAACTTACCATTTTATTAGGAGATCTTACCACTAGTTGGAAAAGTTACGTATATCTCTGGACGTACTTTTTAATTCACAACAAAATGTTGGCGTAAGGCACTTCACTGTCGCGAAAGAAATGCAAACCTTGTGTTGCCGGTCAACTATAATTATTTTATGGATTTTTCTAACAGGTGCCTATTGAACACTTGTTAACACACCTAAAATTTACATAACCTATCATGTATATATATGCACATATTAACAATTATTATCCTCACTTACATTTATATATTTTCTCTATTTAATCATACCTAACCTCTCTTATATTTGTTTTACTTTTTCTAATTATTCTTACATTTTAAAATAGGGCAAAACACCTCAGTGACCATTAAACTATTATTCGAATCGCCTTTTGACCATCAAATAATTTTTCATTATAATTTGACTATTAAGTATTAATTATATTCGATGAATTTTGCAGTTGGTGAAAATACATACATTTAGTACTGTTTATCTAGAAAGAGGAAGGGTGCAGCTGTTGCCATCAAGATAATTAAAAGGAGATGTTTTGCTGGAACTTAATAGAGCAAGGGAATAGGGTCGAGTTAGTGGTGGACAAAAATACCCCTGAGTGTTCTAATTATTTGGTAGACTAAAAGTTAAAATCCACAAAATGGCCACGATTGTATTAATTAGTTAGTTAAGTGGCCAATTTATTACGAAAAAAATTATTTGAAGGTCAAAAGTTGACCCGGACAATAGTTTAATGGCCACTGAGATTTTTTTACCCTTTAAAAAATATGAAACATGAAATATATCTTAATGGATGTCCATTAAATAGACCCTTAGTTTATTATTCAATCACCTGACGACTAGTTACCATAGCACTGTGCGTAGTTAAATTAGAAGACTGTAGATTGCCTCCAACAATTTTAGTCAAACAGATAAACATTGACGCCAATTCTTACGTCTCCTTGAATATCAGCATCTAATACCTGGCTTGTGATGACTTTCAATTTAAAATTAGTGCTTATTGGCCCACTTAACTGCCACAAAAGTGTATAAATATGATAATTCTTGCAGTCTTCCTACCAGAATATTTTTAACTTTAAAATTAGCAATGGAGAAAATTATCAGTTGAGCATAGTTTACCAGGTCGAATGTTCCTGGAATCTTGATGTTTAAAATGCAGATCTAAGAAGATTTTATGATGTTTAGGGCAATGCAAGCAACAGATTAGGCGTCTCTAGAATTTTAAATAATGTCACTGAGGTCAATTAGCAACGAATTTTATCACGAATGTCAGCACCTAATAGATGGAGGCTTGATTATCTTCCATGTTATTGATCTTGCTTTTTGGTCCACTTAGAAGCCAAACCGTGACAAGTGTGGTTCCTGGAAGTGTTCTCAGAACACATTTAAATTAAACTCATTTGCCAAACAGGCTCGTATGGATAACGAGTGTTCGTTATACTAATTGCATCTTGAAATGTTGATGTATTTTGAAAAATTATTTAATTTTAAAATAATAAATTTTCATGTCAAATTATAAGAATTTTAAGTTATTCAAGAAATTTTCCAATAAAAATTAGGAAGTATAATATAATTTAGAATTAATCAAAATAGAAGGTGATTGTAACTTGCACAATAGTATTCTAATAACAACTCCTCGTATTTCTTGAAACTTGTGTTAATAGATGAAGTAAAACCAAATGTAGCTGAATTATTTAACAAAGATCATTACAAGAAATTCAACATAAAAAATTCAACACAAAGGCTCGGTAGGACAAAGCTTGTCAACCAATTATTCCAGGCCATGTCCATATCAGAAGACTGGTAAACTTCTTAGACGAATTGATGAAGGAACTCCTCGACAGTGGTGTACTTGACATCAGGATAAAGCTCTGAAGTCTCTACACCGAAAGATGGCTCAATTGGAAAGTTGGAAGTACCATTTACCAGAATTGCATGGTTAATTGATAATATGGCGTCGAGTGGACTTGGAGCCTCTGCGAAGAAATGGTCCATCAGAAATTTGTACACCAATAATTCATACAATAAGATTTGCTAAGAAGAATTAAGGAAATTGAAATCAAACTTCTTGTCACCTTGGATGTTCTTTAGGAGTTGTTCCTCAGAAATGTATTCCTTCTCCAGCGTTTTACCAATCTTCTTCTCCCATATGGCCACTAACTCATTAAATGATGCACAATTCTTAGGAGGATTAATGTAGACAACTTTGTTCAATGTTCTTGGATCATCAACGGTTTTGATGGTGAAGGTACCAACGTCATGTTCTCCAATGAAAATAACTGCAATTGAAACATTCAAAACAAAAAAAAATTAAAGCGCCAACGTACAATATAGGGGATAAGTTGGGCAGAGGATAAGAACATTTTGATCAGGTGAAGTAGGTGAAAATGAATAACCGAGTGATGTTGTTTGCCATACCTTTGGCATTTCCATCTCCCAAGATGAAAACTTTATCTCGTGGTGGAGCAGTGGCTCCTTGCTGTGTAAAGGTTGAAAGAAAATATCCAGCAAAAGCGTTAGATGCGATATAGGTGTAAGGAATCCCCGCTGCCTCAGTCGCTCTACGAATCTGAGACTTTGCTACAAATCCAAACTTGACAGGCCCAACTGCATCTTGGCGATCCACATCAACTCCAAACTCTGAAGGGTAGAATCTCTGATAATTTCACCATATCATGTATCAGATTTTGGGAATGATAGTTGATAAAAACTGACATAAATTGTACCTAGTAAAATTTCATTTTGCTATCTTTTGTCGAATTCACAGATGGTGAAGATCACCATGGTTTCTCCCGAGGACTAAAACATCCCTAATTAACTTCTGCCCAATAGATAGGCTTAAAATCGATTGAAATTTCAATTGTGCAAATTGGCCAATTATTCCTAGTTGCATCTTCACTCTGAAATTGGGGAAGTACCATATGCATGATTTCTCATGTATTATCAAGTTCTATGAACGACACACAACAACCTTTAAATTTACTATGGGATTGTTTGACAAGTGAGTTCTTATAAGTTTTTAAACAATTTAAATTAAAATAACCCAAAAATTTCTTTAAAATTTTTAAAATACGCACTTCAAAAGACAAAAAATATACAATAAATTTCCCGTGCTTTCTTTTCTCCTTCTTCTCTCCCTCCATATCAACCCACCCTCCTCCTTCCTTCCTCTCTCTGCAAGCAGTGACGGGTGAGGAAAGAGGGGAAAAAATGACGGGTGAGGTGGTGGCTCTGCAGGCAGTGGTGGTATCCGGTGGATGGTGGTAGGGAGGGAGGAGGAAGGGAGGAAGAAGTAGAAGAAGGGGAAAAGGAAAAGTAAAGGAGAAAGAGGAAAGGAAAACAAAACAAGAAAAGAAAAAGAAAATTTTTCTCAAAAATCATTAATTTTACAAAAAATTTTCTATAACTTGTACGATAAGTTACAAGAAATTTTTCTTCAAACACCTAAGAAAACTCACTTGTCTTAGACAGTTAAAACCTTTAATTATCTAGATTGCAGCGCCAAGAACCTACAGTGAGCATGCCCGAGGAAATTGTGTTAGTGCTCATTGGCAATTACAGCATACACGCAGCAGCGTAGATTTTAACTACGACAAAGTGAAGGCAGTGACAGCATAACCCAAGAAAAACAACATAAGTAATCAAGTACACTCGCCTATGACAATCAATAGTAACAAGACCACATAAACAACACACCTTGACATTTCCAGCTTCTTTAATTGCGTCAATGATCTTCCCCTGATCATCCAATTGATTTTGACCAACAGTTGATATGACCACATCCACCTGTTTTATGGCCTTCACTAAACTTTCATGATCATACAAGTCACCCTGCTCCAAGAAAGAATTCCAATATCAAGAACAAAAATAAGCATCACTAGCTAAAAGGGAAAAAAAAAAGAATCCCAATTGAAAACACTGTCAAATTAATTGAAAAAATTAATGCTTCTTACATGAACCAGAGTTGGGCCTGAGTTCTTGAAGCCTTCAACAATTTTTCCCTTGACAGGGTCAGAAACTGTAGATGCTCTAACCAGAACAAAGGTGGGATGGCCAGCCTTAACACTTGCCTCAACCATAAACTTGCCAATATATCCCGTTCCACCGATGATCAAAATCTTGCTTTTTCCCGCCATTCTTGAATATTCAGAAATATCTAAAAATGAAGGGTTATAGAGAGTTTTTTAAACTGATACGAAGGAACAGGAAAAGGATGAAGTCTGGGGACGATGACATGCTGAGGAACACTATTTAAGCAGTGGAAGACTGGATCACATTATAGTGGATGCCACTATGGTGCAGATATCTTCACCAAGTGAAAAGCCGCCACTTCCAATAATTTTTGACGAGCGTCCCGAGCTAATGTGGCAGGTGGGCCCCGTGAGAGATGTTCAAAGCCACGGTGCTCCCCTGTTTGGAGTAGTTGACCCACCATGCTCCCGATTGCAAACAGGAGGAATATAAGCAATGTTTTGAAAACCGGACCGGACCGGCCGGTTCGACCGGTTGAACCGCGAACCGGCCATGGCACCGGTCCGGTTCAATGACATGTTAACTTTGCTAGAAACCGGTCAAAGACCGGTTGAACCGTAAAAACCGCCGAACCGGATTGAACCGGCGGTTTTTCGGTTTTCAGCTTTCCCTCTTCTTTTTTTTTTTTTTTTTTTTTTAAGTTTTGCAAAATGCAGCTTCAAGATTCGAACCCAAGACCTTTGTAATAAAAGACCAATGTATTAACCGTTGCACCATCACATCTTATTAGTTTTTTTTGATAACTTATTTATATAAAGCAAACACTCATATTTCTTTTTTCCATTTTTCTTACAAAATCTCATCTCCTCATGGCTCTTTCTTTTTAATTTTCAACTCTCTCTCTCTCTCTATCCTCTTTTCTTTTGTCACTCCCTTTTTAATCAAACCTCTTTATTTTTAATTTATTGATGTTTTCTTCCATCTTTTAATTTTGTTTTTGTCCATTAAATTGAAAAAAGTTAAAAAAGAATTTTTTTTAACCCAAATTATTTAATGCCACAACCACTCACTTTTATCTTATTTTTTGTTTCTTATTGAGTTTACATTTCTATTTTCGATTTTCTTGACTTCCTTCGAACTCCAAATTTTCTTTTTTAAATTGCAATCTCTAAATCCCAAAACGTAAATTAAAATTTAAGTTCATAATATCTAAATTCTCAGAGACATGAATTTTGTATAATTTCAAAATATTGTGATATTTTGGGGTTGAATTTAGATATAATTGAAATTGAGATGAAATTTATTTGTTTTAACTTATAATTTAAAAAATTTATTTTTAAAAATCCAAGTTATTAAAAAATAGTAAACTTTTCATCATATAAAATATTAAATTAGTCCATTACATGTCTTATTTTGTACATATATATATTTATATAAATTATTTTAAAAAAAATTCATTGAACCGAGGTTGAACCGGTCCGACCGGTTGAAACTCGACCCTTTCACTTCACCGGTTCAATTAACGGTCCGATTTTTAAAACATTGAATATAAGTAAGAGCGGGGCCAGTGCAGTAGCATAGTGGGCTGTTGATTTAAGAGTGAATATAATAAGGAAATGACATAACAAAGCATTAAGCAAGGGGATAACTTCATAAACCTCATCTTAGGTTTATGACAATTACAGTCACCTTCGCTATTGTTATAAAAAGATTATAATATCCTTGACAATTTTACAAATTTTAAGTAAAAAAATGGGTGTTAAAAAAAAGGATAACCATAGTTTGCAAATATCTCTTCATCCAAAAGTTTTAATGTCATCTCAATTGATACGTTAGATTCAATATCTAGATCATTTAAATAGAATGCTTGCTTGTTGTATAAATAGCAGACAAATACAGATGCATTTGTTAAAATAGTTTCTTCACAAGCTTCTTATTAAAGAAAGAAAAAGAAGTCCATACATAAAAAATTGATGCCTTGAAACATGGTATAAATTTTGCTGCAAAGAACTACCTTAAAATTTTTTATTTAGCAAGTAATACTTATATTTGATTTTTCTTGGTCATTTAATTTGTTTTCTAAAATATAATAGGGGCAACATAGGATATTCATTATGCTTTTGTACTTACATCATCGTCTATTACCAAAACTGTTATGAAACAATTAAAAGTATGGATGTCCCTTTGTATTCCCAAGAGGATTAATTATTGATTTATGGATACATTATGTATAGAAGTTACAATCCATAAATCTATTCATGTAGTGGAAGAACCGTTTCATAGGTTTCTTCATATTCTTGTAGTAGTGGGTGTTTAATAGAATTGATGCACCTTTAATCTTGTAGTACCTATATATAGAGGTACATTGACACCCTTTGGGAGGACTTTTGTATCTTGTTGGAATACAAGAATATCATTCTCTATTGCTCTACTTTTCCTCTAATATCTCTATTCATACTATAGTAGTTTATTAGTTTCACAACACGTTATCAGCACGAAAGCTCTACTTTTGAGCAAAAGGTGAAACACGAGACTCTGTCAAGATTCTGCTAGTGTCAAATCAGCTGTTGGTTTTTTTTTCGAGCAACTCTTGACTACCTATTGAGGTAAATCTCTAACCCATAAACTTATTTCAATTTCTTATGGCTAACATTTGAATGATCGAAAAATACAAAGTGGCCTGGTGGTGAGCGAAACACAAACAACACGTTATCAGCACGACCATTATATTCTGATGCATTAAATTTTGGAGATGCTATTATAGAAAATCAATTATATTTGAGGATCTACTTGTCCTTTGAAATATTTAAAGAAAAAGATTCGCCCACCTGAAGATGGTCGTTCTTTAACAAAAAGATTTGGCCACCAGAAGATGGTCATTATTTCAAAACTTGGTATGATAAATTTACTTATGAGTGCAAGTACACAATTCTGCTATGTTTAGAATTATTTATTAGTTAAAAATAATATTCTCTACATATTTCTCAAATATGCTCTTGTAGTAGTAATATTGAGATAAATTTTGAGAATTATTTTGTACTTATTGCATGCGAATTCTAGTCCATTCCCAGAAGTGAATCCGACTACATTTCAATTTATTAGTTATGGTTGTTGCCATGACTATGATTTTGGTAAATATATATTTTACCATGACAAGAGAAAAAGTTACCACTTGAAGTGGGATAATAATGATAAGGACAGGAAAATAAAGGTCCTAAAGATAAATGTCCCGAAGTACATTTGACGAATCAAAATTATAATCGCATCTTCACATGGCCAATTTCTTTAAATACCCTGAAGGTGTATGATGCTTGATTTAATTTATAATAATAATTAGCTTTTCTTCCTGAAGAAGAAATGGATGTTAAACATTTGGAATCAAAGGATTATGGTGATGATATTTGTCCCATAAGAATTATAGTGACAATGATATGTGTCTCATTAATAAGTGCTACTATATACACTATATTCCAATGAGAGAGACAAACACAATCTGGTGTAGTGTTTAAGTGATCGAAAACTCCAGAAGAGCCACTACTATATTTCTCCCTGTAGGAGAAAAGTTTATCATAAATAAAACACTACTTTTTATCATGTCTCGAAAAATTTATTGAATTTGAATATCCGTTGAAATGGATATCAAATTGAGACACTAAATGAGACAATAATAGAGATCATGTTTAGAAATCAAATGAGATAAAGGTTAATTATATCATAATAACCATTCGAGAGAGAAATGGTTATCGATATAGTTGTCTTCATTCTCATTAGATTTATAATCATCACTTGCAGTAAATCAGAAATTTACTGATCCCAATGAATACATGATTTGACGAAAGTGAGAATATTTGAGAGCCGACAAGTATTTATACATACCTCCTTTATATTATATATGGTTCCGAAAGAAATTTAAAATTTATTTTCGGCATGAATCACCTTTTACGATTAAATATCGTAAAATATTGATGGGTGATCTATTGAATGATTTATTTATTCTGATGAGTTATGATTCCCGACATTAGGGGGAGGAAGGAATCAACCGAAAGGAAATCACTTGAAAAATTGAATTGAAAAATTGAATTTCCTCGATCCTCGTACAAAATAATGTGAACTAAAAGTTCAAGAAATTCGTCATTTATAGAAAGTTATATTTATCGACTCCAGAAGAGTCATTAAATCAACTATTCCTGCAGGAAATACTCTAGTTAAAATTGATGTCCCTGAAGGACATGCACAAGTGCTACAAATAAATTTAAGGCCGGCCTACCTAAACAAAGTATAAATTGATTTGAAATATCTCCGGAGATTAAATGTCATGACAAAATTCAACCTCTTGAAGAGGTTGCTCCTGAAGAGCCAACTCATGAAGAGAATGAAATCATAGAAAAATTTAATTGGAGCCTAATGAAATGTAGCACTTGATATTATAGAAATTGATGAGGATCATGAATCTAAATCGGTTGATGAATGTCGGTATAGAAATGATTGGTCAAAGTGAAAAGATACGATCCAATCTGAATTGGAATCATTGGTTAAAAGAAAAGTTTTTGGACCTGTAGTCCAAACACTTGAAGGTGTAAAGCTAGTAGAACATAAATGGGTATTTGTGAGAAAAAAAAATGAAAAAAATAAACTTGTGAGGTATAAAGCAAAACTTGTAGCCCAAGGATTTTCACAAAGGTCTGGATTTGATTATGATGAAACGTATTCACCTGTAGTGGATGCTATCACATTTAGATATCTTGTGAGTTTTGCAGTACATGAAAAATTAGATATGCGTCTAATGGACGTTGTTACTGCATATTTATATGAAAATCTTGAAAATAATATTTATATGAGAATCCCCGAAGGATTCAACATGCCCGAAGCATGCAAATCAACTTTTAAAGATATTTATTCTATTAAATTACAAAGGTCTTTGTATGACCTAAAACAATCTGGACATATGTGGTATAACCGCTTCAATGAATGTTTAGTTAAAGAATGTTATACAAATGATCCAATATATCCATGTGTTTTTATCAAGAAAAATGGATCAAATTTTGTGATCATTGCTATATATACATTGATGATCTAAATTTGATTGGAACTCCTGAAGAGATTCAAAATAATGTTGAATATTTGAAGAAAGATTTTGAGATCAAGAATTTTGGAAAAACAAAATTCTACCTTGATTTACAAATTGAGCATTTAAAAAGTGAAATTTTTGTCTACCAAACTGCATATACCCGGAAGGTATTAAAGCGGTTTTATATGAATAAGACACATATATTAAGTACTCCAATGATCGCCAGATCATTAGATCCTAATAAAGATTCTTTTAGACCGCGAGAGGAAGATGGAGAGATACTTGGTCCTGAAGTACCATATCTCAGTGCAATTGGTGAAGCATATTGAAATGCGACGATTAAAAGATCTCAAATGATGTTTGCATCAGGGGGAGAAATTAATACACAAGAATAGTGTACTCTTTTTCCTTCACTAGGATTTTTGTCCCGATGGGTTTTTCCCTAGTAAGGTTTTAACGAGGCATATTCTTTGTGTAATGGACATCCAAGGGGGAGTGTTATGAAACAATTAAAAGTATGGATGTCCCTTTGTATTCCCAAGAGGATTAATTATTGATTTATGGATACATTATGTATAGAAGTTACAATCCATAAATCTATTCATGTAGTGGAAGAACCGTTTCATAGGTTTCTTCATATTCTTGTAGTAGTGGGTGTTTAATAGAATTGATGCACCTTTAATCTTGTAGTACCTATATATAGAGGTACATTGACACCCTTTGGGAGGACTTTTGTATCTTGTTGGAATACAAGAATATCATTCTCTATTGCTCTACTTTTCCTCTAATATCTCTATTCATACTATAGTAGTTTATTAGTTTCACAACAAAAACATACTTTTTAGGGAAGGTTTTTGTAATTTTTCAACCTTAAAAAGAAAGCTGCAATCAGTACAAATCTTACGGGAGGTTTATAAAATTATCCCATAAGCAAAAGCATATAATGACTAAGCAATCCATCATCTTGTTAAATAACGTCTGCCTATTTTGGCATTGACCTAGACCAAGTATATCTCCTTCAAAACTAAATGAAATTCGCGATCATTCATCCTTTTGTTGACGTAATATAAACTTTTAGAGGGAAAAGCATATATGAGACAAATAACCAAAAGGGATAATTTTAAAAACATCCCATCAAATTTTTGGCAATATCACCTATCACAATTGAGATTTCAAAATTAAGCACTTGACTCCCTTATTTTCAATTTTTTTAACATTCTAATCCATTTCAATATATACTATTAAAATACTCATTTTAAGAAAGAGGACGTAGTTTCTTTCCAATGTTGCTTTTCGGTTGTCTCATTGTTACAAAATAAAAAGTATATGAATCAAAAATTGAACACAAAAACAAAAGTTTGAAGATGTAAATATTGATGGAATAAAATAAAGCAGTTGCAACCATAAGTATAATTTTTTTAAAGTACAAAAAAAGAAAAAATAATTTAAAATGTTTTCAATCTACAAAATCGTGCGTTGTTGCATTCAACTTTTACGTGTTATAATAGGGGGTCAATTATTTTGACGAAAGGGTAGATTTCTTCTACTAAATTGCTACAATTTACCAGGTTGATTATGATTTTAAAGCTTAAAATTGGATCCATCTTAATTTTTGTTGAAATTCTAACTGGATGTCTTTTAGGCCAAATCAAAAGTTTTTTTTTGTACTTTTATGTAAGCTATTTTGAGTGAATTTGAGAATTTTTTAAATTTTTTAGTTTTTTTAATTTTTTTATCCATATCGATGGCTTGGAAAAATATATATATTATATATATATATATAAAGGAAAAGTGTTTAAAAACATATTTGAGATGGCTAACAAAAATTTATTTGAAATGCTCACAAGATGCAAAACAAAGTTATTTCCATTTATGTAGTATTATGGATGATTTTATTCATAAGTTCTAAATTTTTAATATCTTTTGTCTAAATTATAAAATAAAGTTTTTTAAAAGATCTCCTAACCCCAATAAAAACTTATAATTTGGCTTTAATGAAGTAAATTCATAAATTCTCACAAGTTGTCGAACTTCAGGTTAGTTTGTCATGACACTTAAGGGAACAAAACCAAAGGTCAACGTTGGAATCAAATCATCTATGTACTCCACACATTAGTTTTTTAATATTATAGTTTTAATTGGGTTGATAATGTTACACAAGTTTGAAAATAAGAGAGGCAAGTAAATATTTTTGGAATTTTAGGAGTGCTAGATGATACTGTCAAAAACTTCAAGAAAGGCTTTTGAAATGAATTAATCTTCTATACACTAATAGTGTATATACTTTCACTATTTTGAATGTATGACATATAATCTAAATTTGAAATTACAATCTAAATTTTACATATGTGTTGTGCATCCAATCGTAATAGTGTATACACTGTCAGTATATATAAGATTTATCCCTAACCAAAAACAATAAGAGTAATGTCACTGCAAACAAGGATTAAACTACAAATATTTAATGCATAAGGAATGGCAAGGAAATACAACGTAACTTCGAATACACACAGCTTCAGACTACTGATGATATTTTTCACAAGACCTACTAGCAGCTAAGTAGATAAATTTGAGAAATATGTGATGTCTGTTTTCATTTAATCACAATCTAAACCATTGATTTCAAGTGTTAGAATTTCAATTAGTCGGTCATAATGAAAATATATGATAACAAAATAGTTTTTAAAAATTTGTCCTCAAAAACGGCGGATTGCAGTGTGGCATTTTGTATTACACTTTCATTCCCAGCCTACTGCATCGTTACACCATAAAACTACCAGGAATGGAATTTGCAACCCAACCTACAAAATTTTCCACTTTACGAGGTCTTATTTTGCAATTTGCCCGGCTCCGCTCCACGCTCTATCTTCACTCCGACGAGATGGGCCACAGCTACACTAAAGACGTCGCTTCAAACTTTTACCGCGTTACCGGGTACCCAGCTGAGCCTCCACTCCTTCCACCAGCACACCAGACATCCTCGTGCTCTTTAGTATTTTCTTCATTTCATAAGCTGTATTTATTACTTTTTTTTGTCTCAAATTATTTTTTATCTTAAAAAATTAATTTACCCTTTTGAATAAAATTTTATTTTTCCCTTTCATGTGATCTTATTCTTTACAATTATCAATACATTAAATAAAAATATTCAATAACTATAAATATAAGAAAAAAATAAAAATTTTTATTTTAACTAATATCACTATATATAAATTACACGTTATCTCAAAATAATAAATTTATAGATCACGGCTCTAGAAAGTAATATTAAGCCTTTAGAAAGCACAGCTCTAGGAGGTGTCCCTGATTTACGGATCACGGCCTTGGTTACCTAAGCACTTCCTTTAAGCAATTGGAAAACGTGAATATCAATGTGTGTGACTTCCTGGTGTTACCGACAACTTGTAGCCACACCATGTGAGCCAACATGCAACTTGACTCATCGGTCACATTTCTTATTGGCCAAAACAGCGGCCTCGCCCTTTCCCATGTAAGATTGGTTTAACTTGTAACTCATACTGCTGTTTCTCTCTTATCCGTTTTAGTTTTATTCCTTCCGTCTCATTAAAATGTCATGTTTTTCATTTTAAAATTTTTAAAATACTTGTCATCTTACTAAGTTCAAAGTTACTTTTAATCTTTTTTTCAATATGGTTCTCACGTTTATCAATATTTGACACTAATTCAAATTTAAAATTGAATTTTCAAGGATAGTTTTACAAACAAATTCACTAACATTATCATCAAGTTACTATTTTAAAAAAATTTGAATCCTGAAATGCAACAAACAATTTGATACAGGGGGAGCATTTTTTTAATTTGCCTTTTAGTATTTTTTCTTTTTTGGTAGTAACAAATACTTCAATTCTCCATCAGTTTTGCATGTTTACTCAAATATAATGATGATTTCTTAATAGAATTTTGGCACTTTGCATTGCATTTTGTTAATTTTAAATTAAAACACATTAAAACTTTGGAAGGTTTTACTTTTACAATAGATTAGTACAAATTATCACTGATTATTTTCCCCACAAACTCAATAATACAAAATAGTCCTATTGAATTTATATATATAAGATAATGAACAAAAAAGCTTGATCACTAGAGGGAAATTTTGTACAAAAGAACAATAGCTAACTGCTAATGGTATAAATACACACCAATTAAACACAGTAATATGGACTTGATTCAATTAAAATACTCCCTTCGTCCTGAAATTTTTGCCGCATTTCGTGACACACATTTATTTCCAACAATGCAAGAATTTTAAATGATTTGGGTATTAGATTCCAGTAATACCCCTGCTTGAGTTTCCAGGTGATCATGCGTGTTTGAACGATAAAGAATCACAAGTTGTTGTTGACAAGATATGTGGGACTCTTTTTTTTTTTTTTTTTATCAGTAACGATACATTTGTATAATCTATTTTATCCTAATCTAGGGGGGAAGGGGAGCCTAAGAAGGCTATGGTAGGGGGCTAGTGGATCAAGGGAGTGGTATGGCACAACCTTTAAATTTTTTTCACTACAGATAAGGTTTGAACTCTCACCTACAGTTCAAGGAGAGACTTAAGCCCCTCCTTGATGGCCACTGGGCCAATTGGTTAACAAGATATGTGGGACTCAAAAGGATGAAATTTCTCAAACTACTTTTGAGCAAAGTATCTTTCACGTTTGTTGTTCGTCTTTCTATTGATAGCGCTATGAAGCGTAATGTTTGGTACTTTTTTTTTTTTTTTTTGTCGAAACGATATATGATTTTATAGATGAAAAGAACCTTTACAGTTTCAAGTAAAGACTTGAGCGAACTTTACAACCAGTGCATACTAACACTGAGGAATCCAAAATTCCTGATCTACAACAAAGTCTAGCGCTTGTACACTTATCCTATGAGTAATATGGTTAAGATTCCTATTAATTAAACAAAAGGAGCACATACGAAACAACGACTTAAGACTATAGATATCCTCCATCAGGGTGAGCATTCGCATTTCCTGAGATTTCCTTTGCTGGAGGAGAGTAAACGTTACCTTGTTCTGGATTTGCACTTGAATCTTCTCCAACTTCTGAATAGCAGCTTTACACATCAGTAGTTTGATTGCTATGAGCTCATCCAGGACCTGGTGTCCAGAACTTCGTTCTTGCAACGTCCACCCTCGTATCATGCTTTGATTGTCCCTTGTTATAGTGACACCTATCCCAAATTGAGGAGTGTGTTTGCTCTTTTGTGTTGCAAACCTTAGTGTCATGAGGCCTTCGATATGTTGTTGTTGCTGAGGGGATTCCGTCTGGTCTCTTGTTTCTCCTGTGCTCATGCTTGAGGTTTTTGTCAAAACTTCCTCATATTCCAACCATTCCTCTTGAGCTGTCTGCATTGTTTTCATAGGAGGGTGCTGCTTGGCGTTGAATTCGTTCGCATTTCTGCTTTTCCAAATTTGCCAAAGGATATTTGCTGTTAGGGAGATATGTTTGCTACCTTCGCTTCTCATTCTGGCTTCCATCACCATAGTCCACCACTTACTGAAACAACTCTGCTGTTCTTGAATTCCTTCCCACTGGACAGGTGACATTTTCCATACTAATTTGACATGGCTACAGTTAAGCAACGCATGCTCTATGGTCTCACCTTTCTCACCACAGAACCGGCATGTTGGGTCACCTTGTTTGGTTCTATCATAAATGAGCTGCCTTACAGGTAGTGCCTGGTTCAAACATTTCCACAAGAAAATCTTAACCTTGTGCTTGATGTTCAGCTTCCAAAGATATTTCCAACCTTTTTCTCTAGCCGAACTCCAGCTTGTACCTACTCTCTCCCTGGCTTCTTGTGCATGTTCCCTCTGGACATCAACTTGTAAGTTGTAAGCTGATCTCACTAAGTAATTCCCATTGGAGGTTTGACACCAGTAGTTGCTGTCCTCTCTATTGACCAGGCTTATGGGAATGCTTAGTACACTTTCTGCATCCTTCGAGTTGAAATTTCTGAATATCAGATTTTGGTTCCATCTGTTGTGTATTATCAGCTCCTCTACCTTAGCCAGCTTGCATCCCTGTGGTTTCAGTGTGGTGACCTTGCCTTGATGTTTATCTGGCAGCCAGCTATCCTCCCATATGTGAGTACTCTTTCCATTACCTATTCTGCGTCTGGACCCTTTCTCTATCAGGTGCCTTGCTCCCATCAGTCCTTTCCAAATCCAAGATGCATTCCCAGCTACTTTGCACTTGAGTAGTGAATCTCGTGGATGGTATTTGTCCTTGAGCACTCTGCTAACAAGTAGATTTGGTTGTGTGAGCAACCTCCACACTTGCTTACCCAGTAGAGCTGCATTGAATGTCGCTAGATCTTTAAATCCCAAGCCCCCATCCTTCCTATCCAGTGACATTTTACTCCATGATCTCCAATGCAACTTGTTCTTTCCATTTGCCTCTCCCCACCAATAGTTTGCCATCACCGCATTGATCTCTTTGCATATCTTCTTTGGCAGCTTGAAACATGACATCGTATATGTTGGCATAGCCATTGTCACTGATTTGAGCATCACCTCTTTACCTGCGCCCCTTAACATCTTATTTTTCCATTTCTTCATTCTTTGCTGGATGTTGTCTTTAATGAAGCCGAATAGTTGCTGTTTTGAGCTGTAATCACCATTGGGAGTCCCAAATATTTACCTTGGGTGGCCACTTGAATATTCCCAAGTGCTTGACAGATTTCTATCTTTAATTCCCTCTCCAGATTCGGGCTGAAGATGACTGAGGATTTGTCAAGATTGATGAGCTGTCCAGTACCCCTTTCATACACTTGGAGTAGTCTTCTGAGTTCAGTTGCATTCTGGGAGTCAGCTTTACAAAATATTAGCGAATCATCTGCAAAAAACAAGTGGGTTAATCTAGGCCCTTGCCTACTAATTCGCATGCCTGCTATTCTTTGTGCAGTTGCTGCCTTGTTGAGGAGATTGGAGAATCCTTCAGAGCAAAGTAAGAATAGATAGGGTGACAGTGGGTCTCCCTGTCTAATTCCTCTCTGCGGTATTACATACTCCTTCACCTCTCCATTGATCATGAACGAATATGAAACTGATGAAATGCATTCCATGATCCAACTCCTCCATTTGTCATTGAAACCCATCTTCTGCATGATAGCTTCCAGGAATCTCCATTCCACCCTGTCATAAGCTTTAGACATATCTAATTTCACAGCCATAAAACCATCTTTCCCAAACTTTTTGTTTTTGAGATAATGAAGAAAGTCATGGGAAATCATAATGTTATCTAGAATTTGCCTTCCAGGGATAAAAGCTGATTGATTTTTGCTTATACAGGACTGAAGAGTTGGTTTCAATCTACACGCTAAAATCTTAGCTATAATTTTATACACAGTAGAGCACAGGCTTATGGGTCTATAATGCGTGAGGGAAGTAGGAATCTTGACTTTGGGAATGAGGGAGATAATGGTATGATTTACTGACTTAGTGAGATGACCAGTGTGAAAAAAAGTTTGAATAGCACCAACTATATCCTTTTTGACTATATGCCAGAACTTTTGGAAAAAAAGGGGTGGCATTCCATCTATACCTGGTGCCTTATCCGGATACATGGAAAATAATGCTAATCTGATTTCCTCCTCTCCCACAGGTTTAGTTAGATTTTCATTCATACTATCTGAGATCGTGTGTGGTATACCATCCAGAACCTCCTCCATTTCCCTTGTTTCTGATGTTGAGAAAAGGTGTTTATAGTAATCAGCAACTTCAGCACCAAGCTCCTTCTCACCCTTTGTCCAGGTGCCATTCTCTCTTTGAATTTCCAGCATGCGATTCCTTTTACGTCTCCCCTCCACAGTAGCATGGAAGAAGCTAGTATTCTTATCGCCTATCTTTAACCATTGCACTCTAGCATTTTGACTCCAGTACATCTCTTCATTTCTGTATGCCTCTTTCAAACTCTTTTTTAGACCATTCCTTACATCCCTCTTGCCCTCAAAGTCTCTAGTTTTTAGCTCCTGCAATTGGCACTTGAGTGCTTCAATATTCTCTCTAGCATTACCTTGTATCTTGTTTTTCCATTGCAAAAGTGTCACCCTACATCTTTTCACTTTGCTTATAACTCTAAACATCCGTGTGCCTTCATCATCCTGGTCCCATGCCTGTTTGATAATGTCATTGATTTCTTCTCTTTGGAGCCACCTTTTATCAAAATAGAATCGTTTTTTCTTCCTGGTTGGACATGGCTTGGTGTCAAAAATCAGCATGCTATGGTCAGATGCAATTGTATCCTGATGTTTGCAGGTGACCTGCTCAAAAGTTTGTAGCCAAGGGTAGCTACACAAGCCTCTATCCAATCTTTGTTTTACTTCCCCAGGACCCTCCCAATTGTTACACCAAGTCTATGGATGTCCCTGAAATCCCACATCCATCAACTGGTTGTCATTAATGAAATCCCTGAATGCCTTGAAGCTACCTTCCTCCCTCCAGTTGCCACCCCATTTCTCGTCATTTGACACAATGTCATTGAAATCACTTGCTATTAACCATTTGTTTCCTCACAATCTTTTCCTCGCCTGTAACACCTTCCATTGCTGTTTCCTTACTTGATCCTCACTGTTGGCATAGACACCTACAAACCACCAATCAAACTTGCTTTCCATATCCTCAATCTGAGCTTCAATAGTAAAGGCTGTTGTGATCACTTGTTTTATCCGTAAGTCCTCTTTCCATAGCAATGCCATCCCTCCTGCCTTGTTCATGGCATCCACAAAAATAGCTTCCTCAAAATGCAAGATTTTTTTTACTTTTTCCAGGTATTTACTTCTGTTTTTTGTTTCACATAAGAAAATAATTTCTGGAGAGGAGAGGTTATTCGCCTCTCTCAACTGGGGAATTGTCAAGGGACTCCCCACACCTTGACAATTCCACACCAATACTCTCATTTATCCATTGGGGTCCATGAAGGGTTGGACCCCTCTCCCTTCGCCCCTGACCTTAAGGATTTGTTCTCCAAGTCAACCTTATTCCTCTTTCCTTGTTGCATGATTTCCTCATCGATGTCCATGTCAAGTTCTCCCTGAATCCCTTTCCTTTTCCCATTCTTCCTGTCCTTACCTGTATTACTGTTCAGCTCCTTCAATGAGTGCCTGTGTTTCCTAGGAGACTTTAGCACTCTCAGTATTCTTCGCGCCTGCTTGATCAGTGCCTCTTTAACCTCCGGTCCCTCTATTGTCTCCATGCTTACAGATACCTGTGCTGGTATTATTTCCTTGTTGCTGTCCGACCCTCCCACTTGGGTTACCAAGGTACCCGGTTCCTCTTCCAACATCAGGCAGTCACCTCCTTCGTTTGTAGTGTCTTTACCTTGTTCTTGTACAAGTCTCTCAGCTAAATTAAGAACTTTCGGACCATGATCCATATCCCTCACTTCCCTGTTTTCATGCAAGTTCCCTACTGTCTGATCAGTCTTCCTTACTAACTCAGCACACACGTCTGATCTTTGTAGCATACTCTCACTAGTGTTACCTCTTTGTGCTGCCTGGCCCGTTCCTACTTTTCTTAGTTCCCCAACCTCAGGCTCGGTGTCTTTGGTTTTACCTTTTTCTTTCTCTGTTTGTGTTTCCACTCTTTGGTCCTTATCTTCCGCTTCCCTTTGCTTAGTCCATTCCCCATTTTGGAGCCTCCAAAGGGATTTTTGAGGGTTAAAAACCATGCCAGCCTGTTTTTCGTGAGGTGAGTTTCTTGCACCACCAGCTCACAGCCATGGACCATATTGATTATCTTTCCTCCCCGACCCCTGCAGACCTTGTTTCATGCATGTCCTTTCGCTATGACCAATAATCCCACATTTGTAGCAAAAGTCCGGGCACCTCTCATATTTGAAGCTTGCCCATTTTGTGGTTTCCCCTACCTTGACAATTGTTCCTCTCAAGAGTGGTTGGGAAATATCTGCCATCACCAAAAGTTTTAAGTGTCTTCCTTCCTTGCCTCCAGTCTGAGGGACTATCACCTCTCTAACCTTGTGGAAGTTTACACCTATCTTTTTACCTGCTTCCTTGGACAACCAATGCACTGGCAAATTCCAAACCTGTATCCATAGAGGAGCTATCCGAAAAGCCTGATCATCCTCCTCAATACCCTCATACCAGTCGCTTAATTAGCACCAATAACTGATTGTCAATTAGCCATGGTCCTCCTGTCAGAATCCTCTGTCTATGACTTGTGGATGGTAATATGAACTGAAACAAGTTGGCTCCAAGTTCCACCACTTGTAGGTCTCTTGGGTAGCTCCAAGCATTCAACACAAAATTCTTGATCCCTGTGTAGTTTGCCACTTTTTCTCCCATAACTTTACCGATCAAACTATTCTTGCATTCCTTAAGTCCCCCAATTAGTTCCTCATTGTCCAGACTTGTCATTTGGAGCTCTGTACTAGAAAGGTCAAAGTTTTGCAAGATTTCGGCCAGGTCATCCGCCATGATAAGGACTTTCTGTAGGAATACCATACACTACTCTACAGTTTGAATAAAAACTTATCCCTTATGTTTGAAGATGGATAGATCTACAGCACCAAACCAAAGGGCTAACCTAGATGGGAAAGGTACTAAGATACAAAAGAAAACAGCTTGGGAAAGACAGTTATGGTTCGGAAATTACCTGTCCGAGCTTGCGTGGGTGCCAACAAGATCTAGTTGCCAAAATGCAGAAGCAGCTTTCTGGGTGGCTCTTTTATGCCTCTACACAGTAGTGACTCTTAACTTCCCCTGCATTGGATGCTTTTTTTCCTCTCACTCTCTGTTTTTTCTATGCTGTATCGATTCTGTGACGCCCCCACTTCTCCCTAAGGCGAGCCAAAGGGTATCAGCGAGACGCCTGCCCAGCTCTCGCCAAGACTCACTACAATCCATCATTCAAGAGCTCGAAATACTATAAGTAACTTCAATACATAATTAAAATACTTCAAATATCTTACACTTACAACTATGTAGCTTTCAAGCTTAAATACAACCCAACGAAAAAGGGTACAATAGCCATCCGTTATAATATAACTTAAAATCTTCAAAAGAAAGCAATCTAGTACTACTCACGAGCACCCTTGGTCTCGAACCCTGTAAAAGAAAACCACAACGTGGGATGAGCTACACAGCCCAGTGAGGTTCCAAGACACTCTAACAGTTCAAATAAATCAAGTAGATTGGGCATATCATATGCATGGTTCAAGGTTACACAATGGCATGTTATCATGAGGTGATAATCATTGTACGGGTAATTTGAGACATTTATCATGGTATGAGACATTTATCATGAGATAGTTATCATGGTTCAAGACATTGGCATGTATAGTTCACGAGTGATTGGAGCTTATTACAGGCATAGCTCAGGATTTCATGTTGGCATTTTAGCATGAAACAATTATCATGATACCAGGTAAACATATACTGTAGGATACGGTGTTCCAGTGGAACTCTGTCGGTCATCTGCACCTTATGACTTCCGATCCCCACGGTACGGTCTGGCCATCGCCTTATCCCTCCAGTGGTAATACTCGAGTATACCGAAACGGTGGCCCAGGGTTCCAACCTACCCGACCGAGCCCAGTCCTGGCTCGAGTAGGCCAGTAACCAAGGGCAGGGCCCAAGTTCAGCTTAGAGCTTACAACATGCACAGGTAACCAAGTAATTCGACAAAAGGTAAAATTCATCATTTGAGTAGGTCGAGTGAGGTAAAGTACACACTCGCCTAACAATGATGGGCAGCTTCATATAACATGTGATTCATGATAATCAAGTAATCAAGTGGATACTTAGCACGTAAGCAATACAAGTTGATTTCATGGGAGCATGTAATTCACGGATATCGAATAGTCATGTAGATTGGAAATCATGTGAGCAAATAGTCAAGTAATTAGGTAGTCATGTGGGTTGGTAAACGGTTCACGGTTAGCGGTTAACGGTTCACGGTTGACGGTTAACGGTTGAGTAGTGACGGTTAGTTAACAGGCATTTGTCATATGAATAGGCCATCATTGGCCGTTATCACATTTTTACCATGTGAGAGTCGAGGAGATTCACTCCAACGACGTATGCAACCTTAGCATACCAAATCATGTTATTCGAGCATTTCCAAGCATGAGTTATTCATCTCAAAAGAGAATGAGTGCGATAAAGTACACACTCGACTCCATTTTTTTTTTTTAAAACCGAGTAGGCTAAGCAAGCAATCTAGCAAGTTAAGCATGTATCGAGTTTATATGGTCATTTGATATGGTTAATCATTTAATCAATTCATGTAGATATACAATGCAAGTATACATTCCTTAAATAGGCATGAGTATGGTAAATACTCAACACATAGCACTTAACACTTAATAATCATGAAATAAACATGTCCTAGATTTATTCAATTACGTATTCCTATATGGGACACTCACCTAGTCAAAACCAGCGAGTAGTTTTCAAACAAGCGTTTTAGGTGTCCGCTCCGAGTTCCTCTTGGAGATTCTCTCGAGTGCCTGAGCAAACAATAATCAAGTACCACTCAATCACTACGAATCTCTAATTATCGAGGAAGATTGTACGCTACTGCAATCTAAGGAAATCTTATGAAAATGAACCTCAATTACTCGTAAATCGAGGTTCAAGAGGAGTTTTCTTAAAGTACATGAGCAATCGAGTTTTCATTTTTGGAAATCAAGTATAAAATGTTCGAGTAATATCGAAGGAATAAGGAGTATTTGAAAACTCCCTTCCCTTGGAATTCGGAAAGTTTTCAGGTTTGATACGATACTTTGAAAAATCGTATCTCACATTCTATATGTCAAAAATTGGAAATCTTGGTACCATTGGAAACCTCTTTGAAAGTACTAAAAGTTCTTAGAAGGCACTTTTCCATGAATGTAAGTGAAAGGCACTCAAATTTTGGCTCAAAGTTGGTAACTTGAATTACCAAGACAGATTTAAGTTGATTTTTGGCCAACTTTGGAAATTCGGCAAAATTCACTTGTTGTAAATCAGCCTCCGAAATTTGTAACTCAATTAGAGTTACAATCAACGTTTAAAACAAAACAAGCAGAACGAGAAACGGAGTTTCGAGCACCAAGATATAGTAGCTCCAAGTTGCTGAAAAAGTTAAGACTGTGGGCTATTTTCCAGGTTTGACGACTAGATTCGAAGTATCATTTGGTCATCGAATTGGCAGTGGAAATACATCAAACTTGGTACACTAAATCTTCCATGTGTGAACAACATTTCTACCAAGTTTCATACAAAAACTCTCACGGTAAGGTAGTCATTAAAACAACCAAAGTTTATGAAGAGTTCCAAGGCTAAACTACCTTCTCACTTTTCTTTTGTTTACAAACTTTTTGTACCATGAAATCAGTTCCAAATCTCTCCATTATTGAAACCAAGAGTTCATAAACATCCACTGAGCAATTTAAAGACCATTGACATCCAAATTTTCGAAATAAAACTCCCCAAATTAGATTTGACCATTTGGCTAAGAGAAAACGAAAAGTTTTCCAGATTCGATGAGCGAATTTTGTGACATCATTTGCATATCAAAATGGTCTTAGAATATTACCAAATTTCGTACAATTAAACCTCCATATGAGGATTACTCTTCTATCAAATTTCATTTAAAAATTCACATGAGAAGGTAGTTAACTAAACCATCAAAGTTCAAGAAATTTCCCCAATGTAAACTGTCTTTTAGCTCTTCTTTCCTTTTTTAAACATTTTGTCCAAAGCAACCAATCCAAATCTGGTTTATTTGTGAAACAAAGTCCAAGGAACATCTAATATAAAGTTTTGTAGATGTTGGACATCAAAGTTTCCAAAACAACAAGTCCCAAATCATTGTTAGTTACAAATCTGTCCAAGTGGAAAATTCTATCACTGTAGCAGTTTCGAACTTTGGCCACAACTCACTCAATTCAACTTGGAATTGGGCGTGGTTGATGGCGTTGGAAAGCTCTCTCATAAATCTGAATTTTATCAGAAGAAACCATTTTCAAATTCCATCCACAAACAGCTCGTTTTTGAGCATCAAGATACAAGTCCTGTCCTGTCTCCTGGAGAGAAACGAAACAGGACAGTGATTTTCAATCGAATGGTGTGGCTCACTCAAGTGGAACCAGAACATGAAATTGGTACCAATGGAAATCTGGGAATGTCTAGTTTCCAATGCCACAAACGGCACTTGATTTCGACATCGGAACAAAGAGTTATAGCCGATACAAAATGACTGCCTGGGCAATACGGGATTCATTTTCCAGTTTTGCTAACTTTGGATATCAACTCATTTGACCAACCAAATCATGTTATTTTTCAACAAAATTTTGTACACACTCACACTAACATGTAAACAATATAATCAAGTCATTAGAACCTCAAAATTGTGCACAAAATGGTCGGACAAGGCAGGGGTAAAACGGTCACTTTTGCTCCAAGCACCTCCTTTGATTTTCTACCAACAATACAACATTAATCTACTAATATAAGCACTAAACCACCATTAATTTCATCATCCAACATCAAATCAGTCCTTCCATCAAAAGTGAGAGTTCATAGAGCCCACACAACACAAATCCACCATAAACAAGACCACCTACATGCATGCAAGAGTTTATACGTGTAATAGAGCTTCCGTAAACTAAGATTCAAAGAGTTGATCGTCCATTACCTCCCTTGATGAATAGACAGAAATTTCGGCCCCTTAGATGCTCAAGAAAACCGTGGATAGCAGCCCTCTTTCTTAGCTTGATGTAATCTCCAAGTAATTAGCTAAGAGTGGTTGAAATTTGAAGTGAAATGGAGAAGATTTGGTGAAGAAATTAGGATGGAATTGGAGTTGTTTTTCCCCTTTGTTAGCCGGCCAGATGAGGGAGCAAGAGAGAGAGATTGTGGTCTGAAATGAGGCTTCCAAAGGAAGCTTAATGACTAAGGATTTGGTGCACAAAAGTCAACCGCAAAAAGTGCGCGCACTCGCGCGTTTTGTGCTCGATTCCTCTTAAGTTTGTTTCACTAGTGCACTAAACCTCTAATGCTCATATATTCCTATAAATATTATTCACTCTTAATTGTCCCAAAATAAGGGTCTAACGTTCCTCAATTTAAATCGCGCGTGTGAAAACGCGTATCTCCAATTTAAGCGCAATAACGCGAAACTTCCGAGAAATTCTTATAACGATAGTACTAATAACTATCACTTGAGTATTTAAACATTAAAATACCTAATTTAGGTCCATTGTACATGTCTCCAATATTCCAAACTTATTGTGCTCTCAATCGGTCAAGATTTCCAAAGACGTGTTCACTATTTTCACTAAACGAGCTCCCGGAAATTAATTTTTGATACAAGTCACTTTAAAAATATAATGAAACTATATTTCCATGTAATTAGGTCTCAAGAGCTTAGAAAATAATATTCGGAATAAAAGACCAAATAAATAATTAAATAAGCTAGAAATAGGAGATTAAATATGTAAATTTTGCGAGTCCTCACAGATTCTCTCTTTCTTTTTGGTTTTTTTTTTCTCACTCCAGCTAACAAAGTTTAGCTAAGTGTTTCATACCTCTAGGACCTGTGTTAGTGGGGATTGACCAGGGTTGCTCGCTGTTGCTGAGAATCCGACAGCACTAAACAACAGCATACGTTAAAGAAGCGCAGACAGAAAAAATTTGAAAGGTGCTCCAAAGTTCTAGTTGCTGGGTATTGGTTGATTTTTCAACCCACAAAGCTGCACTTTTCAGACTTGTTGGTAGCTCCCACCAGGGGGAGAGAAAGCTCTCTTTTTTAGAGAGAGAGAGAGCCTCTACTTTAGAGAGAGGATTTGTAATGTTTGGTACTTGATAAGTGCATTTTAGGGGCCACAAAAAGATAAAAAGGTCTGTTATATTGAAGGACGTGGAATGGAAATGAATGGAAGTTTTCACTTGCCAATTTTAGTAAGTAGCACTGATATCCACCCAAGAGCGACAAGAAACTATTTTTGACTCCTCACAATCAAATTGAAATAAAGTAAAGGGTCAATTAGCACTAATCTCCAATGTAATTAGGGATAAGTTACACTTTGCCCACTTGAGTTTATTTTATTATCACTAAACAAAAACACACCTCTCTTTTTAAGACTAGCTATTTTACTTCTTGGTTCAAAATGAGACACATATAGTGATAGTCTCCTCAGTTTCTCAAGAATTAGGCTTGTGATCTCAAGTTAATCGAACTTTTATTTTCTGAACGAGATAATAATCATTAAATTCTTGAAACTTCTACTCCCTTTGTTTGATTATTAATATCATTTTTTTACTTTTTTGCTGTTCCAAAATAAGAGTTTCGTTGCAAAAGTCAAACAACTTTCAACGCTGTTTTCCTATTACACCCTTCACTAATCTAACACGGGCGGACGATCAAATTTGACGTGGCTGGAGGCCCTTCATGCTTATTGTACATGATGATTAATGATAAGATTTCAGCAATTAACAATAAACAATTCCATATAACCCACCAAAACACATCCACGCTTTCCCAAGGCCTATGACCACTTGTCTTCAAGGTGGCTGGACTCCAGATTCAAACATGGATAAGGCCAGAAGAACTGGGAAATTGTAGCCCATAATTTTACTGTGCATAAAAAGTGCTACTCCTGAAAAATGTCCCAATTTTGAAGATAGAGGGAGAATTAATTCACTTTGTTTAATTTGTAAATATCATTAAGAATCAAGACCTTAAACTTTACATAACCGAAAATGTTGAGTCTGATGTTATGGGGGATTAGTATGCGATCCCCATTCTACGTCCTAGTATGTTTGAAAAAATGGTTATCGAGTTCGAGATCTTTTCCTGACACTTAAAGAAAGAAATAATTTTTTGGGAGGAGAGAAAGGGATAGGGTGGTATGGGGAGAGAAAATACAAGTGAGAAGTCCTAAATTCGATACCTTCTATAAACATTTAAAAAAAAAACCTTGAACAATGCTTTTTTTTTTTTAAATCCTATCACAAAAGGAGGCATTAATACAAATTCCTGTTTCTGTTAAATTGTTTGACTAAGGAAGCTGAGAAAGAGTAACTTGAATGGATCTAAGAGGTCTCAATTATTATTAGGTCTAATTGCTTGAGACTATTTATGGCGAAGATTAATCTTGACATTCATCACAGCCCAAGTCCATGCTGAAATTGTACATTGATTGTGTCAAAGGTGTACATGAATTACCCCGTGCATGACCCACAATTCGTGTTGTGGTAGGAAATGGATTGCTGGCAAATTTGAGTAATTAAATTTTGTATGCCAAAGTCAATTAATTGCAAATTAAGTAAATGGTTCTTGTATATGAATCATATATTACCACAAGAACTTTGAGGCGCATGTAAGTTGTTATAGGGCACTAGGAGTGTGGACTGCCGCATGTTGATACCTTGCAGCCCTACATTTCACCAAAAGGCAAGACAAGTAGTATCGTCCAAATGGAGATCCGCCATACGTAGAGGTGGCAAATCAACCCATTTAACCAAATTTACCCATACCCGTCCATGAATAGATGAGTATGTGTATCTTAAATTTTTGTATATGGGTATAAATGGGTTACCCAATAATACTCATTTATTAAATGGGTATTATTGGGTAACCCATCAAACCCAATTAACCCATTTAGAATTCTCTTCCCCTAAATCTCTTTTTTTTTCCCACCCATTTTTTTTTCAAATTTTTCATTTTGTCGTGATGTTATCTACTTTTGTTTCATTATTATTATTATTTGTTGGTTTTATTTTATTATTTTATTTTTTCTTAGTTTGTTAACTTGCTCATTTTTCGGCATTACCAATTTATGATAAATTTGAGCCTCTTTTCTTATCTTTCTAAAATGAAATTTTAAATTTATATATGGAAAAAATGTTAGGGGTTCAAAATTTTTGGATTAAATTTTTATATTAACTTTTATAGTACTTAGTTCAAATTTTTATATTCTTATTATTCAATTATTAAATAATATGTAATTTTGTGAAATAGAGTATAAATGAAAAAAATTGGTAATTAGGCTTATTGAACATTATAAGTAAATATTTAAAACTAATGATGGGTACAAAGAGCGGTATAAATTGATAACTTAGTTTGCAAAAATGAATTTAAATGAATTTACAAAAAATTAAAATAAATGGGTTATAAATGGGTAATTGGGTTACCCAATTCATTTTTTGACTTACCCATTTAATTAAATGGGTTGACTCACTTATACCCATTACCCATTTTACCCAACCCAAACCCATTCAAGTCACCCATTTTGACACCTCTAGCCATACACACACTCACACACGCAGAATATTGCAGCCAAAACTTAAAACACATTTCATGAAGTCAAAAGGTAAGGACACAGAAATTGATCTCATCTATTATCTACCTAATAGTAGGACGAGTATTTCTTTTAAGATGTTCGCAATGAGCAGGTCTGTTTAATCTAGAAACTGAGTATCTTATACTAACCAGTACCAACTACTGCTACTACTCTAAAGAATTTGATAGAGAAATGCCCAACAATTATCTGCACTAAATTAGAATTCTTATCTTCATCTTAGAAAGCCATCTAGCCTCGGCCAGACTCAACTGTTTTTCTTTGTGGTGATATGCTACAATCTTCCAACCTAGTGTGAAAGAAAAAGGAACTAGTGACGGAGAGTGATATAGGTGGTGGGTGACGGAGATTACCGCGTGGCATGTGATGGGAGAAGGGGGAAACAAAGGTTAAATTTCCATAACACAAAATCACCAGTTATATCATCAGCAGCATCAGCCATTTTTTTTCTTGCTTAAAATTGGAATTAAGATGAAGTTTTCTGAGATCAGAAGAAGGAAGGGAGGTTTCAGCCGCAAATAAGTAAAATCTGTGTGGGAGCCCAGAAGAAAGAATATAACTTGGGTCATGAAACAAGTTTGGTCAATGGTGGCGGCATTTAGTTGTTTAAAAATTTCATTATTTTTCGTTGTAGGAATTAAAAAAACAAACCAAAGTGATTTCAAATCATATATATATATATATATATAAAATAAAGTCATATCCTCATTCTTATCCCTTCATATTTTCTCTTTTCTACGTGGCTTAACGAGACGACAAGTAGTTTTCTAATAGGATTCATAGTAAATTTTATTGTTAATTGCGTTATCAAGACATAGTGCATAACACGAAATTTATGGAAAAGAAAAAATTTCAATCATATATATATAATAAAATCGTATTCTCATCCTTATCCTTTTAGTTTATCTCTTTCCTACGTGGCTTATTGACATAGCAAGTAGGTGCAACGCGCTCTATGAGTTAACCCCCTAATAACCTACGCTATTCTATCCCTCTTTTTACTCTTGCCTTTACAATTATAGATAATTCTTCCATAATTAACTCTTCCATTCTCTCACCTTTTTTTTTTCTTAACCTTAATCGTCAAGCCTAAATTTCTTGGGGATTAGTATAAATAATTTTGAATTATGTTTTTAACTCTCTCTCATCTTCAACTGAAAAGTTCGAAATATCAATTCAAATATTAGATTATCTTTATCAGATTATCGCTATCGAAGATGCTCTACATTTTAACTTATATATATGGTTATTGATCTATTACTCATCACTTTATCAAGCAGTGCAGATGTTTACACTTTTCCACAATGTTTTTGGAAAGTTTTTTTTTTTTTACTTCAATGCAAGGACCGGATTCGGAATTTCGTTTTTATTCCCTTCAATGCAAGAACTGCATTTGGACTTTGTTTATACTCGTTGTATTTGGTTTGTAATTTCCTACACCTTCTTCATAGCTAGGTCATTGAATTTGAATTTTCTAAATCTTTAAAAGTTACAATTTAGTTTTTATTTCTGGTAAGGTTTTTGTAATTAAGTTGTTATTTCAATTTATGGATTCACTCTTCAATTCAAGTAGAACGCATATTGCTTTTTTGGTTAGTGATTTAAAAGTGGCCTTTTGAACTATGTGTTTTCACACGATTTTTTAATTGCCTTTGACAATTTATTAATTATCTTCAACAACATATTAATTTTTTTTTATTTTCTAGGTTTCTGGGGTTAAAAAAATTTTGTCCAGTTTTTAATGTTTTCTTTTAGACTTTGGTAGAAAGTTTTTAAAGAACAAGAAGGTGTCACTGATTACATAAATGGCAAGACTATTTAGATTGTCATACAGCAGTTCACGTCATGTAATATACATCAGACTATGTAGATTTTTTATGTTTTTTGACTTAATAGCAAAATACATCTTATGTTTTCATTTTGGTTTCTATTAGCCATGAACAGATTTAGAAGGTTGTTGTGTTCCTATGACTTGATTGATTCTGAATTCTTATCTTTTATTAATATTTCATTCGGCTTCTTTTCTTTTCACATTAACCTTTAAGCCATTTATATTAAGTACCAAAATTGATGTTTTGGTAACGGGTTGGCCATTCTTTTGTTTATAGAAGATCAGCCAAGATTTGATCTTCCCTATTTTCAAGTCACTACAACAAAAATGCCCTTTAGCGGCATTTAAAGGTGTCAGTATAGATAATCTAAGCTGACATTTTATCTTTCCTCACACCTGGGACGAGTGTTGTCCCTTCCAATGTGGGGATAGCCTCGTAGCATTAAAATGTGTCAGGAAAACTATGTTGTTATAGCATCTCATCTACCAACAAAAATATTTTTCTTGATAATTGAAAGTGTCAAGATAGCTATTCTACCACATTAGAATATTGCTTTAGAAGCTACGCTATGCTAACACTTTTAATTGCTAGGAATACATAGGTAAAGAGAAATTAATCACACCATATAATAACACCGAGATCCAATGTAGAACAACAAATAAACCTTCACTTCATTCATGCCACAATTATGTCAGATATACAAGTCTTTGAACTTTCCATTGAAACTCTAAGTTCTTTCAGAAGAAAAGAAACTATACTAATCTACTAACTTCGCTATAGATGCCATTCCGTACCTATAAAAAAATCAAACAACTAAAAGGAGGACCACCATTGCCTGAATTCAATGACATAACAATTCAAAAAAAAAAAGGAAAAAAAAGTTGATATTTAACTCCATGGGTCATCCCATCCCTTGGGGCCCTCTCTTTTGACAAAGTTTAACATTGCCTGGACAGCTTCCTGAACTCTGTTGGATAGGGCATGGTTTCCCCATTCAATTTCAACCTTTCTACACCACCCATTGCTCTGCACAGATTCAGGAGCTTCAAGTGAACAGAAATTTTTTTCTTCCCAAAGATGGTTTTGCATTGACACCTTACCAATCAACTCTTCACCAAGGCATAACCTAGCATCAGACATGACAGAAGAATCACGGTAAGGGCTTCCAGAGAATACCCACCTTCTAATCTTCTTGATGAATTCCACAATCGGGCCATGTGCATTGTATCAGCATGGAAACCATCAAGTTTAAGTCCATAATTCTCTATAACATGGTTATCAAAGCTATAGTTGTGCCACACCTACAAAAAAACAAGCCAGTGCAGTTCCCCACATGGCATATAATCATTCGAAGAACTGATGAGCAACAAAGAGCCCCACATAGAATTACATACAAAAAATCTTTACCTTTTTAATTGACGGGTCTTCAAAAAAAGGAGCAAATTCAGCCAAAAGATTCCTCCCGTCCTCATCAAGAAGATCTACCCAGATACAAGACTTGCCATTTCCAAAATTCGCTTCCGGTCCACAATAAATACTGCAGCATACAATTTCTCCATGATCAACTGGTGTTTCCTGCTTAACATCAATCTTTGATACCTAGACATTAGCAGAAACCAGTAAAATGAGCTCCCAAAAAAAAATTGAATGCTACTGGAGAGAACATGAATATTAAGCGAATAAGATAATTAAAGTACAGAATTCAACTGGTTGTATGCAAATGTAAAATAGTCTAAAAGCAAGTCAAATGAAAAACATACTTCCGTGTCACATGCATGGACCATATGCCTGTATTGATTTGTGAGCATACCAACTACTTCCTTTGCAGCAGAGACAGTATCAACCACAAGAACCTTGTCATAAATGCAACCAAGCCTCTCACGAAGATTTGACTGGATAATAGCTTCTGGTTCCACAGATCCTTTTCCTGTGGGGGTTCCATTTATTTTGTCAACACCAACAGACTTTTCAGCAGCAGCCTCCCTTTTTGTTACATTATGAGCACTGCCTTTATCAATTGAGGGATACTTTTCTTTCTGTTCTTCGAATAATTTTGGCAGGGAAATTTTAGGTTGGGAAGACTTTGGAAGTAACTGCATTGTCCTCGGAGAGATTTTCCAGTGTATATCTGCTTGTTGGCTATTTGATGTATAAGACTGTCTGCTACTTGAAAAGTTGTCCTTCATCTCACGATCTGGTGCAATTGTATTCACACTTACGATATTCGGTAGGCTAAGGTTTCCTGAAGAACAAGCTGAATCATGAACATTTCTGAACGAGAGAGGTGAATTACTAGTAGATGGACAAGATAAGTCATTATCAGTGCTTTGTTGTCTAAATTTGTGATCACTTCCATCTGTCAAACTAGGCAAACTAGAAGTCCGTTCAGCACAATAAGCTTCCTTTCTTCTCTTATAGTATTGAGTCACGTCACCCCAGGATTTGTAAGTAGGCCTCTGATAGTCATGCACAAACACATGACTCCTACTTGATATCTTCACAACGGAATGATCAGAAGCAGGGCCATTTGAGACATTTGAGAAGGATACGTAGCCAGAATGGGTTTTGCAATATTCTGGCCTGAGAGTCACGGTGTCATGAAAGCCCAAAGCCAACAAAATACTCAAATAAAATAAATGAAAATACATTATTTTGTCACACAAATTGAACTCATGACAAGTACAAACATTTGCATTATCAACTATTTATCCTATGTTTAATGAATTTGTACAAATCTCAATAGCATTACAGCTCTCTCTGACATATGGTGCTATGGAACAGATATTCTTACAGCAGAACAGAAAAGCAGTTTTCAAGTGAACAAAAGTGCAGAACAGAAAAGTGAACAGATATCCTTACATGTTCATTTCTGACTATGTAAACCCAAATCACCAAATGACAAAAAATAATTACCCAAAAAGAACTCAAAATCAGACAAAAGTAAACAAAAGAAAATTTTCAAAAATTAGAGAAAAATAGAAAAATAATAGTGAATAATACCTTAAGATACTTAAGCTTCAAATTTCCATAGACGACTCCAAACGTGAAGGCTGAAGCACGAGCCACCTGCCACCAGTTATACGAAAACGAAAAAAAAATCCAAATTAGATCAGACATCAATGAAATTGTGAGAAATTAAAGCTGGCGGAGGTGGATGGTTAACCAAGGCGAGAGTGCTGGTGCTGGAGTAGGGTCCAGGAGGAGGCGACATTTGCTGCTGATCGCTGAAATCGAAGAAAGAATAACTGCAGATGCTGCGAATACTGCCCCAAATCTAAGGTCTCTCTCAGACTCAGAGCCCTAATTTTCGTCGGACACCAGTTTGGAAATTAGAAATGTTGGGGAGATGGGCAAGGGCTTCCCTTAGCTCCTGCATTATTCAGTAAGGAAAAAGGCCCAAAAAGGTAACTCTTTTTGCAGGAAACCACCAACCAAATTTACATATAGAAAAATTGCAGAGTATAACCTGTTCATCAACGACATCGATATCTGCGAGCATGCGGCTGGATTTCTTACCGGAATTGCCTAATTCGTTTGCTAAGAAATAATTTCTGGAGAATCCGAACTCGTCCTTTTCGATGTCATGTTGTTCCATTTTCTGGTTTTGACGAACCTAAACCTGATGATGAGAGGGAAGGAGTAGGGGCAACGGGACGGCGGAGGTAGGGAGCAGAGGAGAGGAGAGTGGCCGAGAGAGGCGGAGGGCAAAAATTTAGGCAACCGAGAGAAATCAATTTAGGGCAAAAATTTATCATGCAATTACATCCCTTCAATGGGAAAGCAAGGGTAGTTTGATTGCGGAGAGATTCAACAGAAAAGACTCTGCGGGAAAGCAAAATTTTGGCCAAGAGTTTTGAGAGATAGTTTGCCGAGAGAGAGAGTTTCTGCGAGAGATAGAGAAGAAGCAAAATTTCACTAGGAGGCAAAATGAAATTTTGAGATTTCACTAAGTGTTTTGGCAAAGGGATCTTCCACCAAAATCAAATGACGTCGTTTTGTGTTTTAATTTTTTTTTGGTGTATCTCACATTTCCGCAAGTGTCATAATAGGGAGTCTAGAGGTACATTATTATTTTTATGTCAAATAAAATAAAAAAAATTAGAGTATATATTATTGAGTTGATAACTAGTGTCATGATAGAAGTGTTATAATGGCACAAACCAGCAAGTGTCCTTATAGACATGTCAGAAAAGACCATTTTTGTTGTAGTGAGTTTTTGAATGTCATCATATTGTCGATTTTTTTTTTTGCATTTTTGAATTTATTAATCACTGAATTAGATATTTAAATTTACATTATAAGACTATTTTTGAATAACAATGTATTTAAGAAAGACAATAATAGATTATACAATAAGTTTGTATTTTATGCAAATATTTTTATGAACTACACTAAATAATTTATTATTTTTAGACAATTCTCATTCAACGAATGGGTACAAAACTAGTTATATCAGTAGGTAGGACTTGTTTTAAGTATTGCTAGGTTAATAAACCTAACAAGTGTGATTAAGCTCTCTAGTTTAATTTAATCACACCAAATCATGATCACTTATTGACGTTTTTACTTGATTGGACGGCCGACTAATTCTCTTTTCTGTTTTCTTATATTAATCTGTTATCTACCCAAAAAAGCATCATCTCGATAAGTAATTAAATAGAGCAATTTGGTTTGCTTCTAACAATTTTCGTCAAACAGATAAACTTTGATTTGAATTCTTACTTATCCTTGATTATCAGCATCTAATAGCTTGTTTGCGATGGCTTCCCAGTTTAAAGTAGTGCTTATTGGGACACTTAACTGCCTCAAAGTGTACAAGTGTAGTTCTTGGAAGTCTTCTTACTAGAATATTTTTCTAACCAATAGACAAAGTGGCTAAGGAAATGTGGAGCCAATTTTGGTCATCTTGCTACCATGCCTGGTTCCCACATGAGTGTTGGTTTTGGTTGAGGGAAAGACAGGCAAAAGTCTGAGGCTTTTTTCCCTTTTTCTTTTTTTGGAATGAAATAATTATATGATGTGCTGTTGGTCAATACTCAATAAGATAATTGCAATTTTTAGTGGATGCATGTGTGTTGGTTTGTGTCTAATATATTTGTGTGTTGAATACAAAGTTATTAAATGGGAGAAATGATGGTAGTTGTTGGCTCTTGGTTCAAGAAAATGGATTAATACAAAGTTATTTTTTGGTTGTTCGATCTTGTTTTGTATTTTAATGTTATTGTTTTTTTTTTTTTTTTTTTATAAACGGTTACTTTATTTCATAAAAAGGAGGGCATACATCTCAAGCAAACTAGAAAACACAAGCGGTATTTTAATGTTAATTGTTTATTATTAAATGGCCTGTGTTTTTTTTTTTTTGTTATTGAAAGCCGGCAACAAATGTTTATCCTTTTCATTAAATTACCTACTACAAAAAAATTGATTTCTGCGTGAGACATATTTCTCATTTCATTCATAAATCTTTGAATAAATATTTATGCTTCCATTAAATTATTTTGTATTTATTATTAAAAGCCATTAATAAATGTTTATCCTTTTCGTTAAATTACCTATTACAAGGAATTAACCCTTGTGTGGGATGCGTAATTAATTTGTCCTTTGATTCTGAATAAATGTTTATGCTCATCGTTAAATTATATTATATTGTAGAAGGAATTAATGTATACATTAAAAAAGAAGTTATTGTTTATATTATCTTATTATATTATTAAATGTCCTGTGCTTATTAGGATAAAATGTTTATTGTTGTGATTAATTTATTTGGTATAAACAATTAGTTTGTTTTTGGTGTAGTTTGTATTATTCTTATTATTAAATGGGTGTTATTTTTTGTGTAAAATGTTTATCCTTCTAATTAAATTACTTCATACAAACAATTAGCTTGTTTTTGGTGTAAAGAATTAATATTTTCCTTTCAAAATTAATTAATTTGTATTTTATATCATTTTCATTGAATGTGCTATCATTTTCATTATTAAATTAGTAAATTATTTTTCCTTATTTTCATTAAAAAAATAGTATGATGGTTATTATTATAATCTTTAATTAATAATTATTTTCCCTATTAAATTATTGGGTCTAAACAAATTATTACTAGCTTTGAATTATCTTTTTTTAGCTGGAGAAAATATTAAAGAAGGGCGTTAATGTCATTTTCGTTTGGAGCAAGAGTGCCCCGCCTTTTCTTTTAGGAGCTTTCACTTTATGCTAACTGTTTCTTAAATACAATGGCCATCATGATCGTGCACATTCCAGCTCCTATTCTTAATAAACTATAATTTTTCAATAATTTTTCACATTAATTAAATACAATTCTTTTAAATATCAATGCAATTTCCACAATTCTTCTTTTTTTTTTGACTTTTTTCAGTCAAAATGTTTCTATCCTTACATTCTCCATCATATGATTTCATATTTTGATCATTCTTTACCAAATACTTTACTAGAAATCTATTCTATGTAATTTAAATACTTGTGAATTTGAACACACCATATTCACTATATATATCCAATATAAATCGAAATTACATTCCCAATAAATAATCCTCTTTTCAAACTTCCAAAATTTCCCTGAATAATATTTAATCCAGAAAAACAAACACGCACGTATACATCCAAACCCATTGCTAACATAATGAAACATAATCTTGAATACTATAACATATGCAAAACCGTGCAGGTCAAATATTCCTGGAATCTTGATGTTTAAAATGCAGATCTAAGAAGACTTTATAATGTTTAGGGCAATGCAAGAAACAGATTAGGCGTCTCTAGAATTTCAAACTATGTTACTGACAAAGACAGATGAGTAATCAAACAGAAAAGCTTTGAGTTCAATTAGTACTAAATTTTATCACGAATGTCTGCACCTAACAGCTGGAGGTTTGATCATCTTCCATGTTATTGATCTAGCTTTAAGTGTGCTGTTGGAAGTGTTCGCAGAACATACTTTATCCTAAACTGACCCTCTTGTAACCCAATCTCTGTAATGCTGTAAGTGTAATTTGTATTCATGTAGCAATTAGTGTTAGGCAAGGCCTCGAACGAGTCAAAAAATGGAGCATTAAAATTTGCTTTGGCTTCCTTTCTTGTAGGGGAAACACGGGGAAGAGATGTACAAGAGGAAGGTTTTGGAGTAGTTTTCTAGAAGAGCACTTGTTCCTACAACGCTGCACAAGGAACCATTGACACCAGAACCATTATTAGTATAAAATGGCATAGAAATTTTGTAGAGGGGATAAATTTATACACCATGATTCACTTGAGCTGTTGCTAAAACGAATTTGGTCTAGATTATTGTGCAAACCATCAAGAGACAAGTGTTAGAAGGTGGTTTGCCCCGATTGTAAATATAATGTTGATATGTTATTTTACAGTAGAACATATTTTTTCCTTCGTTCTCCCCTTCCCCTGTGGTAGTTCCTGACAACAAAGGCACCAATAGAAAGGTATTTCAATTTATAGACTTGTTTTAAAAGGTTAATTTTGACTCATGGGCAAAAAGAAGGGAAAATTGAGGAAGAAATGCAATAACTGTAACAAGTCAATAATATTACATATGGTTCAGTCTACATTAATTTCAAGATGTTATCATTGTCTTTAATCTTCTTATCTTCTCTTCTTAACTTTTGGTTTTTCCAGTCTGTTGAATCAAATCTCTACAAAAACTCCCACCAGTTTAATCTAAACCGTCCAAAGGGTGGTGGTTACCACCAATGCATTAACCCTTACCTCCCACCAATTTGTCAAATTAAAGTGCCTTTACTTAAAAAATCCAGGCGGATGCATAGTGCATCCGTTTGGTCCAGTAGCGGTTCAATCTCTTTTGGGTTACTCTTGGATCTCTTGAGGTCCTCCCTCTCCTCCTTAGTTTAGGATAATTTATCGTATCGACAAAAAAAAAAGTAATCTAAATGGGCTCTTATATTGAGCTCAAATCAGTATACTAATACGACATCTAGATTCTATTAGTTGCATGGGCCCTCCATCCCCAATTGGAGAAGCTTGGTTCGGCCTCAGATAGCCCAAAATGCATTGTCTTTTATCACATGTGGATACTGTTGAATGGCTCGTTTTAACTGTGTAGAAACCTATATTAAAGAGAGTTAAATTACACTTACCTCTTGTAAGATTCAATATAATTATTAAAATTTCTTATCTAGTTTCTATAATTACCCTCTCTCCTCTCTCCACAACTAGGGTAGCCACAGTTCATATTTAAATCAGGTCCAGAGATTTATTGAATCGAAACCGGAACTACAACTATGACTAAAAATTCAGGTTCAGGTTTATTAAAAACATGATTCAGAATCAAAACCAGCGGTTTGTAACCAATTCAAACAGTCCAAAAAAAATACTTGCTATTTAAATTTATTTGGCTAGTTTAGAGTTCAATATCAATAGGCATCACCCAATACCAGCAGACTCAATCCCATCTGAGTAATCCATTGTCTCATCTCATTAGTAAGTCTAAATCCCACAACTAATCTAAATAGGAGATCAATCCAATCTAATCAATAATGAGGTATTCTTTAAAAAATTTGCATCATTTTTCTTTTTTCTTACACATGATAATACAATAAAAGCTATTTGTTTTTTTACATTCATTGTGATATTTTCTTAGAATCAATTTTATAATAATAAGTGTTTAAGTATAACTGAAAAAATTGGAATTGTAATGAAAAAAAAGAACGGTAATTGGAGCAAAGTCAGAACCTAAACCACAGGTTCAAGAATCGTAATCATAATCATAACCATTCCTACAAGGGCAGGTTCTGGTTCCACTAATGTAGACAACTTTGTTCAATGCTCTTGGATCATCAACAGTTTTGATGGTGAAGGTACCAATGTCATGTTCTTCATTAAAAACAGCTACAATCTAAACGTTAAAAAAAAAAAAAATTTTTAGGCACCGGTACAATATTCACCTTCTTACGGAATAAGTTTAGCAGAGGATAAGAACATGATCAGGTGAAGTAGGTGAAAAAGAATAAAATAACCAAGTGATATTGCATGCCTTACCTTTAGCATTTCCATCTCCCAAGATGGCTCCTGGCTGCAACAAGGTTGGAAGAAAATATCCAGCAAAAGCGTTAGATGAGAGACAAGTGTAAGGGATCCCTGCTGCCTCAGTAGCTCTACGAAGCTGAGACTTTCCTGCAAATGCAGACTTGGCAGGCTCTACTGCATTTTGGCGATCCACATCAACTCCAAACTCCGAAGGGTAGAATTTCTGAGAATTTTACCATATCATGTGTCAGAATTTGGAAATGATAGTAGATAAAAACTGACACAAATTATACTCTATTAAATTTCATTCCAATCAGCAATCTTTTCCTCAAATTCACAGATTGTCAAGATCACAATGGATTTTAAAATGACTAAAAGAATCTCAATTAGCTCTGCCCAATAGATAGGCTTAAAATCGACTGAAATTTCAATTATGCAAATTGCCAATTAATCTTAGTTGCTTCTCGGCTCTGAAAATGGGGAAGTATTATATACATGATTCACATGTATCATCAAGCTCTACAAACGACACATACAACCTTTAAATACATGAATTTCGTGTGCATTATCAAAATTTACTATATTTCGACAATTAAAAACCTTTAATGATCTAAATTGCAGAGCTACAGATCTGCAACAGAAGAAAAACAACAAACGTATTCAAATACATTCCCCTGTGAGAATCATTAGTAACAAGACCACATAAACAACACACCTTGACATTTCCAGCTTCTTTAATTGCATCAATGATCTTCCTCTGATCATTCAATTGTCCGTTACCAACAGTTAAGATGACCACATCCACCTGTTTTATGGCCTTCACTAAACTTTCATGATCATACAAGTCACCCTGCTCCAAGGAAGAATTCGAATATCAAGAACAAAAATAAGCATCACCAGCTCAAAGGGAAAAAAAAGGAATCCCGATTTACAGAACTGTCAAATTAATTGAAAAATTAACGCTGCTTACATGAACAAGAGTCGCCCCAGAGTTCTTGAAGCCTTCAACAAATTTTCCCTTAACAGGATCAGAAACTGTAGATTCTCTAACCAGCACAAAGGTGGGATGGCCAGCCTTAGTGCTGGCCTCAACTATAAACTCGCCAATGTATCCTGTTCCACCAATGATCAAAATCTTGCTTTTTTCTGGCATTCTTGAATATTCTGAGATATCTAAAAATGAAGGGTTACGGAGAGTGTTTTAAACTGATGCGGAGCAACAGGGAAAGAATGAAGTCTGGGGACGAGGGCATGCTGAGGAACTCTCTTTAAGCAATTTGAGGTTAGCTTGGATGTTACTAAAGAGACATTTCACGTCACTCACTCAAGCAAAAGGAATCTATTAAATTGAGTTGCATTTGATCGATGATAAAGGTTTGGTACATGATAGAGCAATTATTGGGCTCATTTTGTGCTGTTATTCTGTGCTAAGTATTGAGATTTTGTTCATATTTGATGTTTATGTAAATTGTAGGTGATCGGTATCAAAAGTGATCTCCCGAGACAAATTTTCAGAAGACTCTTTATTTTATGACATGTTCACGCCAGAAGCTGAAGGAAGGCATTTAAAAGACCGACCATGGTTGTTAAAATCGCGATCCGGATCGTAGGATCGTACGATCCTACGATCCAGAAAATCAAAATCGATCCAGATCGCATAAGAATCGTAAATTTCATTAATCTATGTAGAATCGAGGTAGGATCGGTAGGATCGTGTAGGATGTACGATCCTACCTCGATCCTACAAATTTTCCCTAATTTGTGAAATTGATACTCCATTTTGCAACTAAATCAAAACATTTGGGGTGGGCTTGTAATTTATCAAAGGATTGCAGCCCTTAGTTGCAATGTTTTAACATTTTTGACCACATGGACTCAAAAAGCTCCGTCAAAACTCAAAAAAGCTTCGGTACTCTTCATCTTCTCAAGCAATCCTTTTCCTTTCTCCTTTGTCGTTTCTCTTTGCTGCGGTCCTGCCCAAATCCCTAAATTAAAGCTTCAATCTCTAGCCTCCAGCACCGCCACCCTAAATTAAAGCTTCAATCTCTGTCGCCGTTGCCATGGCTTCGACGGCCAACAGCACTTCGTTGTCCTCCGAGGACCCGAGCAAGAAGGTCCGAAAACCCTACACCATTACCAAGTGAAGGGAGAGCTGGACAGAACCCGAGCACAAGTCGTTCCTCGAAGCACTCCAATTGTGAGTCTCGCTTCACTTTCAAATTTATTGCATCTGTTGTTGAATTATCGCCTTTGGAGTTCTTCAATTTTGGGTTTTGACGGGACTGTTCACAAATGGGTAATGTCTCGCGACGATTGAATTGGAAATTTGAATGAGTTCCCTAGGTTATAATTGTTTAGTTTGAAGTTGAATTGTAGTTTGTGACTGCCAGTCTTTAATTCTATAGTAATCAGTAGAAGGTCCTTCATATACTAGATTATGTACATGTAGTTCATCCTTGTTTCATTAGCTAATTTTGTCACAATTTAGCTGGATATTAGGGGCATCCCTCGTTATTTAATAATTACTTACATGCTTCAATACGTATAACTTGTTAATTGTTTACTTGTTTGTATGATATGTAGGTTTGACCGTGATTGGAAAAAGATTGAAGCATTTGTTGGATCGAAGAATTGGGATGGTGAAGATGATTGGAAAAATAATGATTTTGATAATGTGAATTATGGGGATACTGAATTTGATGAAAATGATGACAATGATTGGTTATAAATTAATGTATTTATGAATTATTACGATACTTGAAAACGATGAATTGTTACTATTTTATTTTTATTTTTTCATGTTTGTTTAAACTTGACAGATGACATTTTAGTAGTTAATTTTGATTTTGAAAATCGTTTTAGATGTTTGGCTTTTTAGTATTTGTGAAGGTTGATGATTATTTTATATTTGAAATTATAATTGTGTAAATTGTGAAGCATTTGGTTTTAAGACTTGAAATTATGACAGATGACAGGTTTATATTCTCTTTTTTATTACTTGTCAGATATTAAGTAAAAAATGTTATATATTTATGAGTAACTTATTTATTTGATATCTTTTAGGATGTACAAAATGATATATGAATTTCAATTTCATTAATTTGATAAATTTAGGAGCTTTTGGTGGGATCTTACGATCCTACGATTCGATTCTACGATCCGATTCTGTGAAACTAAAATCGATTCCACGTAGAATCCCGATTTTACAAACCTTGAGACCGACCCGCAGGATTGGTAAAGGAACAAAAGAACTGGGATGCGGCTACTCTCATGTGGGCCGAAAAGGAGGTAGGGCCCAAGGAGCATTAATCCTAAAAGCTTTTGAGCTTTGACGTTTTCCTAAGGAAAGAAGGGCTGAGGCCAATAGAAAAAAAAGCCAGAATCACGTGTGATAGATTAGCTAGCTTTTAGTTTCTTTTCCCCGGCTGTCAGACGCACTTTGTTTACTTTTGCTCTGGTTCTGTACAATTTTAGGGTAGCTTTCGTTTTGCTACCCCTGGAAGACGATTTGGCTCTCTGCTTTTGTTTTGTACGACTTCCATCAGACCTTTATCTTTACCTTTCTTTTGCTCCGGTACGAACACGAAACCCAGAGATAAGAAAAACTTTTCGTTTGTCTCCTCGTTCTCTCTTCTTTCCCAACTTGTTGGTAATTAATTGAATGATTTCAATTAAATCATGCGAGATTGATATGATGAGGAGCGGCTAAGTTTCTCCTCTACCCAAAAGGTCGATGCGAAGGCACGGTTCATAACATCTGTGAGATCTAACCGAATTTTCATTATTTCTTCCAATTCGTTACTATTCGTGCGTTTCTTGGATTAATTGTTCATGGATATTTTATTAATTGAGTATCAACGGCCGGATATTTAATTTAATTTAATAGCCTACTGTAACGTTAATTAAATTGAATCCGTAATTGTTCGTTTAGTTGACAACTAGTGACAACCACCATAATTGGCTTTGTGTTGAAGAAACGTAAGATCTAGTTTAAATAAACCCTCTTAGCACGTTTATTGGTTAGGATTGAGTTTTTCTAGTTTTAATACAACTGGATAATTAAATTCCTACGGTCGTACCTAGGGTTATTTTCTGGTTAGAAAAGTAGTCAACGGTCGTACCTTGACTGTCGAAAAAGTAAGGAAGAATTGGCTGTCAGAGCTTATTGATAGCTATAACCAACCTAGTGACGAATGAATGAAATATCTTTGCATCGATAATCATTTAATTGGACCGTACCTGAAAAGTTGATCCTTTGGGTAGAATTTTATTAATTGCTATTTTTAGTAAATTGAACTTGTTGAGTTAGCTTTTGAATTTTGTTTATTTTATTTTCATCTTCATTCCATTAAATATCCCCCAATTTTGTTTTATTGACTTGGAAAGAAACAACTTCTTATCCGTTCCCTGTGGAATCAACCCTACTTACCATTGTATGCAAATTTAATACTTTTATAAACAATTCTAGTATATCGGATCAAGTAAACTCTTCGGGAATAGAGTGAATCAAGTAACTCATAGCACACCTAGGGTTCCTGCTCCAGTATTTGGATTTGTTCTATAATTAATTGTGGTAGTAATTAGGACTTTTTAGAAATTATTATTGTACATGCTCGACACCTGTCAGTACATCATCTAAGTGACCAATGAAAATAGGACTAACTTCACTCCATAACTTCCAACTCGTACCACTTTCTTGCTTTGCATTTTAAAATTTAATTTTGGACACATTGCATACTTTTGTATTCAAAACTCTTAAGTTTGTCCTATTTATATCCAATAAATGATAAAGTTAGCAAAATTAACAAGATAAAGGGCACTGTAAATTAACAATTATAACTCTATCTTTATTTATACAAATTTTCAAAATATGAACACTTGAACTCCATCTTAAAGAGGGAAGCATGGATTGGATAGTACAAGAAAAGAGAGTATAAATAACAGGTTCCGAATTCAAAACCTCACACTTACATTTAAAAGAAAAGAAAAAAATTCATATTGTTTGGGTTTTTGGGGGGGGGGTCTTGAGTTGGCTTCTAAATTAGAAGGGGTGCAAGTAGATACTTCTAGGTTCAAGACCTCATGCTTTTTCTTTTTTTTCTTTTTTAAAAAAAAACTCCATCTTAAAACTTCACCACGGTAGGAACAAATAAAAATAGAATGAAACTAAGAATTACCCTCCAAAATATTCATTTTTTGTTTCCACACCTCCTTTTGGGGTGAAGAATTTACATGAAACATTATTTAAGTGTCTTTATCAAATTAGTGCTCTTCTCCCAAAAATAGAATCCATTTGCAGAGATTTGGTTTGGTTTTGTTACTTGAAAACAATATGGGGAGGTGAGAGAAGAAGCGAGCCAGGACTAGATTCAACTTATAAATGAATGGAGCCAGCAATGGTGGTCAAACACATCAACGCTAATGAATCAAAAACAAATACTAATACCAATGGTAAATGTTAAAGACCGGCACCCCGAAAGAGTCGTGACCTGAATTGACAAGAAAATCTTACCAAACATTGTTCAGTTTTCAGTCTTCACGCACTATTTATCGCATGAAATTTCTAGATTCCTTCTAGAAAGTCATCTCCCGAACACTTGAAGAAGACAAAAGGGCGTTCGGTAAAACTGAAAAATACTGTAAAATCTAAAATCTGAACACTAAGAAATTTAAATACTAAAATATTATTTTTGGTAAATCTATTAAGGGATACATGTTTCATAATCAGTTGAACTTGAATATCGAATTGCATGTATACCATATAACTTTGGTACTAATACAGGTTAGTAAATGAGGCGAGTCGAATTGATTGTTTGACTTTTGAACTTGTGATCTAACAAGTGGGAAATAATGGATCCTATAACCTATTATTTCCTTGATGTTGGATGTGCCACTTATAAAGAAATTCTTTGCTTGGTTTTGAGTCTAAAATTACATCAAAGATGACTCATAAAGAAATCTTGAGTCTAAACTCGAAATCAAGTTTGACTCTATCAACACATGAACTAAGCTTAAATAAGCCGGAGCTTTAAAAAACTCAAGTGAATTTGAAAATCCTATAGAAATTTGTGACCCAGCAAATTTAACCAATTTAATCAACTTACTAAATAAAAATAATTCCACAAAATATAAGAAGGTGCACCAAATACTTTTCACAAAACAATGTTTAAACAATCAAGATAAGTTAAATATACATAATCATTAAGAAAAATTAGACATATTAGCTCTAAAAAATATACAAATGATTCCAAACGAGTTTAAACCGGTTATTCAAGAGCCGAGTTTATTAAATAAGCTTAATTTTATGTTTGAACTAGACTGGTTCAATTAAAGAAACGAATCGAACTCTAAGTCAAGCTTCACTAATATTATGTTCTCATCTTTTGTAATCAATTAGTTTTTTTTAAATATTAATTTAAAAGTGTGTGTTTGCAAGAGAAAATGTATATTTTAGTGTATGTAGATGGATTTTGTTGTGAGTAACTGTTGGCATGAAAAATACACGCACAACGGAAGCAATTTTAGCACATATAAAAATATGTGAGAAGAGAAAGAGAGTAGACACACAAACAAATACTCAACTATTTATTAACTCATAACATAATAATAACAAATATCAAGTCATAGCCTTTCGCTCACAATAACTCATAAATCTCAACTATGAGACTGCCTCTCAAACCTATTTTTTAATACTCAACTCAACTCTCCAACTAATAACTTACTAGATTGGTAGTATTTATAAACTACAAAGTTTCGTAAGACAAATACAATTGTAAACCGAAACTTATTTGAAAATTAATTTGAGATTTTTTAAACCAATACAGTTGTACGCGGTAAAATTTCAAGTCTGCAAACAAAACAAGAAATATACACGACAAATGTGTAATATAAATTTAAGAAAATATGTGAGTACAATCTCTGAGGTTTTCTCGAACTTGTAGAGAGTTTCCCTCGATTCTCCTCCTCGAATGCTAATCCAAGGGCTTCGCAGCTTGTTCTTGGATCTACCACCGATTCCTTCAAATCTTGATATAGAAGATTTGAAGAACTTTAGAAGATATTTGAAGATTCAAGTCTTGATATATGGGAGACTTGGAGAGCTTGAAGAGCCGGACCTTTGTAGCTTGGAGCTTCAATGCTTTGAACGTATGAGATGCCTCTTGGTATCTCTGTCTGTGTCTGTGTGTGTGTCCTTGATTTGGTTGAGAGGCCCCCTATTTATAACTGTAGCAAGAGGTAGAGGTTGAAAACCTGTGTACCACTTTACTTGCAAGATGTGCAGTCATATTAGAACTGTGCCAGTCAAATATTATCTCTTCATTTTATATTTATCAATAAAGAGATAGGTAATTTCCCGATTGGCCAAGCCTGTGGGGACAAGTGACGTGGCGCCGTCTGATTGGACAGACCATTGCAGTATATAAGAGATATATATGGATCAAACGACTCTAAATATTATCTCTTTAATAAGAAATAAATATTTAAATGTCTATCCAGTAGACATGTGATATGATATGATTTGGTTGGTGGAGATATCCCTGCAATTTGAATAAATTTGGAACACCTCACCTTGACACGTGTAAAAATATAATTGGCCATTTAATAACCAAATTTTCCAAGTGTACATGACATGTGGCAATACCCGATTGGATAGAAATAAGCCACAAAAATAATTTATAGACCAATGGTAATTTTTAGAATTTAATTAAAATTCCATCGTCTACAACAGTAACTAAACAAACAAGACACCAAAACAATAAACTAAAAGGACCCTTAAACCAAGCTTTCCATTGTGATAGGTCCAATACCATCTCGAGCCATAATGTCTATGCAAATCTCTGTTGTAATATAGTTGACATGCAACTCCATCTTATTTTCAATTATCAATTTCATCTTTACTCGTGGCAGTGGACGCATTTTATATTTTGGAAATAATTTCTCAACAAATTTTTCTTGATCAAACTATTCATTGGTACAAATCCATTCATCACCAGTCACCATATTTATTGCCAATGTAAGTGCCAAAGAATACAAAATCGTAGATTGCTTTCTTATCAAAATTATGACTACTAAACAATTTAGAAGCTCCACTACCATAATTACCAACAAATTTCAAATTGTTAATCAACTCTTGAGGAGCAAAATAATTTTGAACTCTAATGAAATCTGTATCTATCAAATCAAATATCTTTCTATAACATTAAGGAGAGTCCAAGCTAACGATTTTTTCAATAACAATTTCCTTTTCTTCACATGCCAAGTTAGATATTTCTTCTTCATTTGCCAAATTATGACAGGTTGTCAGCCTGTGCAATAATAAAATCTGCTCAAACTAAAAGTAACTTCTGTAGATAGCGGTGAGCAGGGTCGAATCCACAGGGACTGGGAGTAATTGTTTCTTTTCAAATTCACAGTGACAAGGGGGTGTTTTTATATCAGGGGTGACAATTTAAACAATTCAACTAAAAGTAAAATAATAAAAATAAAACAGCCAACTAGAAATTAAATAACAATTTACTAAAATCAAATGAGTGATAATTAAGGATGTAGCCAAGAAATAACTTCAGCAATGGTTCACCCAATTGATCATCGATGCACAAGCAATTCCAATTATTTATTAATAAATAGGTTATAACTGTCAAACAAGCGATGACAGTCAATCCCTCCTTACTGTGTCGGTGATTAAGGTACGCCCGTTAACCACTACTCTAATTGAGAAATAACCTTAGGTACGCCCGTAAGATTTAATTCCCCAATTGCCTTACATATTAGAGGAGCCCTGTTCTAACCAAATAACGCACTACCAGGGTTATTTCAGATTAGCCCGCGTATCCCCCTGACACGAATCTAATCATGCCAGTTGTCACTATTTCAAGGCAATTAAACAATTACGGATTTAATGCCTTAATTGACAATAGATTATCAAGTTAACTAATTATCCGGATTCAAGACAATCAATTAATTAAATAATCATGAACACTACAATTAAGGGGTATGCGAATACCAATAAATAAAAGAAAAAGATAAAATTAAATCAATCTCACAAGTTTAGGCGAACCAAAGCCTCCGTTGCTCGTTGATTAGAGTGGAGAAATTAGTTCATGTTTAATGAGAACAAAACATACGAAACTGAAGCAAAAGCTGCGGCCATCTTCTGTGTTTGGGAGAAAAGCCACGGGAAAATCATTCAATTGTACCTAATTGCTCCTGACATCCCAGGAGACAAAAACTACTAAGAAGCCTCCAAGGAAAACATTAAAAACTAAGCTTCAGTAGTGCCCAAAAGAAAAGTCAAAGCTGAAACTACTAAGGAGTCCTGCCATGCGTGAGAAAGAAAAGCCAAAGGAACACTAAGCTAATGGAGATAATGATCCCCCGCCACTCAATCCAATTCCTATCTAATGGTCTTCCTTTGTGCGGCGGCTCCCAGGGAAAAGAAGACTTCGGCCAAATGACCAAAAAGGGCTTGCGTCTCTTTGTTCCAAAAATGCCCCTGCAAGCCTTCTATTTGAATTCTTTCCCGATGACTGTCAAATTGTCATTGATTGTGGTGTTTTCGATCTACTCCCTGGAATAACTGCAAATTATGAAAAGTGAGTAGAATCCAATAATAAATCCACATCAGGTCAAGTAATAGGGAAAATTAATAATAAAATAAATGAAAAAATCGCACCCTATCAATTTCCCCCACACCTAAATCATGCTTGCCCTCAAGCATAAAAAAAGTACACAGACACCAAAATTTGATAATGGTCATTGCTCTATCTACCTAATTGCCAAGATATCAAGAAAAATCATATATCGGGCACTAGTGATCAAGATCCAAGAAACATCACCCCGGTTAGCTTATAAACCACAAACTCCTTCAATTCTAGGTTAACTAATCTAAGAAAAAGGAATGACACACAACATTTATCAGCGAATGGTCCAACTATTAACCAAAATCTCAACATTAAATCCATAAATCGGCAAGCTGACTTTTATCACACATTAACACAACTTTCACTTCTTTTTTTTCGTTATTTATTTATTTATTATTTTTTTCTTCTTTTTTTTGCAATAGCACAAAAGACTTAGTCTCTAGTCATCAGAGCCTTTTGACGCGAACTCTGACATTTGTTAGATGAAAGAACCCGGTTACTCAGCTTCTATCGCCACGTGACCACGTATTCATAGCAATTACTACTTTTTGACGCGAAAATCGACACTTTTGGTGAAGACCCCCGGTTACTCTGTAGTAAAGACTAGCGGAGTACAATCAACTCTTATTCACAGCCAAATAACACAAAAACTCAAAATAACACAAAAATCAAAAGAGAATTTACATTAGCTAGCCTCATTTTCAAATATGGAGAATTGAGCTTAATAACCGGACCAATTCCCATGAAAATGCCAACAATCATTCCCTATGCCTAGGAAAGTTAACCAAAAATTATAAGAGTAAAACAATCACTGATATTCACTAAAGAGATGTTCTTGAATTCAACCACATTAACTTGATACATTCTTATTATTAAAACTTGGCAAAAGTAGAAATAGAGGCAATAAACCAACATCAAACCTTGGCATACACATTGTCGCGCCCCACTTTTTGAAATGTGTGAAAGTAGTGTGTATGTGAACGTGTGTGAAAATGAAAATAAAAGGCCGGGGGATTGCGAAATGCGACGGTTTGGCCAAATAAAGTTCAAAAAGGGTTTTTGAATAGAAAATGGAGTCGCCACTTGGTACAGAGTTAGGGTGTACCAAGTCACCCAAAAAGTGATTTTTTAGAAAGAAAAGTAAACAAACCCTTTTTAAAGAATTTTTAGGTCTACGTAACCAAAGAGAGGGATCGGGGGTCACATTTGATAAGGGAGAAGGCAAAGGCAAAACCTAAGGCACTCCCTTACCCTAGCCAAAGCTAGTTGCGTGACTTAGCCCCTCTTTTCCTAATTTCTTCTACCCAAAGTATGTGTTGCATGTTGGATATGACTAATGGATATGAAAAAAATGCAATCCTAAATCTAAAATGTCTCGTATGAGGTTTTTTGGTCCCAATCACATGAGTTGTGATGGCCAATAAGGAAAACTCTCATAGAGGTCACGGGTAATGCAAATGAAGACCCAAATATGAATGCAAGTGTAAAAATGTAAGAGGAATGCAAAAATAAAATACAATAAAAAATACAAATGTAAGTGCAAGTGTGCAAATGAAAGAAAAGTGTATGTGTGCAAATGTAAGAAAAGTGCATGTGTGCCAATTGAGAAAAATGAAGGTGTATGTGTGCAAGTGGATAAAAATATGGTATAATGGTAGTAAATATATAATGCAATTGGGTGCAATTTATAAGGTAGAAAATAAATAAGTGATGGGGAAAGAAGAGAAATGTGTGAACATGGCATGTGGAGTGAGAAAAATATAAGTAGTGAGAAAATGTAGATAAAAAAATGAAAAAGTGATATGGTAAAATGGGGGTGCATGAACCTAGAGGAGTGCATCAAATCGGGTACGGGAATGACTCCTAACTTCACGATTTTGATTTTCCCTTTGATTAGAAAGAAGAACTAGCGTGCTAAGGCTATTTTGTAGTCACACTCGCTCGTTTCCCTTATCGAAAGGGGACTCTCAAGCAAATGTACCCTATAACTAGCATGAGGATGCAAAAACCTAAAATGAAGGGGAAAGGATTGGAGGATCATGCCAAATGCTAGAAAACTAAGAAAAATATATGAAATGTAGTGAAACATGCAAATATGTACTAACGAGAGGGGACGGCCTATTGGGTCTAGCATTGGACTAGCCCTTTTCTAAAATTCTCTCACAAGCATTGGACTTGCGAGAGCTCGAGGAGAAAGATCATGACTAGCGTTGGACTAGCCACGGTGACGTCACACATTCATTATAAACCAAATAAATCATGTAAAAGCTAATAAAGCAAATAAACACATAAATCACATATTGCACATAACACATAAGCATGGTATCTAGATGCAAGACCCTAAGAAAGCAAGTAACACGTAGCACGTAAGCATGCAAATCACACAAGGCAGTCAAGGCCCTAACTATTACATTTGCTAACTAAAACAAATGGGGGAGAGGAAAAATGAATAAAAATGCTCTCCAAGCCCTATCTATTACAAGCCAAGAGGTGTACACATACCCCATAAAAGAATAACTTAATAAAAGTAAAAGTAAATGAAATAAATGAAAGGAATTAAGGAAAGTCAAAGAAAGCAAAGTAGACATGCAATTCTCACTTAGCACGTTGGATCACATAGAGGAGAGACAAAAAAGATAAAAGAAGTTATACCTCCCTTGAAATAGAGCCCTAATGGAGAGAGTTACTTATTCACCCTCCAAAATAAAAGAAAAGGTCAAGGCATCATTTTAATTGAGAAAATTAAAGAAAGTATACAAACACAAGCTCGCTTGGTCAGAAAGCCCTTAAAATTATGAATTAAAAGCAATTTAAATAAAGCAAGGTGGCTAATTGGATCAAACAAGCAATGAAATTGTAAAAGTTAAAACTACCAAGGACCAAATTGATGAAATTATTCAATTGATTGGGTCCTAGTGGAACAAGGGGAGACTTAGGGGGCCAAAGTGTAATTGTTTTAGAACATTTCCATGCAAAGTTCCATGCAAGATGCTTATGAAGATGGTTTCTGCAACATTTGCTGCACTTTTATTTTCGGCATTTCAAACCCAAAAACCACAATTTCGCTCCAAATTCTTTCAGCCAGGCAACAAAACTTTCACTAACAACAAGATTCATGACTTCAATATCCAACACGAGCCAAAACACAGGAAGGAAGTCACGCAAATGCTGGGGAAGTTTGTGCAGAAGTGGTTTAGCAATCATAGTTCGTTTCCTTTTAGCAAGCATTTGATCATAGCTTAAGCATTCTTTTTAGACCCCAAACACACAAACCCCACACCAAATCATTTCATTCCCTGCCCTCCCCACCAGATTAAGCATGCAAACTTAAATGTAAGGACTCGATGAGCAGCTACGGAAAAGAAAACAGAACAGAAAATGCAATTTTTTGTTCTTTGCTGCGGAAATTTTTTCTTGCAGCTACGAGTTCGTGTAGATTAAATGCAGAAACATTGCATTAGACTCACCATTCATCCACCAAATGCATACACGTTTCCCAAACATCAATCTCAGTAGTGAGGAAACAAAAGAAATACAGCAAAGAAAGCATCAACGTCCACTTAAGATATTGAACCAAAACATTCGTGGATACATCTCAACTCTCGGGCCATGAAGCAAAGACAGCATTAGACATTTACACAGGGCGTTCCGAGACAACATCTAACAACCGTGGAGGCTTATACGTAAATATCAACCAAATAGGAAACAAATCATAAGCTTCAAACAAGCCTACGTCTGAACGAGCCAAAGAAGGAAACAGAATTCATTTATTCACGCTACTGTAACAAACTGAAATCCTTAAACTTGTTGCAGCAGATTTTTATGGGCAACTCCAAGCGTGAAAGTATTCCAAGATCATGTAAACGGGCTCCTCAAACGTTCTTCCCAGTTTTCAACGTAAAATTCTTAAGCTGGAACACAAAAATTCAAAAAGAGAAAGCGTGCAAAACTGGAAAAAATTCCTGTAACCTTCGGATGGCTTTGAGATGTTTATTGAGCCTCATGCGGCAATAGCTCATTACACTCTTAAACAACAAAAAGTCCTCAAATTCTTGTTAAACTCCCTAAACCCATCATCAAATACAATACCAAGCCTTTAAAAGAAAGGAAAACTGAACTGGGGAAAAACTTGCAAACCCAGATTCGTTCATTAGCTTCAAGTTTCTGGTTTCATGTCAGAATCACACAAACACCAAGCTTCTAGGCCAAAACAACAAACAAACTTCAAATCTTATACTTAGACCGCCATAGAATTCTTCAGACTCAAAATATACACACAAACCAGAACCAAAAATGCAACCTTTAGTACATCAGATTACATATGCGGGAAAACATTATCTATTCATGGCTCCTAAACTGAATCCATGGTTTCATGTGTGCATTAAATGAACAAAAAGGCTAACACCAAACCCGTCAACAGCATAAACAACGACACCGAGCATAACCACAGTCATAGTCATCAGGCATGGATAACGACCAAAACTTAGAAAAGGAAAAGAATTATGCATGAGACTCGAGTCCTGTGCAGATTGTGTTAAACTAACTTTGAAAGGAATCCATTATACCTGAGAGCACTTAGGCTGCTACACGGACAGGAGAGATCCAAAGGAGTCGAACGGTTCTGGAAATCGAAATCCTCGAACCAAGTTGCAGGAAAATCCCGGTGCTGATGCCGGCGATACCAATCAAAGATTCCTCCTTTTCTTTTCTTGTTTCTGGCCGAAGCCCCTCCTCTCAGATCTTTCTCGCTCTCGTTTTTGCTCTCTCCAAAAATCCTTCTCAGCCGTCGCTCACTTAGCCTTAGCCGTCCAAAACCTCCCTCGCTCTCTTGCCGTATCCCTTTGCCTTTTATATGGGAACCTCAGGTCCCTAAAACCCTCAAAACTCATCTTGATGGCCCTAAATGATTCCAGCACCCGACCCCCCTCCTAGCCATTGATCATGGTTTTGAATTGGAGCCCTTAGATGGCCTGTATTTACCTCATCTTAACGGAGCCAGAAAACGCAGTAATGAAAATAGGCCAAGTGCCAGAAACCGCAGAAACTATCTTTTTTTCCTTTTTCCATTCATTTTTCTTCTTTTCTCCTCTTCATTTTTCCTCTTCAGAACAGCCCAAAACCCGCTATCGGGTTTCCCTTTTTTCTTTTTTTTTTCTTTTTCTTAAATAAATAACAATAATACAAAAATAACAATTTAAACAATACTTAAATAAAATGTATAAAATTAGTACGCAAAATATAAAATAAAAGGCTACAATTTTCCTCTTTTCCCCTTTTTTCTTTTACTTTTTTTTCAATAAAAAGAAATAAAACATATTTTTCCTTAATTTTCTCTTTTTTTTTTGGCAAAATTTATGCTAAAATGACTTAAAACAAAAATAAAAGACTAAAAGTAAATAAAAACTAACATGAAAAATAAATAAATAATAGTAAATAAATAAATAAAAATACACTAAAAATTTGGTGTCTACACACATGTGAGCTAATCACTAAAAAGAAAGAAAGAAAATGCACGAAAGATGGCCAAATAACAAACTAAAGAAAAAATAATAATAATAATAAAGAAAAAACATCTAAAAACTAGAAACTCTAGCACCCTCATATGTTCCCCCCCACACCTAAATCCTACATTATCCTCAATGGAGGAAATAAAACAATTAAAGCGAAGAGAACAACGAAACCTCCCTCTCGAGTAGCTAAGGGGTAGGCAAGAACGGTGGAGGGAAGCCGATGTGGTGGAAGTACGCGGCCAAGTTCTAAGACATCCTTGCCACTTGGCGGGTGATGTTCGTCACTCTCTCAACTACGTGGTAAATCTGAGCCCACAAGTGGTGCGACTTAACATCAGAGGCCATCGGTGGGGGAGGCGCAGAAGAAGAGGGCTTGGGCCTTACCATTTTCTCCAAATGTCATTTCAATCAACAAGAGACAAGAATTGCCCACAAATAATGTAAACAGCAAATTCAAAACAATAACAATTTAATAGCCACTGGTGCCTTCCAAATGTCAATAGAGAGCGACACAACTTGCCCATCCAAAATCTCTCTAAATATCTCCAATTGCACAAGAACAACTCAATCACACATGCCCAGCAGTCAATCAGGTATCCAACCAAATAGAACTGACACATGCAAAGAAAAATACTCCAACCAGTATCACTGGTGCAAAACGTAGTCCAAAATCAATGAAATTGCTATAACAGAGTAGAGCAGTAGTAAAGCAATAGCCCCAAGTGTTAATCTAATCACAAGAAAGAGAACGTGCCACCAACAGAGCAATATCAGAGCAGATCAATTGCTAATAATGTCTCCCAATTCATTAGGCAACTTCAGAAATAACTCAACCAGAATCCCAAAAGAAACCTCAAAAAACTTAGCAATTGAAGGCAATGGTCAGAATATTTTCCAGCAATTCAATCAGATGCACCCAACTGGAATAAGCAATGTAAATGACATAGAAACCTCCCAATTGAACAAACAAGTGCAGTATTTCAGCTCACCCAAAATCTCAACAAATGGCTCCAGTTGGCCAGTTAAAGTCTTAACTCAAAATCAGCAATTCCAATTAAAACAGCGTAGATATTGGACAATAAGAACGCAGCCAACCAAATTGAGGTACCAAATTGAGGTTTAGTTACTCCACCAGTACCACTGGTGTAGCGAATAATGGAAGATAAATCACACACGACCCATACCAAATCACGGATAAACCAAAATAACAACTAATCACCGCCAACAATTTGAGGACCGAGTTACAAATACCTCCACCGGTCGATAGGCAAAGAAGGTGGAACTGGTGGTGACTGACATAGGGGCAGCGTCATGCGACTCCTGCCCGCAGTGGGCTGGGCGACTGGCGTGAAGCGTTGTGTGAGTGGCGATGGCGCGTGTGCTACTGTGGACGGAGGAGATCACGAGTGGGGGAAAGCGGTGGTATCGATGAGGACAGCGGCGGTCAAAGGTGGAGCAGAAGCGAGCGGCGTGGCTGAGAGGGCTGGTCGGGGCTGTGGAGTGAGTCTGGTGGTCGACGGACAAGCTGGAGAGAGACGCGGGGCTTGGGCAGCGGAGGCGCACGATGTTACGGACGGCGGCGGGCAAGAGATCTTCTGTGGTGGAGAGAGCGAGACGCGGAGGGAGCAGCTGCAGCTCGCGGACTCTAGCAGCGGCGACTTGTTGCTGCTTCGCGTGGCTAGGTGGAGGAAACAACGGCGGCGTGCGGCGATGGTGGCCTTGGCGCCGGCGTGGCTGGCGGAATCGGCGGCGGGCACAGAGGAAAAGAAAGAAAGGGCAGACAGGGGTAGCGGGGGACAAGAAAGAAAAGAGAAAGAAGGAAGAAGAAAGAAAGAAAGAAAAAGAAAGGAAGGAAAGAAAAGAAAAGAAGGAAAAAGAAAGAAAAGAAAAAGAAAACAAAATAGTTTTTATTTTTTGTCTTTGTTTTGTTTTCAAATTTTTTTTTTGTTTTTTGTTTTCTTTTCTTCCTAATTTTATTACTTTTTATTTTTTTTTTGTAATTTTTATTATTATTTTTATTTTTATATTAAAAAAAATCTTTTTTTTTAAAAATTTTTTCTGAATATTATTTCTACAAAACTTATTTTCGAAAATACAAATTACGAAATAACAGAAAATCAATAACCTTTTTTTTTTAGTTCTTTTGAATCCTTACCTTTCCCGCGAACGTGACGCGGGCACGTCAAGAAAGCACGGAATGAGAAACTTTCCTGGTTACTTGACGCAGGCACGTCAAGAGGGCAAGAATCCCTTCTGACGATTTTGACCATGAGACGCGGGTGCGTCATGAGGGCAAGAACCCCTTCTGACGATTCTGACCTTGAGCTCTCCCGCGTCATGACAAAAGGACACTTACAAATCATCAAAAACGAAAATTGAAACCAAAAATCAGTCAAATTCAAGGAAAACATATTTAAACTATCACACGAAATCAAAACAAACAATTAAAAGAAACAATTGGATTGCCTCCCAATGAGCGCCTTTCTTTAACGTCTTTGGGTAGACATTGGACACCACTTTTCAATCTGGGTGTAACTCAATTTTCCAGGAAATCGGTGGCCCTCCTTCAGGATCCAAATAGCCTTTGAGTGCAGTCTTCTTTCTTAATTTTCTACTCCTTTTCACCTCATACGGTGCTTTCATCCCCTTATACTTGTGCTCAGTAAATTTGAATTTATCCCTACAAGCAAACTCAGAAAATTCATGCACAGAGGGATTAATAGCATGAATAGCAAACACAAAGTGAGAGTTAACAGGATGTTCCATTGTATCAAAATTATTAAAGTGGACTAGTTCTCCATCAAATTTCATGGACAATGTACCCTTATTAACGTCAATTTTTGTCTGTGCTGTGCTAAAAAAGGGTCTACCTAGTAGCACAAAGGTGAGGGGTCCGGGGAATGATCATCATCCATATTAAGTACATAAAAGTCAGCCGGGAATATCAATTCATTAACTTTAACCAGCACGTCCTCTACCAACCCATCAGGGTATGCATTTGTTCGGTTAGCTAATTGAATTATTATCTCGGTTTCTTTTAATGGACTGAGGTTCAAAGAAGCATACATAGATTTAGGCATTACGTTGATCGATACTCCTAAATCTAGCAGGGTATTCCTAATCAGAGTATTAGCTATCTTACATGGGACAGTAAACCTACCTGGATCCCCACACTTTGGTGGTAGCTTTCTTTGGAGAACTGCTGACACATTCTCCCCAACAATAACTCTTTCATCTCCCCTCAGCCTCTTTCGATTGACACATAGGTCCCTCAGAAATTTTGCATACTTCATCACTTGCTTGATGGCGTCTAGTAGGGGGATATTGATCTCTACTTTGCGAAGCACCTCCAGGATCTCTTTCTCCTTGTCCTGCTTCTTCGATTTCTCCAACCTGCAAAGAAATGGAGGGGGATTAGTTTTAACGTTTATGATCGAGTCAGGGAGTACCACTGGATTTTTGGTGCTTGTATTCTCTGCCTGAAGTTCTTTCTCAATCTTCTCTTCGTCCTTATCCTTTGGAGTCACGAGTTCGGACCCCTGAATTTCCTTCCCGCTCCTTAAAGTCATTGCACTTACGTTCTTCAGGTTCAGTTCAGGTTGGGATGGCAATCTTCCATTTACTTGAGACTCCAGACGGTTGATTGATATTGCCATCTGACTTATCTGATTTTGCATCGCTTATATCTGACCCATTCGACTTCTTATGTTCCGTAGTTCGGAGTCCGTCTTTTGCTGGTGTTGTGCAGTACTAGCCATCAATTGTTTCATCATATCTTTCAAAGATGGACTGGCGCTCGGTGGAGGTGGTGGTGGTCAAGATTGATACTGCTGCTGGTACTCTTGTTGTCTACTTGGCATAAAATTGGACTGCCTACTCCCTCCATAACTGAAGTTGGGATGGTCCCTCCAACCAGGATTGTAGGTGTTCGAATATGGGTCATATTGATTTCTTGGCGCGGGCGCGTGATCAGCCATGTTCACTTGCTCCACACTTTCTTCTTGAATCATTGGGTACATCTACGTAGAGTGACCCAAACCAGTGCAAATTTCGTACACCTTGGCCTGAGATGCGTTTCCTACAGCCAGTTGCCTAACAAAAGAAGTCAACTCGGTCAACTGCTGCTGGATAGAAGATGTCTCTACCTCATTTACCTTACGTATTGGAACATCCTCCCTCGTACCGAATTGTTGTGAATTCTCTGCCATTCCCTCAATTAACTCCCACGCTGCTCTAGAAGTCTTATTCACCAGTGTCCCTCCACTCGCAGCATCAATAATACTCCTGTCTCTGAAAAGTAGCCCCTCGCAAAAATATTGTATGAGCAACTGCTCACTTATTTGGTGCTGGGGACACTTGATATACAATTTCTTGAATCGCTCCCAGTACTCATAAAACGACTCCCCTGGATGCTGCTTGATACCGCAAATTTCTTTGCTTAAACTCGCAGCTCTAGACGCAGGGAAATATTTATCTAAAAATTTTTTCTTCAACTGGTCCCACGTGGTGATACTACCCGGTGGTAGGTAGTATAACCAGTCTTTTGCAGAATCTTTCAAGGAGAAGGGGAATGCCCTCATTTTTATCTGCTCTTCTGTGATTTCTGAGGGTTTCATACTATTACACATGATATCAAACTCCTGCAGATGCTTATACGGCTCCTCACATGATAAACCATGAAAAGAAGGTAAAAGATGAATTAGACCAGATTTTAATTTGAACGGAGTGTTATTATTTAAAGTGGAAAAAGTAATGCATAAAGGCTGCTGATTTAAATCAAGAGCAGCCAACTCCCTTAATATTCGTGCATTAGCCATAGCAATTTTCTCTTGATCAGAGTCACTCGAAGTGTCACCAAACGAATCCTTTGGTTCAACTCCTGGCTCAGATCTCTGAGATACAACACTGGACTGCTCTTCTCGGAGCTGTCTGGTTTCCTTTCTCATTCTACGCGCGATCTTCTCTACTTCAGGGTCAAAAATCAAATCACCTGTACGAGAAGACCGAGAAATACACTAGAAAAATACCAGAAAATTAGAGCAAAAAAAATAATTTAAAAAGAAACAAATAATAACGCCAGTCCCCGGCAACGGCGCCAAAAATTGACAGGTTGTCAGCCTGTGCAATAATAAAACCTACTCAAACTAAAAGTAATTTCTGTAGATAGCGGTGAGCAGTGTCGAATCCACAGGGACTGGGAGTAATTGTTTCTTTTCAAATTCACAGTGACAAGGGGGTGTTTTTATAACAGGGGTGACAATTTAAACAATTCAACTAAAAGTAAAATAATAAAAATAAAACAACCAACTAGAAATTAAATAACAATTTACTAAAATCAAATGAGTGATAATTAAGGATCTTGCCAAGAAATAACTTCAGCAATGGTTCACCCAATTGATCATCGATGCACAAGCAATTCCAATTATTTATTAATAAATAGGTTATAACTGCCAAACAAGCGATGACAGTCAACTCCTCCTTACTGTGTCGGTGATTAAGGTACGCCTGTTAACCACTACTCTAATTGAGAAATAATCTTAGGTACGCCCGTAAGATTTAATTCCCCAATTGCCTTACATATTAGAGGAGCCCTATTCTAACCAAATAACGCACTACCTGGGTTATTTCAGATTAGCCCGCGTATCCCCCTGACATGAATCTATTCGTGTCAGTTGGCACTATTTCAAGGCAATTAAACAATTACGAATTTAATGCCTTAATTGACAATAGATTATCAAGTTAACTAATTATCCGGATTCAGGACAATCAATTAATTAAATAATCATGAACACTGCAATTAAGGGGTATGCGAATACCAATAAATAAAAGATAAAGATAAAATTAAATTAATCTCACAAGTTTAGGCGAACCAAAGCCTCCGTTGCTCGTTGACTAGAGTGGAGAAATTAGTTCATGTTTAATGAGAACAAAACATACGAAACTGAAGCAAAAGCGGCGGCCATCTTATGTGTTTGGGAGAAAAGCCACAGGAAAATCATTCAATTGTACCTAATTGCTCCTGACATCCCAGGAGACAAAAACTACTAAGAAGCCTCCAAGGAAAACATTAAAAACTAAGCTTCAGTAGTGCCCAAAAGAAAAGTCGAAGCTGAAACTACTAAGCAGTCCTACCATGCGTGAGAAAGAAAAGCCAAAGGAACACTAAGCTAATGGAGATAATGATCCCCCGCCACTCAATCCAATTCCTATCTAATGGTCTTCCTTTGTGCGGCGGCTCCCAGGGAAAAGAAGACTTCGGCCAAATGACCAAAAAGGGCTTGCGTCTCTTTGTTCCAAAAATGCCCCTGCAAGCCTTCTATTTGAATTCTTTCCCGATGACTGTCAAATTGGCATTGATTGTGGTGTTTTCAATCTACTCCCTGAAATAACTATAAATTATGAAAAGTGAGTAGAATCCAATAATAAATCCACATCAAGTCAAGTAATAGGGAAAATTAATAATAAAATAAATGAAAAAATCGCACCCTATCAAATTACTATATTCTTTTCATTCAATAAATTCATCACTCCCAATTTCTCTAAACAAGGTATGTAAATCAAAATTATCAACTGGTTTAAAATTTTCAATATTGCCCATATTATCAACAAATCTATCATTCTTAAAATCCACAAACCAATACCAATAATCAGACTATATTTTAAAGCATAGTTTTTCTCAATCATCTGCAAAACATAGTAAACATCCTCCCAAAATCTCCAAGGTATTTTAGTACAATGAACAAAAGTTTTGTAAATACTTTCTACCATTGTTTTATGCATCACTTGAAAGAATAATCGTGCCTTCTTCTTGAAAATATGTTTTAGCAACTCACTTGCATGAACCCAACAAAGAATATCACACAAATTATATTATTTGAGATATTTTTTCATTTTAGAACTCAACCAATATATGTATGTCTATTTGTGCTTATAGGAGTCAATATAGCAAATTTTTCACCATCAATCAAGTCTCTTTAAAACTTTGCCATTATTTAACAACTCATATGCTTGAATAAATTTTCTCTCCCTTTTGTCAAGTTTCCTTGATTTCTTTGATTGATTAACTAATCAAATCCTTCAATCTAACAACTGACGGCAATTAAAAAAATCTAACAGGACCTTTTTCTTCTATCACTATACAACATTAACCCTTTTTTAGATCTCTGTCCAATTAGGGTCACTTTTTTCTAATTTCAATCAACGAATAAGTACTCTAAGAGCAACTCTTGTAGTCCAATTTTCAATATATGAGTACTCTACCACAATCTCTGTACCTTTTATGGTATAAGCTCCTCTATGAAAACAAACACTGTAAACCCTTCAGACATTACAAACACTCTAGGATCAAACTTTTGAATCTAGGTTCTGATACCACTTGTTGGCACGAAAAAGGCATACAATGAAAGTAATTTTAGCACATATAAAAAAAATGTGGGAAGAGAAAGAAAATAAACGCACAAACAAATACTCAACTATTTATTAACTCAAAACTTAATAATAACAAATATTAAGTCGTAGCCTTTCACTCACGATAACTCATAAATCTCAACTATGAGACTTTTTCTCAAGTCTATTTTTTAAGACTCAACTCAACTCTCCAAGTAACAATCTTCTAGATTGGTAGTATTTATAAACTACAAAACTTCATAAAAAAAAAATTGTTAACCAAAACTTATTTGGAAATTAATTTGAAATTTATTAAACAAATACGGAATTAAACTAAACATACAAGACACCAAAACAATAAACTAAAAGGATTAGGAAACTAAATACAGCTTGGTTTAATTTCCTTCAATAACAATGAAAGAGAGTACGCATGTACATGTAACATTATATGGGACTGAAATAATAATCCTGAGAGAACATTACTCCCTCACTCCCATAGAATTTGTCATGTTTGTCTTTTTCTTGTTACAAATTAATTGTCATCTTAGAGAAGTCAACCCACTTTTTTTAATGAAATTTGATCTTTATCCTTCATGTGTGATGGTGAATTTAATAAGTGTTTTATTTGAGAAATTACTTTTGTAATTGTGGCAAATTATTGTGCCTCATGATTTTTCTAAGATTTTAACTTGGATGTTGAATTTAGAGGTTCATGATTAGAAGAAGTTTAAAAGAGGAAATTTCTGAAGATTTATTGAGAAAGGATGCAGGCGTGTTCGTCAAGCCAGTGAAGCCAGGAAATTTTAGGAGCTACTAATTGTTTTATATTTGCAAGAGTTGTGGGGGCAACAATTGATTTTGTTCTTTATCTAAAGTATTAATGTTTAGGAGTTTTAAACATGTGCTTATTTTTCTAATAGTACTTCTTCAACAACTATGTTGAGATATGCCAACTTTTCCTACAAATTTTATCAGATTGAATTTGATATCAAAATAATTTAGTTATTAGAAGAATAAGGATATTTGTTAACCAAAGATCATGTTGGTTTGTTAACAAATATTTTATCTAAGATTTGCTAGTAGAAGAAGATTATATTTTGTTGAAATTTTTAGGATAATTGTTAGTTGGATATTTTGTTAGTTTGTTTCATGTAATCACTATAAATAGTGAGTTGATGAATGTAGAACATAAGCTCATTTTCCACCTTCAATAGAAGTCTTTTATAAGTTTTTTTGCAATACTAAGGTGTTGTTTCTTAGTTTATACCCCAAAAAACCAACAAAGTGGTATCAAGAGCCTATATCTTAAGGGCCTGGGTCTTTTTTGAGAGTGAGTGTATTGGTGAGAATCTTTTATAAGTTCAAATCCATGATAGGAAAGAACTTTTTGTCAAATGTTTCAACTTTTAGTGGTGAAACTTACCAAATTTGGGCCATAAAATTTTGGATTTATTTGGTAGTCAATAATCTACGGAATATGGTGGAGACGAATTTTGTTTCACTAGCATTTGAAGAGTTGATGGATACACAAATTAGAGACCACAGAGTTGCAGTTAGACAGAGATCTAAGGCCAGCATTCACATATCAGTTTTTGATGTCGTTTTCACAAGGATAATGGCTAATGATTTGATTGAGAATAAATTATTCTCAATTAAAAGAAAAAGAAAAAGTTTCACTATGAATTGGTCAGATTTTGACAATTCTAAAGTGGAACATGATGATGAAATCAAGAATTCAGATCCTGAAAAAATTCAGGAGGAGATCATTGATAAGTCAGCAGGTATCAAATTGATTCTTGATATTTATCAAGATTATACTATTGCTGTTTTTGAGTCTACAGATTTTGATGGTGATGACAAAATGAAGAACCATGCAGAATTTCATATTTTCTGTATAGGTTCAAATATCGTCAAAGGATGTTCCACTTTAAACCTAGGAGAAGGTTATTTGGAAACATAAAAAAAAATCATCTTTTATGTGGAGTTTGGCATGAGAAGACAAAAGAAGTGGTTCATTGCAAGACTAATATTTAGCTTGCATAAAAACCCAAAGGAAGAAGTTCATTGCAAGGCTAATTATCAATTGCAGAACTTCTTACAAAAGTCTCGTTCAAAACAAGATTCAAAGATTTGAGAAGACAATTGAAAATCTGCAGCAAAAGTGGCAAGGAGGAGTGTTGAGATATGCCAACTTTTCCTACAGATTTTATTAGATTGAGTGTGATATCAAAATAATTTAGTTATTAAAAGAATAAGGATATTTGTTAACCAAAGATCATGTTGGTTTATTAACAAATATTTTATCTAAGATTTGCTAGTAGAAAAAGATTATATTTTGTTGAAATTTTTAGGATAATTGTTATTTGGATATTTTGTTAGTTTGTTTCATGTAATCACTATAAATAGTGAGTTGATGAATGTAGAACATAAGCTCATTTTCCATCTTCAATAGAAGTCTCTTATAAGTTTTTTTTACAACACTAAGATGTTGTTTCTTAGTTTATACCCCAAAAAACCAACAAACTATCTTATCTAATGAGGTAGTTGATAAAAGATATTTTTCCTTTTTAGGAAATTAGCTTAGAGATAATTTTAGACTAGGACAAATATAGGAGAAGAGGAAGAGATAAAGATCTCTCAAGACTTGAACTTTTCTTCTTCATTTTTCTCTCTCTTCTCGAGAACAAAAACTCTAGCTCTATTTTTATTTTTCTTGGTTGGATTTTTCCATGAGTAGTGGTTAAGGCGTTGTTCTAGTTAAAAGATAATCAAGGCTTTGATTCAACAATAATTGTGAGAACTAATTTATTTTTACTGATTTATATATTCATTAGTATTTGTATATTTCTTGAATTAATTGCTCATGGTTACGTTGCTTCATTAGATATCAAGGGTTCGATATTTAATTAAATAGATAATCTACTACCAATTAAATTGCCAAACCACGCAATTCAACACCCACCAATGTGACCTACCACTTATATCTCATGATTATCATTACATTAAGAAATTTACCTCAAATTGGTAGAGTGATGTCCAGTGATACAGATGACGCATGAAAATCACCCAATTTGACCTCCAATTGAAGAAATTAAGAACTAAGTACCCTAGCCTTCAACCAATTTTGAGATGTTTTTCTTGAATTTTAATTGGTTGAAAAGGCTCTATAAAGGTCAAATGATTTTAGTTGGATGATTTCATATAAGGAAAAGATGTATAAGAGAAGATTAGTGAAGTGTGTGTGGGAAAACGCGAGATGAAGCAGGAAGAAGATAAAGGAAATGAACTTGCGTTTTGTCTTTTAAATTGGTCCCCAAATATGCGAGTTGAATACGCGACCTTTAAGTTGAGTTTTGGAACTTCGCATTTTCAGTTGAAAAATCGCAGGATTGAATACGCGAGCTTATGAAAATGGCACTTGAAGTCGCGTTTTGGTAGCCGTGTTTTCTTCCTTATTTTTGCCGAAATGAATACGCGACTGGAAGTCGCATATTTCCGAGTTCGCATTTTCTTCATTCTGCAGTTTTTCTGTAGAAACTTCTTAATATTTAAAAAATTGTGCTTTACCCCAATTACTCAAAATACATCCTAAATCAATTTTTTGCCAAAATTTTCAATACATGCAAATGTAAAATGATCAAAACATACATTTTATCCCTCTTTAACAAATTTAAAACAACTTTTACTCAAATCAAGGGATGGAGTTCCTTGATCGAACTTCGCCTTTTGCACCTCATTTGGTCACTTTTGCCTCTATTTTCCAAACCTACAAAAAAAATAACACAATAATTAAACATATAATTTAAAGAAAAATATTGGGTTGCCTCCCAACAAGCGCTGTTGTTTAAAGTCATTGGCTCGACTATTTTGCCTCATTTTTTAAGGAAGCTTTGTTAATGAATAATCTACCATTATAGGTCATGGTGGATCATTAAAAATTGACTTAATAGCAAAAGCCACATGTTCTAATGATGTGAGAGATGAAAGTGACTTACCTATCTCAAGTATTTCTTAGATATTATCTTGAATATGCACCACTTGAGAACTACCAAAAGAACGTCTGCATGGCTTTCTTGGGGAATAATACCTTTAAAACCTATATGCTCAATACATTCATTAAGAGGGGTGAAAAATGAGTCATTAAGTCTCACCTCTTGAGATTCAAGATTAGCTCCAAAGGTACTATAATGTGAAATTGATATTTTCTTATTGAAACACAATTGAGATTCATCATTTTGATCAAAATGTAATCCATTGTCACATACAACACTCCCACCATTTATTCTAGGGTCATAGTGCATATTATTAGAAGAAATAACTTCATACAATGCATGCAATTAGTTTTGTATTCTACCAAAGTGAGAAACTAATTCATCTAATCTTTCCTCAACCCTATCAAAACTGTCGAAGGTTACATTTGCTAGCTTTTCTATAGCTAACTCCTAAGATGATTTAGAATAATTAGCTAATGGTTCACTTTCTAGTTGCCAAGATGAAGGTGCATTAACTAATCTTTCTATTGCCAATTTCCAAGCTAGTTTCAATTCATATTAGACAATTCAGATTGGTAATCATGTAAACAAGAAGAATGACTATATACACATTGATTATCCCAACTATAAGCATAAGAATACCCTCGATTAAGACCATATTGATCAAAACAAGGATTGCAATGCCCTAATTCATCATAATAATCCACATTTTATGCTTTTCTACATGTATGAGTAGCATGATAACCTCCACATAAGTCACAAGTCACATGATAAGAATTAAAATCATTAACGTTCCTCTTTCGTTCAATCTCATGCATAATGATGTCCAATTGAACTTGTAATGTTACAACATCAAATTTAGCCTTTAAGTGCTGACGTGCGCGAGATATACATATATCAATTTGCTCATCCACAATCAAGTTTTACATTTATAAATGCTAAATACCCCACACGCGATTTTTCGCAAGTATACGAGTCAAGAGCGAGTATAGGGTATTAAGGGTCGAACCCACAGAGAAGATTTTCAATTACCGATATTTTTTGAACTCCTTTATTATTTAGACTACCATAAACATAAAAGTAATGAAAATAACACTAGAAATCTCCTAAAAATATAGAATTACTTACTACTCTTGCAAATGAGATTACCGGTTAAGTGAATGCTATTGTCTTGGCTAGTTATGGCGTAATTTCCTAATATATGTGAAACATACTCTCGTAGTGAATCAACTATACTTATAGTTAAGTCATACCTACTCTCGTGACTATGAAATTAACTACAAACTCATTTCTTCTATGAAATTACATGAAACAAGTCATTTAACTACAAAGGTGCACCTCTACTCTCATGAGTGTACTCCCTAGATTTATCACTTCCTTGAACTAGTGTTAAATTCCAATTCTCATTGCAAACTTAACACCTTTAGATAATCACAACGAATGGGTGATTAATCATGATTAGAAAAGCAAAAGTGATAAATAATTTGCTCAAAATAATATCATCACATAACCAAATAAACATCATTAACAAGATATAGAAAGTTCATGCATACTCTAGGCATAAACTTTAGAAACACATATTGAAACTCAAATCCAAAACTTGCATATTAACCATGCTTAAGAATCCAATACAAAAGATAAAGAGTTTGAGAAGAGATAACCCTTGTCACATGAGCTTCAACCCCTCCTTTTTCATTTCTATCTTCATCCTAATCTAGCCAAAATACAAGAGTGGATAAACTATACTACTCTATACTAAACTACTAAACTAATGAATTAAGAAAAACTAGTGAAGACTACATTTTTGTGAAGTTTCTCTAGCCTTCCAAAGTTGTTCAAATGTTCTCAAAAGGCCTCTATTTATAGAGGAATTCAAGGTCAAAAAGAGTTGTTAAAATTGATGTGAAATGCTCCTTGAGATTCCCAAATGATGTTTCTACAAGTTCCATGCATCTCCTTTACAGCTGCAGCCAAAATTTTGACCTAAGGGATAGCTAAAAAGGTTGTGTGAATGCAGAACAACTTGCAGAGCAACTTGCAGCCAAAATTGAAGAATACGCGACTACGAGCCACGTATTCACGAAGTAGCTTTTTCACTTCTGTGCATTTGGCACCGCTTCAATTGTTATTTTCTTGATGATGGAGGCCGAACTACCTCTTGTGCAAAACATGAAATTTGTAGATCTTTGAGTTAGATTTCCAATGCCTCAAGAATCATCCCATTGGGAGCTATGTGAACTGAGATATGATCAAAATACCTTTGACTAGTCAAAGCTCTGTTTCAGCTTACACAACAGAGTTGTACTTCTGTATTTTGACATTTTGACCATGCAAATGACTGAAATGGACTTTGATTTTCATACCAATGTAGATATATCTCTTAGCCTCAAAATGGTATAAGAATCACCTCAATCCAGAGCTTGTACCTCAAGATATAGTCGAAATACCACAAGGTGTCAAAACTATCTTAACTTGCATTTCTTCCTTTGAGTGTTTTGCACTTCATGTCTTCTTTTTATCACGTTAAACCATCATTAATCATCCAATTATCTTCTCAAATCACTCTATTTGATAATTGAATCATTAAACCTATAAAAACATAAAGTTTTCCCTATTAAAATCCATAGAAATGCAATTTTTACTACTTAAACCATAAAATGCATATTTTCACTAGAAACTTAATTAATTAACTATAAACATGACTAAAACAGAAAAAAATTAACCAATAAAATACACTAAAAACACGTAAAATATATACTTATCAAGCACCTCAAACCATCATCAAATGACATACCTTCGGTAATTTATTGGTTGAAAAATTGATGGACCTTTGCACATGATAACCATCCATTGCCAATCTTCCTTCTCTTATGCATTGTCTCCTCATATTTTCTACTCTCCTTGAAACCCTAAACATAATTTCAAAGTAATTTAAAAACACGTTTAGTCAAGAAGAATAGATGACTTGACACATATAAAAAAAAATACAAATAAAGACTCAACAAGACACTAAACACAACAATTACAAGAAAAACAAGTAAAAATGTCTAAACTAATAAAGTTGTTCTTAGCACCGATATTGAGCAAATCTTCCCCGGTAACGGTGCCAAAAACTTGACGTGCGTGGGGTATACTTATACAATTAGCTTATCCACAGTCAAGTTTTACATTTATAACATCACAAATACCCCACACACGATTTTTCTACAAGTATACAGGTCAAGAGCAAGTATAGGGTATTAAGAGTTGAATCCACAGAGAAGATTTTCAATTATAGGTGATTTTCAAACTCCTTTATAATTTAAACTATAAGCATGAACTAAAAGTAATAAAATTAACACTATAAAACTCCTAGAGGTATGGTATTCCTCACTACTCTCGCTAATGAGATTATTGGTTAAATGGATTGTATTTTCTTGGCTAGTTATGATGTACTTTTCTAATGTATATGAAACCTACTCTCGTAATGAATCAACTATACTTGTAACTAAACATCAATGATGCGGATACGGGTGTGCAACAACTTCAACCTTGGGGCAAGGATCCTTTGATTAACATTGGTGGTCCGATGACAAGATCAAGAACCAAGAAGGTGAAGGAAGCTTTACGAGCCTTGATCATTCACCATACAAGCAAGGAGCAAGCTAGGTTTGAAGATTTGATGGACCATGAAGTTACTTTGTTCACTTGTACGTTTGAAGTGAAGGAATGATCTCATACTTGTTAGTTTAGTTGGTAGTTGTTTTAAGACTGTCTAGTTTAGTAGTTGTTAGGCGTTGAGTATTTTATTACTTATCGGGCCTTATTGGAAAGCCTTAAAGAGCTAGCTCTTTAAGCTCTTTTATGCGGACCGAATCTCTTCCAGGTTTATGTGGGCCGGATTTTGCCCTAGTTTTAGCCTATAAAAAGGCACCTCTTGTAAGAGTAAAAGAGAGAGAATATTACAACCAGAAATCGTGAGGAATTTTCCTTCAAGTTCTTAATCGAACTTACTCTTGAATTCTTGAGTTCATTGCTTAGGATTCAAATCTGACTTTATCGATTAGTTTGTTCCCTAATCGTGGTGTCTCTTCATCCATCTTTATTTGCTTAAGGTTGCTGATTACCTTTGTGTGTCAAAGGTCTTGAGTTCATGAGAACAATCGAGTTCAATTTCTGTTGGGAGAAAAGATCCAACTCTGATAATTACAAGGTTGGGAGGTTCTAGGAGGGTCTTCCCCTAGGGTTGCCTATATCAGTTGGTAATCAGAGCATCAGGTTAATTCTCTTTTAATTGAAGTTGTTCATATCTTGTTAGTTGTCTTTTTGTCAAAAAAAAAAAACTGTAGCGATTACTGTTCATCGTTACTATTCCGAAATACTGTTCATCATACTGTAGCGTACTGTTCACGTTACTGTTCATCCGAGTCAAAAAAAAAACTGTTTGGGTGTTGTCTTTTTGTGTTTTCTGTCCAAGTTCTTGGGTTTGTTATATTTGTGTTTGGGTTGTTAGGGTTTAAAGACAAAAAAAGAAAAAAAAAAGAGTCACGTATCTTATCTTGTTTTAGTATTCAAGTTGCTAGAGTATTGCTGGAATTTTCTTTTGAGTATTGCTGAAATTCTGTTTTGCCTATTTCTTGAGAATTGGTTGTTGTTCTTGCAAACCCTAAATACCACAACGCAATTTGGGGAAGTTCTTGAGCTTTTTGAACAAATTCTTGAAGTTCTTGGACCACCAAGTCTTGTTTTGAAAATTCTTGAACAATAAACCAAGAACTAGGGTTTTCTTGGAATTGGCATAACCTTTCATCCGTTTCTTGAACTTGTTGGTGTGATCTGAATTTGTGTTCCTTGAAGAGCGGAAAAAAAAGAAAAAAAAAAACGAAAGAGAAAAAAAAAAGGAAGAAGAGAAGGAATTGGCTCTCATACAAAGGAAATCAAGTTTCCAAAAAAATCGTGAGTTTCCAATTCTTGGTGGGTTCCCAAATCTTGATTAGTCTCCAAATCTTGGTTGATTTCCCAAAACTTGAGTTTCCTAATTTTGATTGGTTTCCAACTCTTGAGTTCCAATCTTAATTGAATTTCAACGACCTCAAACTACCTAACCAGACCCCAAGCACCCCAAAATCAGTTTCCAAAACCAAACCTAAACCGCCACAAACACCTTAGCCACACCGCCTTTAAATTCTTGGGTTTCTAAAATCGGTTGAGCTAGTCTTTGCGAGCCGATTTCCCTGAAATTTGAGGACTGGTTCTTGCATTATTTGAACATCCCAAAAGCACCACTTACCCTCCAAAATACTGACCAAAAACTCAGCAAAACAGCAGCTCAAAAAAAAAAAACAGTTCCAGCTTCGGGTAGAGTTTTTCTAGGATTTACAAAATTCTGCTTTGTGTCTTATTACTTGCTTATAGGGTAATTAATTCTGGAATTTTTGAGAGTTTGAGTTGTTTTAAGAACTTTGAGAAGGAAAATTGAGAATGAGTGTGTTTTCCTTGAGTGATACACGAGTGCTTGCAAGGTAGACTAGGATACACTTGTTTTGCAGGTTGGACAATATGTCTCAAGAAAGGAACATGCCTGAGCCGTCTGAAACCGACGTGTCACTCAAACTGGTGCTCCAAGCTCTTCGAAAACAAGCGGAGAGACATGAAGTTGTAATGACACAATTATTAGACAGATTGGCTGCCATTGAGATGCGAGGTACCGGAGATACACACAATAGGGTTTCGAGTGTTCAGAGTGTTAATCATGATGCGGATGATAAGGGATATCATTCTAACACCTCCTTTCGATCAAGGAAAAACCAAAGGGGAGCGAGGGAAGGTCGAGACCGACCTAGGAGAACCGATGACAATATTGGTTCCATCAAGACCAAGATGCCTACCTTTCATGGGAAAAATGACCCTGAAACTTACTTGGATTGGGTTAGGCGAGTTGAGCAAGTGTTTGAAGTCCACAACTACTCTGAAGAGAAAAAGGTGAAACTTGCAGCTATTGAATTTCAAGATTATGCATCTATTTGGTGGGAGCAAGTATGTGCCACAAGGAGGAGAAATAGGGAACAACCGATTGACACTTGGACTGAAATGAAGCAAGTGATGAGGAAACGATTTGTACCTTCCCATTATACCACGGACTTGTACAATCGGCTTCAACGACTCACTCAAGATTCTAATTCGGTTGATGAGTACCACAAACAAATGGAGGGAGAGATGATAAGGGCCAATGTTCAGCGAGAGAACGAATCTCTTAAGAGGAGAGATTCCATGCAATCTACCTCTTTAAAGCCGGTTTATACAAGAGGTCAAAAGAAGCTTCATTCAACATTTTCTAGGCCTAAACCTAGAGTTGAATCACCTCATGAGGAGACATTTTGGGAGACATATCAACGTCTTCTACACCAAAAACAAATGGAGTCAAATGGATGCTATCAAAGTGAGTTTTCTAAGAAGGAGATAGCCGACCCTATTCCCAACAAAGGACTATCTCATCCTATTGAACCATTTGTTAAGGAGGTTGATAATGAGAAAACAATCGAGGATGTTAAACTAGATAAAGAGATGGAAAAATCTGATGAGATGAGTGGTAAAAAGGAAGAAAAGAGAGAAAGTGAGACGATTTTGAGCAAAAATGTGAGGGCTTATTGTTTTCCTAACGAACTTACCTTTGTTTTATTTAGTGTTTCTTCGTTTGTGCAGATTAAGCAAAGTCAAGTGAAGTTAGTCATGCCATGCTCCATTCCAAAGTCACTTGTACAATTCATTAGTTTCCATGGAGTTTGTCTTTTAGGAATTAAATCTATTTGGGATCACCTCATGGAACAATTTCAATAAAAATCTGTCCATACCAAAGGAGAATCAATTCAAACCAACCATGAAGGGAGAATTCTAAACTTTGACTCTCATTTACTACCTATGGTTCATTCTTCATCTTTACCTTCTTTTGAGTATAATTTCCATCCTAACACTTGTATTTCTTATCCAGATTTTGAAGGAAAGTGTAAAAAGCTAGCAATGCCTTCTCAAGTTGAATCAATTGCTGGAAGGAATAATGAAGTGGCAAAGGGAGTTTTCACACTTAAAACTTGTTCTATACCTTCTTACCATTTAGTTGATAATGTACCATTACTTCTTTACCCGATTTCAAATTTGTTTCAAGTTGAAGTTTATTTTGTTTTTGTAGGTTGTAAAGCTGTCCACAATTTTCCAGTTTTGATTCAAGACTTACAACCTGATTTTGTGCTTATTCCAACTAAATGTGGTGATCTTTTATGCTTATTCACTCCGCCAAAAGCTGGTGGCCAAGTGCTCAATTTGTCAACTTCAACTTGTGCTAGTTCGAGTAACCCTCATGAAGTGGAATTCAATTGTTTGCTACCTTATATTAGAGAGTTTTGGATTGCTACTTGGGATTTTAACATGCCTTACACAAACTCTTTCCTACCTTGGCGCATGTTCTTGTTTGAGAGCTTCCCGAAGCTGACCAAACGACATGCAACATGGCTCGTAGTCATTTGTCTACTTCCAACATTGCTGTCCTTTAAGCGCACCATCGATTTGTGGACAACTCACTTTCAAGAGGAGACTTTGAAGATTCGAGGACGAATCTTTTCAAGGAAAGAGGGAATGATGCGGATACGGGTGTGCAATAACTTCAACCTTGAGGCAAGGATCCTTTGATCAACATTGGTGGTCCGATGACAAGATCAAGAACCAAGAAGGTGAAGGAAGCTTTACGAGCCTTGATCATTCACCATACAAGCAAGGAGCAAGCTAGGTTTGAAGATTTGATGGACCATGAAGTTACTTTGTTCACTTGTACGTTTGAAGTGAAGGAATGATCTCATACTTGTTAGTTTAGTTGGTAGTTGTTTTAAGACTGTCTAGTTTAGTAGTTGTTAGGCGTTGAATATTTTATTACTTATCGGGCCTTATCGGAAAGCCTTAAAGAGCTAGCTCTTTAAGCTCTTTTATGCGGACCGAATCTCTTCCAGGTTTATGTGGGCCGGATTTTGCCCTAGTTTTAGCCTATAAAAAGGCACCTCTTTTAAGAGTAAAAGAGAGAGAATATTACAACCAGAAATCGTGAGGAATTTTCCTTCAAGTTCTTAATCGAACTTACTCTTTAATTCTTGAGTTCATTGCTTAGGATTCAAATCTGACTTTATCGATTAGTTTGTTCCCTAATCGTGGTGTCTCTTCATCCATCTTTATTTGCTTAAGGTTGCTGATTACCTTTGTGTGTCAGAGGTCTTGAGTTCATGAGAACAATCGAGTTCAATTTCTGTTGGGAGAAAAGATCCAACTCTGATAATTACAAGGTTGGGAGGTTCGAGGAGGGTCTTCCCCTAGGGTTGCCTATATCAACTAGTTTGATCATTTCAACTTTTATTTAACTATCTACGATTCCTTGATTACTATTTTGTATTTAGGCATATGTAGTAGAGTAAGTGCAAATTATTCTCTATATGTGTAATATTCATGCCAAAATACTAATCTTGATCCATAATTGTCTTGTATTGATATTTTTATATGGCAAATAAGGCTAGTAATTGGTTGTTCCCTTTTATGAACCCTTAGAAAGAATTGTGGTGTTGATTAGGTGATTGCATGTGTCACGGGTTGTCATCATCTTAAACTGGTTCTTAGTTTTAAATGCTATTGTTAGATTAATTTGGGATTGCATCATATCTAGATAGTCTGATAATAAGAATATAGTTAGAGTTTGTCATTCTAATTATTGAATTTAGAGAATTTGCAAGTTACTACTGGCATCTAGGATAACTTAGCCCTAGTGGTTAATTAAAAACTGGACCTTTAGAAGTTAATGATCGATCAAAGTGAAACCCTTCGTGTTCTTGGCTTGGCTTTCATTATTTGATTAAACTATTCACTTTTGACATTGCTTTCTTAATTTTGTTAGTGAATTCCTCTTAATTAATTCTAGTTAATTTCATTGACTTGACATTGAAAAATAAAATTTGCAATTGCTCCCTGTAGTTTCAACCTGGACTCCCACTGCTACAAGTTTTGGCTTTCTAGTAATTAATTTTTAATACTCGTGGCAAATGATCAAAATTTTGGCACCATTATCGAGAAATGGTGTTATTTCTTTTTTTTCTTTGTAATTTTTGTTATTGATTAATGTTTTATATATATACTTTGATTCTTAATAGGTTTCTGGATTTATTACCCGGTCTTCCAACTCAGAAGAATTGAAATTTGATCTTGAGATAGGGAAGACAGAGAAAAGGCTAAGGAAGCAAAAGAGAATTATTACCTAAGGATTCATCACTAGGTATTCGGATAGTTGTGAAACTAGAGATTAGTAATTCAGACAGTGACACAGAAGAAACAACAGCTAATGCTAATCAAACTCTAAAGGAATTAGCAGCTTATGATCTTAATCATCAACCACTGTGTATTGAGTATCCAACTTTAGATGCTAATACAAATTTTGAGTAGAAGTCTGGGCTTATTTAGTTGTTGCCCACCTGCCATGAGTTATCTGGAGAAGATCCTCATAAGCACTTGAAGGAGTTTCACATAGTTTATGTAGGTTTCAAACCTCAAGGGATTTCTAAAGATCAAATGAACCTGAGGGCTTTTTCATTTTTGTTAAGAGATGCAGCAAAGGATTGGTTATATTATTTACCATCCAAGTTGATCACCACCTGGGGGCAATGAAGGAGCAATTCTTATAGAAGTACTTCTATCATCGAGAATAGTGAATATAAGGAAGGAAATTTGTGGTATTCAGCAATTTGATGGAGAAACTCTCTATGAATACTGGGAGCATTTTAAAAGTTGTGCAATAGTTGCCTTTACCATCAAATAAATGAGCAACTATTAATTCAATACTTCTATGAAGGGTTATTGCAAGTGGAGAGGAATATAATTGAAGTTTCTTGGGGTGGAGTTTTGGTGAATAAGACACTAATATAGGGTAGAATATTAATCTCTAATTTGGCTGAAAATTCTTGACAATTTGGAGTTTGAGCGATCCATCAAACAAAGCATGTTAATAAAGTTGGTACTTCAGAGTTACAAAGACAAATTTTAGAGCTGACATCAATGTTCTATCTATTTGCTGTCGAGAATGCACAATTGGCAAGGGTTTGTAGAATCTGTTCTTCACCAATGCATCCTACCAACATGTGTTCGACACTTCAAGACGACCCGTCAAAGAAAGTTCAAACAATTGGGAGAACGTAAGGGCCACCTTATGGGAGATATGATCTATAGTCAAATACTTACTATCTGGGGTGGAGAGATCATCCCAATTTCAATTATAGTGGCCAAAAAATTCAAGGTCCATATAGGCTCCCACAGCACAGCATCAACAACCAATTCAGTAATAGATGTTGAATAATCCAACTCCTAGTGCTTGCTCATCTTTGGAGGATATGGAGAAACCATTAGCCAAGTCAACTGCACGGTTTCAACAAGAAATGATACAATATAAGTGTGAACAGTATAGTTTCAACGTTCAACCCAGGCAAGTATTCAAGGTCTGGAGATTCTAATACGCAAAATCTGGACATTCTACGGTTGGCAAATCTACAGTTGATTTGAGAGGTCAGAATTCTGGGAAATTACCTTTTCAACCCATTGTGAATCCAAGAGAAAATACAAGTGCCATGACTTTAAGAAGTGGGAAAAAGTTAGAGCCATTGGATGAATCAAATTCACAATCAAAGGTTAACCAAATTGAGTTGGATGAGGAAATGGAGGTTCCAAAAGAAAGCAACAAAAAAAGGTTGATTTTCGATGCCTAACATCGTTATTCCTCCACCCTTCCCTACTAGATTGGCGAATCCCATTAAGAATGTGAAGGAGTAAGAAGTTTTTTATTTCTTTTGCAAAGTGGAATTGAACAATCCATTACTTGAGGAGATTAAGAAAATTTCAAGGTACGTAAAATTCTTTCAAGAGTTGTGTACCACAAAGAGGAAGCTCAAGAGGAATGAAAAGATGACTATCAATTAGAATGTATCTGCCATGATCCAAAAGAAGCTACCCATATAGTGTAAGGACCCAAGTATATTCACAATTTCTTGTGCTATTGGTAATGCTCAAATTAAACAAGATATGTTAGACATAGGAGCATCTATCAATGTCATGCCTTTGTCAATATATTCTTCTTTGAATTTGAGTCCTTTAAAAGAGGCTGGAGTCATTATACAATTGGCAAACAAATCTAATGTATACCTAGAATAGGTATTAGAAGATGTTCCTATGGAGGTTGAAGGTTTGATTTTTCCAATTGATTTTTATATAGTGAATATGAAGTATGACAAATCACCAAATCCAACACCTATGTTACTTGGAAGACAATTTTTGGAAATGGCCATGACGAATATTAATGTGTCCAATGGTACACTAACCATGAAATTTGATGGTGAGATCATTAAATTTAATATATTTTACTCCATGAAATATCCAGCTGATTGTCATTATGTCTTCTTTATTGACATTATATATGACTTATCTAACAAATTTTAATTTCAGAGAGAGATATATTAGAAGGGGTTATTAATAATGGTTTATGGAACGATAGTGAGTGTTTATATTTTAATGATGAAATTGATGAGTACATTATTCTCTTTACCTTCAATGTTAAATAGATATGATGTCAAGCAACTAGATATGGATTCTTACCCAAGATTATTGCATTCTATGGTATAAGCATCGATGCTAGAGCTTAAGTCCCTTCCAACTCATCTTAAATATGCTTATTTTGGAGAAGGTGAAATATTGCTAATAATTATATCTAACGCACTGACAAGTGTGCAGGAAGAGAAGCTGCTCCGATTGCTACGAGATTTTAAAGCAGCAATTGGATGGACAATTGTTGATATAAAGCGAATCAGTTCTTCTATCTATATGCATAGGATTCTGTTAGAAGAGGGATTAAACTTATTCGTGAAGTTCAGAGATGACTTAATCTAGAAATGATCGAGGTAGTAAAGAAGGAAGTGATTAAGTTGCTATATGTAGGAATAATATATCCTATACCCGATAGCAAGTAGATGAGTCTGGTACAGGTGGTACATAAGAAAACTAGAATGACAGTGGTGAAAAATCAAGATGATGAATAGGTACCAACCAGAAACATCAATGGTTGGAGAGCGTGCATCAACTATCAGAAACATAACGCAGTGACCAGGAAGGATAATTTCCCTTTAAATTTTATTGATCAGTAATTGGAACGATTAGTTTGTAAAGCCTTTTATTGTTTCCTTAATGGATACTCAGGTTACAACGAAATCATACGGATGCTAAAAAACCATGAGAAGACAACATTTACCTACCCATTTGATACATTTGCATATCAACAAATGTCATTTGAACTATGTAATGCACCTACCACTTTCCAACGGTGTATAGTAAACATATTTTCAGATTTTATTGAAAAATACATAGAGGTGTTTATGGACAATTTTACAGTTTATGGTGATTCATTTGATCATTGTTTAGATAATTTGGCATGTGTCCTCAATAGTTGCATTGAAATCAATTTGGTTCTGAATTATGAAAAATGTTACTTTGTGATAGAGCAATGTGTTGTGCTAGGAATGTAGCATCTAGTAAGGGAATAGAAGTAGATAATGCCAAAGTGGATTTTGTTAAGAGTCTACCTACCCTACAAATGTGCGAAATGTCCGTTCTTTTTTTGGTCATACAGGGTTTTATCTCAAGTTTATCAAGGACTTTTCAAAGGTTGCATCACCAATATGTAAGTTGCTATAGCAAGATGTGCTATTCAATTTTGATGATGAATGTAGAGAAGTGTTCAATAAGTTGAAAAGTCTGTTGACTTCTGCACCAATTATTCAGCCTTCTAATTGGAGTTTGTCATTCGAGATCATGTGCAATGCCAACAATTATGCTGTGGGAATAGTGTTAGGATAACGAGTCAGGGAGCAAGCTCATGTTATACATTATGCTTCTAAAACTCTTAATCCAACCAATGCAATTCCACTACAACTGAAAAAGAACTCTTGGCCATAGTCTTTACTTTAGATAAGTTTTGGTCTTATTTACTTAGGTTTAAAGTAACTATTTGTTCTAATTATGTAGCCTGGAAATATCTTCCACCAAAAAAAGAAGTGAAATCGAGGTTTATCAGATGGATTCTATTTTTTCAAGAGTTTGACCTAGAGATCAAAGATAAAAAGGAGCAAAAAATCATTTAGCTGATCGTTTGAGCAGAATTGTTAAGGAGGAGGATCCCGTATCGATTCAAGATTCTTTTCCTAATAAACAATTGTTCAAGATGTAAGGTATAGTACCATGGTATGTGGACATGGTTAATTACTTGGTTACTGGTCAACTGCCAAGTCATTTTAGTAAAGCTCAAAAGGATAAGTTTAAAAGTGAGTCAAGATACTATGTGTCGGATGAATTGTATTTATGGTGTTTTTGTTCTGATCAAGTTGTTAGAAGGTGTGTCCCTTAGTTATAATTTTATTCTATTCTTAAATTCTATCACCAATACACTTGTGGAGGTCATTTTGGTCCTCAGCAAGCTACTAGAAAAGTGTTAGATAGCGGATTTTACTGGCCCACCTTATTTTGTGATGCTTATAAATTTGTAAAAGTTGTGAACCTTGTCAAAGGGTAGGAAATTTGTCTCATAGGAATGAAATGCTTTAAACACCTATTATTGCCTATGAAATTTTCGATGTTTGGAGCATGGACTTTATTGATCCTTTTCCTTCTTCTTTTGGGTTGATATATATATTATTGGTAGTCGATTATGTATCAAAGTAGGTGGAAACCAAACCTACTAGGACCAACGATTCTAAAGTGGTTGCGTGCTTTCTTAAATCTAACATTTGCACTAGATTTAGTATGCCAAAGGCTATAATAAGTTATCAAGATTCTCATTTTTGCAATTATACTATGGAAGCATTAGTGAAGAAATATAGAGTTTTTTTATAGGACTTCTATTACATGCTATCCACAGAAGAATGGACAAGTTGAAATCTCTAACCATGAGATTAAGAATATTTTGGAGAAGACTATTAATCTTACAAGGAAGTATTGGAGTTCACATTTGGAAGATGCATTGTGGTCCTATAGAATAGCCTATAAAACTCGTATAGGGATATCTACTTATAGGTTAGTTTCTGGCAAACGCTATCACCTTCCTGTAGAGTTGGAGCATAGTGAATATTGGGTTGTAAAGAAATGCAATCTGAATTTACAGAGAGTTGTGAAGAGAGGAAATTGTAGCTATAAGAGCTGGAAGAGATCTGACTTGAAGCTTATGATAATGCAATTTTATACAAGGAAAGAACAAAATTGCTCCCTGATAAATGATTTTGAGGAATTTCTTTTGTAAAGAGATAGAGAGTATTGCTATATAATTCAAGGCTCTGACTTATGCCAAGTAAGTTGCGCTAAGTTGGATTGGTTCGTTTGAACTTCTAAAGTTTTTCCCTAAGATGTAGTTGAAATAAGGAGTTTAGAGACGACTTGAGTATTTAAAGTGAATGGCCATAGATTAAAACCTTTCTATAACGATTTCAAGGAGAAAATAGTGGAAGAGTTGCAATGGATGGAGCCAATTTACTATGATTGAGTAATTAATGGCCATATCGAATCAACGACATTAACCAAAGGCATGTTGGGAGACAACCCAACCTTTTAATGTTTTATTTGAGGCAATTTATTTGGCATTTATCTTAATAATTTATTTTATTTATTTTGTTGCAGGACATTAGTAGAGTGGAGTTGATGATATTTAGTTATGTTAGGTGCTCATTGTTAAACCAAATGAAGTAACCATCAGAGCCTAGAATATATGCAAGTCAATATGAGGGAACTTTGGGTGGGCAGTATATAAACGACCTTATATTTGGCTTGATGATCGGTGCTTGACATGATGATTGGAAAAGAAGAAAAAAAGGGAAAAACTGGATTGGCAGTAGATGATGGGCTTTAGAACGGGTCTTTTATTGGGCACCCATCATTACTAATTTCAAGAGCATTGTTCGGTTGTACTTCCTTCTATTTTTTTCTTTTTTTTTCCTTTTAGCTTTTCTTTCATACATATTTCCTTGGGTTCTACTTCATTCGTCAAACTCCACGGTCATCCTTTATCCTTTCCAAGAAACACAAACTCTTTCGTGCCTCCTTTCTCTTCCATGCCGCTAATAGCTCTGCCCATAGGAATTGTTCAAGACAAAGGCACCAAACAATACGAATAAGAGCAAGAGTTGAATAGCTAGCCTAGATCTTCAATTCTTGTGCATGGATAGCTGCCTCGCAAACTAAATTGGGACTTTTATTGGGTACATCAAAGAGAATAAGTTTGCATCAAACTTTGGCTTTTCAATCACATGCATCTTGCTTTATTCAAACAAAATAGAAACTAGGCGTCCTTTGTGACAACCCCACCTCCCCTAGGGCGTATCTAAGGATTTGGTAGACCGTCTACCCAACTCTCGTCAGGACTCACTCACGTACCAAGAATTTACAAAATAACAATCTCAAGTAATAAGATCAATAACAATTACAACCTTAAATATATATATTCGTGGACATCAAATGTCCAAACAATCTCTTAATACAGCCAAGGAGTCAAGCGTACAAAATAAAACCAAGTAAGCCCGCTAGAGAGCTAAGGAGCATCTAAGCGAGCAACTAACAAAATCTAGACAAAGTCTATGTCTTCTTCAATTCCCACTCTCACATTCTTACCATGTAAGGAAAACAAATTGCATGGAATGAGCTAGAAACCTAGTGAGGTTCCAAGTAAATAGGCAGGTAAAATAACAGGCAAGATACCATACACAGAATATCAAGAAATAAGTTAAACTCAAGTAGATCATGACCTAGAGTATAGTTAAGTAAGTAGCCAGATAGATCATGCAATAGTGTACGGTAAAGAACACGTTCATGGCAAAGGATATAGACTGCTCTCAGGAGCAGGTTCCACAGCAGCTTGTCTAGGGTCCGTTGACTTTCCGTCAACCATGAAATTATAATGTCCTTAGATCATCGCTGAACGTCAATCTCCATCCACCAATTATCCTCTACCGGGCCCGAACATCAAAGAAGTACCCAAGGTTTGTCGATCTCCTCGACCAAACCCTTGCCGACTCGATTCGACCAACTAACTCTAGGTTGGGCTTATAGCCCCAGATATTCAAGTATTCAAGATCTGGCTTATAACCCCAAGTATTCAAGAGTGGAGTTGTTGGCTGTCATCCAACGCTCACGTAGGTAATGATTGGAGACGTTAGTTGTCACTTAACGTTCCGTATTTAGAAATGTCACGAGTAAACAGGTTAGGAACTTCGTCCTTTACCCAAGGTTGCCCAACTTATCCAACCGCTCTAAGGCTGGTCTCAAGCAAGAAGTCCAACGAGGGCTTATTTCAGTCGTTGCCAACCTACATTCACACATACGCATGAGTAACCCAAGTTTCCACTTACCCGACATCTCGGATAAGGGTCCAAGGCCTAGTTCAACCGCTGCAAGAGGAATGCAGCTAGTCTATATTCAACCGCTGCAAGAGGGATGCAGTCGATCTACAGTTCAACTACTGCAAGAGGAATGCAACTGGTCTACAATCATGCACATATACATGCAAGTCTGTACACAAGATCAATTATTTCAAGTCAAAATACAGGTCACTTGTAAATCAAATTGGTTGTACATGCATGAACAAGATACCAAAAGTTTAGTCGAGTTAGGTCAAATGTGATAAAGTACACACTCGCCTAAGAAATGACAAATCCAGTGTCTAGCAATTCCTAGTAGTAATAAGCATGGAACATGCAGTTGGAACACTCACCAATAGTCAAGTAAGCAAGACAAGAGAAAGCTTTCACAAGTTCTCCCCAGGGTTTCGCTCGAATTCCTCTTGAATACCTGAGACATGCACAATCAACGATTACCTATATCAACCAAGTCCAAATAATTTCCCCTTAACCCTTCACTCAAGCATGCTTAATTTCTTGTAAATTAAGAGAGAAACTCTCTTCACTTAACCACTAAGATAACACTCAGGGGAAGATTCAAAAGTGCTCCATTTGTCAGTCAAAACGTGGCAAGAGTTTTCGATTCAAAAGTTAGCTAAACCGCTCAAGAGTTTAAAAAACACACGTGGGAAGGAAAACCACTTTCACTTTCTTAACTCCTAATCTTTTGCCCAAGTTTTGATATATATATATAAATGAGCGTTCAAGTTTACTAAAGCTTATGAAGTCAAAACTTCACCAAACCATGATTTATTTCTTAGCAAAGACACTAACAAATCCTCCAAGTTTTGTTTGCCATTTCATAAGAATAATCCCAATTTTTGTAATGCTCTTTGAAAGGTCATAAATTGAGTTTCGTAAGTCCAAAAATCACAAATCTTATATTTTTAGAAAATAAACTCAAAATTCTACAACTCTCTGGAAGACACTTTCATAAAATTCAGCCCATAACTTAGTAAAATTTCAGTCTCAATTAACTGCTCAACTGAGTGCAAAAATAGGACAGTTTTGGATTTTCAGCCACTTGGAAATTTTGCTGGTATTTATAAAAAGTGAATCAATCCATGAATTTTACATGGTTAAAAGAACTATGAGTCTAGTTTCAAATGCAATAAACGGGACTCAATTCGGATTTTTCTACACCAAGATATAACAGATTTTCCAAGACTGCTCAGAGTCTCCTGTGGAATAAATTTTCAGCAACACTTCCTCTTATTTTCTTGACTTTTCCATCCAAACTCAACACCAATATTCATCTCATTCCAACATCAATTACAACCACAAGTTATAAGTTATAAAGTACACTTGATTAAGGCCATAAAATCATCCAAAATATTAAAATTTCTAACTCAAAATCAACCGCAACAAAGCTGAAATTCGAAACCCTAAACTGAAATTTTCAACTACATGTTGAAATTTTTCATAAACAAGCCAAAATAACATATAAAAACTAGCAAATTCATATGGCAAAACTACTAGATCATGGCCAAACTCAAAGCATCATATCAAATCTGAAATTTCACCATCAAAGTTGAAATTTTCCAACCACCATTTAACCCATGAAATTTTCTATGAAAACTGCCAAAATCAAGCCCTAAATCTACTCATATGCAAGTATTAAAAGAAAAGAGGGTTTCTTGATATAACTACCTCGAAACCCTATGAAGATACTGTAAGGATCGAAGACAACCTAAGAGGGGGTGAATTAGGTGGTTTAAAAATTAGTCAAGATATGAGTCACTTTTTGAGAACTTGCCCTCTTTTTCTAAAGGACCACACAATGGAGCAATTGATGAATAAGTACAAGTGCTTGGGAGTAGAAGAGATAGACAATTTATATTGCAAGACAGTAAATAAAAGGATAGAATAGCAAACCAAGTTTCAAACTCCACTTGAGTTTGAATACCACTTTATATAGCAAGTTTCTTCAAGTTGATCAACTTACAACCAATTTCTTGTGTACAAAGGAAGGATCACTTGCTCCTCGCCCCAAGCCGCACTTGGTCAAGCAAGGAAGTTTTACTATCACTCGGATAACCCTCACAAATCTACACTATTGAAGAAATAGAAACATACTTGAAAAGTTTATTGAAAATTTCACAACTAAGAGTATAAATTTTCTTTAAAGAGTATTCTCACACTTGAATTACTCAAAATCTGATGTAGTCTCAATGTGCGAAAGTTGTTTGAAGAGGTTGACTTTTTTCTTTTTATAAAGGACCAAAAAATTCTTCAATTAATGCTACCAACGGATAGAAGGCAGCTGAAGAGTCAATTAGGCGTTGGTAGTGTCAGACGTCCGATAGGCTAGTTTTCTGCGTCTGAACGCAGGCAGTGAGTTCAAGAAGTTTTCTTGAAATGTTTAGGACGTCCGATACCTCCAGAATATGCGTCTGAAGGTATGATGTAAAATCGGGAATTCTCCTTCAATTCGTTCGGACGTTCGGTGCCTCCAATGTTTTGCATCCGAAGTGTCGCAACGTTTATCGGACGTCCGGTACTCAAGTGTTGTACGTCCGATCGAGGTTAATTAGCTTAGAGGACTTGGCTTATCATTTTCAGACGTCCGAGAGTGGGTTTTTCATGCGTCCGAAGTTACTCAATGGTTGTCGGACGGCCGATGCAGTCTTTATGTGCGCCCGACAGCTATTTCAACATATGTTAGTCTTTGAACTTGTTCTGCTCCAATTCTGGAAAGATCTAATCAGAGAATATTAGTAACACCCATTTTTTGTAATCATCAAAAGTTACGGATTGAGATAAACAATCTCCCCTTTTTTATGATGACAAAACAATGGATGGAGTAAAAAAGTTTTAGGTACAGCTCCCCCTAACTTAATGCATTTAGGGAGTATTCACAACTTCCCTTCAGAATAATCACAACTCCCCCTTAAAATGACTCCCCCTCACATATAGATTACATATCCATATCTCCCCCTTTTGGTCATCGTTGAATCAACCAGTAAAATTATCCATATTACCAATATATTGGCTCACCAATATTGTCACCAGGTATTATCAGCAACACATATCCAAGCTGAATTTAGCAAAACTAATATTGGCAGAACACAACAACACCATCCATTCAGAACCAAAACCAAAACCTTATCAACCAGGAACTAATATTTGCAGATAGATTGAAATAAGCAACATTCAACATAAAAGATAACTAAATAGTTTTACAGACCAGTAGAGGAGTAAAATCCTTAAGACAGAGCACAACAAATGTTTTTAAGTGCAAAAGATGCAAAAATCTAATATGAACTATTATCCTAATCATGAAGTGCAGTAGTGCCTATATGATGTTCTTAGAGGATCCAGGCCTTCTTCTAACCAGGCGAAACTGAGCAGGGTCTTCTTCTTCAGTGTCCTCATCCCCATCATCATCATCCTCTTCAGTCTCTTCTTCAGTTGCCGGAGCTTTTCCCTTGTCCTGTGGTTGAGAACTGGAGGCATGGTATTCTGGGGTAGCCTCAGTGGTTGGCTTAGTTTTAGGCTCCTTTCGGTGTGCATTTTCATTTTCTAGAGGAATGAGAGGTACAAGTAGATTCCTTTTGACAACAAAGGTGGCTTGTTGATCAGAAGTCATGGTCATCATCAAGCCATCTTCAAGAAGCAGGATATGTTGTTTGAGGTCATCAAGCAGAGAGATGACCTTAAGGTTGGATGAAGTATGCATAGAGACTGACCTTCTAGGGTGAATGGTGAAGGGTGTCACATACATAGACTGGTCTCGAGGAGTCTTAGGGGTTACAGGAGTTTCATGAAGATTTTTTCTCCTAAACTCAGAGACAATTTCTTTGTAGCACCAATGATCCTAAAAAAATTTTAGATTTTTCCTTTCAAAGTAAGCCTTTGAAAACACAGTTGATGCACTCTCTTTTGGAGATTTACCACTAAAGGAAATTTCAAAATGAGTAAAAATAGGAGTCAGAAATTTTTCATAGGACAGTTTCCTACGGCTGTCAGTGCTGATTTTGAGCAGAAATTTGCACATGACAAAATCAAAACCAATTCGGATTTTTTCAAGAAAACAATAGAATAGATAAAGTTTCATTTTGTTTGCATCAGTTCTGTGACCATCAGTGGGCACCAACAGATTTGAAATTATGGTAAAAATGATAAGATTTTGAGGACTAAGATCTTCCAATCTTGCCTCAGTAGGAGTATTAAAGTGAGACTGAAAATAGGTCATCAATTTTGCAACATAAAAGTGATGGTATGCAGAGGAAAATTCTTCATAAGAAAAGAAATTTACAATTTTGCCTTTAAAACCATCTTCAATTTTGGTTTCCAAAACAGAGTTGACAATTTCAGGATTCAGTTCTATGTTAACAGAATTGACACGTGAAATGAGATCTGTATGTGATTTACCCTATCTAAGGTTTGTAAAAAATTGATGAAGCATGTCAGGATAGTAGGTGTTTGGAATGGTCAGAAGAGGGGTCCATTTTTGGAATTCAAAAGGTTGAGAACAGATTCAAGGTCAAGCTTACGGAATTCATAGGGAATGATGGACCTTTGAGTGATGAAACCTTTCTGCGAGATCCATTCAAACCTCTCCCTGGCTTCATCATCGATGAACTTCGGCAGGGGAGTTGGTTCAACAGCAGTTTGGGTCCCTGGTTGTTCATTTTCTGGATGCTTTCTTTTTCCACTGTGCTGAGTAGTTGGTGCAATACCCTGGACACCCTTGGTGGCTTCCTGGTAGATGGTTCATCAGTCTGCTGTTCCTCAGCATTTTTCTTTGCATCCTGCTGATTCCCAGAGGGATCAGCAGTTTGCCTTCCCTTGGGTTGAGCAATGCTCTTCTTTTTGGCAGTCCTTTTTCCTTTCCTGGGTGATTTCGTGGTGGTTACATCTACATTGGTAGGCTGCTCCAGTTCCTCTTCATTGTCACTTCCTTGATGCCCTTCAGATTGATGCTCCTCCATCTGCTCATCGGATGGTTCAACAGACGGCTCTCTGGTTTGCGCATTCTGTTTTTTCCTTGCAGATTGCTTCATTTTTCCACCACGATTTCCAGTTTTCTTTTTGGGTGATTTGATGGAAGGTTCGATAACTTGAACATCTTCATCCTCCTCATCACGAAGCTTGAAGGTGCATCCGGCACTCACGGATCCTCTTCTAATCCTCACCATGATTGCAATGCAGTGTGATTTTGTTGTGTAATGTGATACAAATAAGTATCAAACGATGAGGAGTGCAGTATGAACTACAGTGAATGCACGAACTGTCCACAGAGGGAGAAATTTTTGTGGTTAGGGTTTCGGGTAAGAATTGGAATTTATAGTGCAGTTGGCGGTTGGGGGAAGTTATGATGCACAATGAACTCGCAATAGGTATGTAAAGGTGTCGGTCAGAGTGATTTCTTGGTACTTGTTCCAAGAAGAGATGAATTTGAATTTTGAAATTGAGGGAATATGAAGAGTTGCGTCCGAAACTAAAGGGAAAGAATGAACTGAATAACGCAGAGGGCTTTCTTATAAGACGCAATTTTTGAGTGTCGGACAGCCGAACGAAATAGAGCTTTCGACACTTCCGTCCGAACCAAAATTTTCTGGGTAGATGATTAAGAACACTGTCAGACGTCCGTTCTAACATATCGGACGTCCGATAAAGAGTGACCAAAGAATTTTTAGAGATTTTTTCTGAAACACCCAATTTTGTTCTCAAAGGCACAAATTGATCCAGTGGTAAGGCTTTTGTGAGAATATTAGCAATTTGATCGTTTGAACAGACATATTGAACACAAATTTCACCCTTATCGACAAGATCGCGAATGAAATGATACTTTATGTCTATGTGCTTTGTCCTAAAATATTGGATGGAATTTTTGTCAAATTTGTTGCACTAGTGTTATCACAATACATAGGCACATAATCATACATCAATCGAAAATCATTCAATGTATTTTTCATCTACAATAATTGAGCACAACAAGCTCCAACGGCAACATATTCAGCTTTAGTTGTAGATAATGAAATAGCATTTTGTTTCTTGCTAAACCAAGATACTAAGCAATTTTCAAGAAAGTTACATATACCTATTGTACTTTTTCTATCAACCCTACAACCGCCGAAGTCAGCATCAGAGAATCCACACAGAGGAAGTTCATGACACTTAGGATACCATAGACCAAAATTCAAAGTTCCTTGTAGATATCTAAGAATTCTTTTTACTGCATTTAAATGAGATTCCTTTGGACAAGACTGAAAACGAGCACATAAGCACACAAAAAACATGATATCTGGTCTACTAGCAGTTAAGTAAAGCAAACTACCAATCATACCTCTATTCTTCTTTTCATCAACTTTTGTACCTTTTTCATCATTGTCAAATTTGGTAGATATGCACATAGGTGTTCCGACCTGCTTTGAATCCTCCATTCCAAATCTTTTGAGCAGCTCTTTGGTGTATTTTATTTGGTTGATGAACGTTCCATCTTGAATTTGAATCACTTAGAGTCTAAGGAAGAAATTTAATTCTCCCATCATGCTCATTTCAAACACTTTTTGCATGATATTGAAAAATTCATTGCACAAGCTCTCATTAGTAGTACCGAATATAATATCATCCATATATATTTGCACAATTAAAAGATCACGTGAACTTTACTTAGTGAAAAGAGTAGTATCCACAATACCTCTTTTAAAATCATTTTCAATCAAAAAAATCACTCAAACGTTCATACCATGCTCTTGGAGCTTGTTTTAGTCCATACAAAGCTTTTGAGAGTTTAAATACATGATTTGGATAAATTTCATTTTCAAAACCAAGAGATTGATCAACATATATTTCTTGATCAATAAATCCATTTAAGAAAACACTTTTAACATCTATTTGAAATAATTTAAAGTTCTTGAAACATGCAAAGGGCAAAAACATTCTAATTAATTCCAACCTCACTACGGGTACAAATGATTCATCAAAATCAATTCCTTCTTCTCGAGTATATCCGTTGGCTACAAGTTTGGCCTTATTTCTTACTACTTCACCTTTGTCATTTATTTTGTTTCTAAAAATCCACTTTGTGCCAATGATAGAATGATCTTTTGGTCTAGCAACTAATATCCACATCTTGTTCTTTTCAAATTGATTTAACTCCTTTTCCATAGCTAAAATCCAGTTCTCATCTTTTAAAGCATCAACAACATTTTTGGGTTCAAAGTGTGAAACTAATGCAAAATTATCCATTAGTTGTTTAAAAGAGAAATGAGTTCTGACCTTTTCGGATGGATCACCAATGATGAGCTCCTTAGGGTGGTTTTGAGCAAATTTTCAAACTCTTGGAAGATCGTTAGGTGTACTAGTGTCTTTGTCACTATCTTCCCTTACTGGACTATCTTGAATTTCATCTTCCTTTGAATCATTTCCTGGTGAAGCAATGCCTTGGTCAGTGATTGTAAGTTTCTTTAGTTCTCCTTGAATACCTGTATCATCATTTTCACCACTACTTATTGAAATGTCACCATTAGATTCATCAAAAGTGATATGTATAGCTTCTTGTATAACCAAAATCCTTCGATTGTAGACTCTAAAGCCTCTCTTATTCTCACAATATCCCAAGAAAATTCTCTCATCAGATTTTTTATCAAACTTTTCGAGATGTTTCTTGATATTTAAAATAAAGCATTTGCAACCAAAGACTTTAAAGTATCCAACTATAGACTTTTTATCAAACATCAGCTCATAGGAGGTTTTGTTCAAGATTGGTTTTAAAAGAACTCTATTCATGGTATAGCAAGTTGTATTTATAGATTCAGCCTAAAAGTATTTTGGTAAATTATACTCACTATGCATGGTTCTATCAGCCTCTTGAAGAGTTCTATTCTTTCTTTCAACAACCCCATTTTATTGGGAAACTCTTGCAATTGAAAATTCATGTGTAATACCATTGTTGTTACAAAATTCTGGAAAGCCACAAAAATAAAATTCTGAGCCATTGTCACTTCTGATTTTGATGATTTTCAATCCAATCAGTTTCTGAACTTTTGTAAATAGTGAAACAAAGTTTTTGAAAGTATCATCTTTGTTTGCAAGAAACATCATTCAAGTGTATCTAGAAAAATCATCAACAACAACAAAGCAAAATCTTTTGCCACCTAAGCTGGTAGTTTGTGTAGGACCAAATAAATCAAGATGTAAAAGTTCTAGAGGCTTTGTGGTAGAAACACATTTCTTGGATTTAAAAGACACTTTGACTTGTTTTCCAAATTGGTAAGCATCACAAATTCTGTCCTTTTCAAATTTGATCTTTGGCAGCCCTCTAACAAGATACTTTTTAGAAATTTTTTTTAACAGATCTATATTGAAATGACAGAGTCTTTTATGCCACAGCCAGGGGTCCTCATTTGCTACTTTGAGACAACTAAGGCTTGAGGAATCAACTTTTTCAAGGATAACTACATAAATGTCATTTACTCTTTTTCCTTTGAAAACAGTGTTGAACTTTGAGTCAAGAACAAGGCATTCATGATTTTTAAATAACACAAACAGATTCCTATCACACAATTGACTAACACTTAATAAGTTATAGCTCAAATTGTCAACTAAAAGAACATTGTGAACAAAGTTTTGACCATTCTTACCAACATCACCAATTCCAACAGTTTTGACTTTGTTATCATCTCCAAATGTTACCTTTTCACTTGCTTTTGGCTTGAGCTTGATGAACTATGATGGATCATCAGTCATATGTCTTGAGCATCCACTGTCTATGAATCACTTTGATTCCTTAACAATATTCACCAGGTTCACCTACACAAAGATCCACAAGATAATATTTAGTACCCTTTACTTTTTGGATTCTTGAGAGTTAGCATTATGTCTAACCATCCACATGCATCTCATGTCATTTCTCATATTTTTCCTAACATAACAATTGCTTTTTATGTGGCCAAATTGACAACAGAATCTACACATAGTTAATGAATTATTCAAATGAACAGGTTTAATAAATCTTATTTGCCTTCTCCTATAGATAGTAAACTCATTTGCACTATGATTTCACCTTTTCTGATAAGTACCACAGTGAAGTTTTGTATCATTCATTTGAAAACAGTTTTGTTTCTTATGTTGAAGCATCTGACTAAGATCATCCATTCTTCTTTTCAAGTTACTTTGTTCATTTTTTAGCATGTCACAGAAGTTTGTCTTTCTATCAAGTTCAGCATGCAAATCATTTTCAATCCTTTTCAGGTTCTCATTTTCATTTCTCAGACATTTATTTTGTCGAAAAGGCTTGCATTGTCTTGAATCAGAAAGTTAATCTTCTGTTTTAATTTCTCGTTTCTAACATAGGATTCTTTCAAACTGTTATGCATTCTTTTCATAAAAGAGTTAACATCATCATCAGATTCGTTATCACTATTAGTTTAAGAGTTACAAGTAGTTATCTCTTCATCACCAATGGCCATAAAAGTCATTTGGGCAGACTCCTCTTCTTTTTCGACTTCACCTTCTGAATTGCAGTCATTCCAGGTGATCTGAAAATTATTAAACTTTGATTTTCGTTCAACCTTGCTTTCCTTCCTTTTCTTTATTGGACATTCATTTGCGTAGTGTCCAAGTTGGCCGCATTCAAAGCACTTATCAGTTTGCTTTTTATTGAGCTCTAGCTTCCCTTTATTTCTCAAGTTGTTGAACTGATTTGGGAATGAATTGCTGAGTCCACCTTTTTTGAATCTCCTCTTGTTGAGTATTCTTTTGAAGCTTTTCGTGATGAGTGCAATATCACTGTCATCACCTTCCATGTTATCTTCATCTAAGGAGGCTTATCATCTTCATCTTGTCAGACTTTTAGAGCAATACTCTTTCTCACTTTTGTATCTTCTTCCTCCTGCACCTTGGACTTGAGTTTCATCTCACAAGAGGTTAAAGAATTAATAAGAGATTCAATGGGCAAGGTATTTAGATCTTTAGCTTCCTCAATGGCAGTCACTTTACTCTCTCATTCCTTGGATAAAACATTCAGAATTTTTCTATTTTTCTCACCTAGAGAGTAATTCTTTTCAAGTACTTTTAAGTCCTTAATAAGATCATTGAATCTGCAATACATCTTGTCAATGTTTTCATGAGGTTTCATCTTAAAGAATTCATACTTAGTGACCAGAATGGATTTCTTTTGTTCTCTCACATTTTCACTTCCTTCATGGATTTTTCTGAGTTTATTCCAAATCTCTTTTACAAATCTACAGCCTTTGACTCTAATAGACTCATTTGAATCTAAAGCACTGTATAATACATTCATAGCCTTGGTATTTAAGGTAAGATGAGTTCTATCATCACCTGTCAACTCACTCCTTGTTTTTGGTCTCAGCCTATGAGTAACTTCATCAATAATAGAGGCATCATATGAACCTTCATTGACAATAAATCACAACTCAATATCAATATATTGTAAGAAAATAACCATCCTCTCCTTTCAACTCACATAATTTGATTCATTGAATATTGGGGGTCTAGTGACGGATTGTCTTTCAAAAAATATGGCATTGTTGGTTGTTATTTTTACTCCAAAACTGATTGAGTTTAATTTCTAGGAGACCAAACTCTGATACCAATTGTAAGGATCGAAGACAACCTAAGAGGGGGAATGAATTAGGTGGTTTAAAAACTAGCCAAGATATGAGTCACTTTTTGAGAACTTGCTCTCTTTTTCTAAAGGACCACACAATAGAGCAATTGATGAATAAGCACAAGTGTTTGGGAGTAGAAGAGATAGACAATTTATATTGCAAGACAGTAAGTAAAAGGATAGAATAACAAACCAAGTTTCAAACTCCACTTGAGTTTGAATACCACTTTATATAGCGAGATTCTTCAAGTTGATCAACTACAACCAATCTCGTGTACAAAAAAAGGATCACTTTCTCCTCGCCCCAAGCCGCACTTGGTCAAACAAGAAAATTTTACTATCACTCGGATAACCCTCACAAAACTATACTATTGAAGAAATAGAAACACACTTGAAAAACTTATTGAAAATTCCACAACTAAGAGTACAAATCTTCTTTAAAGAGTATTCTCACACTTGAATCACTCAAGATCTGATGTAGTCTCAATGTGCGAAAGTTGTTTGAAGAGGTTGACTTTTTTCTTTTATAAGGGACCAAAAAATTCTTCAATTAATGCTACCAACGGATAGAATGCAGCTGAAGAGTCAACTAGCCGTTGGTGGTGTCGGACGTCCGGTAGGCTAGTTTTCTGCATCCGAACGCAGGCAGTGAGTTCAAGAAGTTTTCTTGAAATGTTTAGGACGTCCGGTACCTCCAGAATATGCATCCGAAGGTATGATGTAAAATCAGAAATTCTCCTTCAATTCGTTCGGACGTCCGGTGCCTCCAATATTTTGAGTCCGAAGTGTCGCAACGTTTATCGGATGTCTGGTACTCAGGTGTTGTATGTCCGATCGAGGTCAATTAACTTAGAGGACTTGGCTTATCATCTTCGGACGTCCGAGAGTGGATTTTTCATGCGTCCGAAGTTACTCAATGGTTGTCGGACGGCTGATATAGTCTTTATGTACGTCCGACAGTTATTTCAGCATATGTTAGCCTTTGAACCTGTTCTGCTCCAATTCTAAAAGATCTAATCAGAGAATATTAGTAACATCCATTTTTTGTAATCATTAAAAGTTATGGATTGAGATAAACAGATACGGAAACCAAGAGCTTCTTCCTCCAAAATCTTTCCATCAAAGCCCTTAATCCTCCCTATGTGTCAACTTTCACTACAAGAAATTTGGTCTTCAGTGACAAGCCATTTTTGTCACAAAAAAATAAAAAGTCGTCACTGATAACTTTTATTGACAATTTTCTAGTTGTCACAGAGTCGTCACTGAAGGCCCGTCGGTAAAAGTATATAGTGACGACAATAAAAGTCGTCAGTGAATGGAACTGTTTTGTGACAACTGATGTCGTCAATAATTATTGTAATTTTAGTGATGACATAGTATCTTGTTAATGATGTACAAATAAATGTTGTCACTAAAAGTGATATGTAATTGTCATTGGTATAGACTAATTACTGACGACTTTTGTTGTCACTAAACACTTTTTAATTCTATGACCACAGATTGTTATTAATGGAAAATTCTGATTCAATGATAACTCTTTATCACCATGAAAATTGAAAATTTTCCTACAACAATTATATCTATAAATGGAAAAAAATGACAATGATTTATAATTAGCAAATGAATGCATCCATTGCATTATGAAATGTCAAAATATCATATAAGCATTCAAATATCATAATGAAGTTCAACAACACCCTATAGATAGTTTGATAAGTGGTATTTGGCCTAAATTTTACATATAACTCGAGGTAGCTTTACAAAACAAATCCAAGTCCCAAATTTCAACACAGAGCCGCTTCAACAACACTCAGCTCCTCCCCTCAACACTCGGCTCCTCCCCTCAGGTAAAAGATTTGTAAGGCAGTTTCCAACAATGGCTCCTAAAGCTGACACCACAAAAAAGCTTGATACAAAGGCTCAGGCAGCCAAGGTTGCCAAATTTGTCAAATCTGGGACAACTTTTAAGAAGAAAGCCAAGAAGATCCGGACCAAAGGTACATTCCATCGTCCTAAGACATTGAAAAAGGACGGGAACGCGAAGTACCCACGCATCAGTGCTCCTCCTAGGAATAAGTTGGACCATTATCAGATTCTCAAATATCCTTTGACTACTGAATCTGCCATGAAAAAGATTGAAGATAACAATACCATGGTATTCATAGTTTACATCCGTGTTGATAAGAAGAAAATCAAAGATGCAGTGAAGAAGATGTACGACATACAGACCAAGAAAGTGAACACTTTGATCAGGCCTGATGGAACAAAGAAAGCATATGTTCGGTTGACTCCAGACTACGATGCTTTGGATGTGGCAAACAAGATTGGAATAATATAAACGAATTTAGTCATTGTTTTGTTCCGATCAAAGATACTGTCTTTTAAGTGTGACAATTTGCTAGGCTGTTTTGTCGTGAAAAAAAATACCAAATTTCAACACAAGGGGGAATTTTTAACATCAGACAAAATTTCACTAAACCTTGCCATTTCCCAATTTCACTATGTCTCTTGTAGTTCGGTTGCTTAGCTAAAATTTGCAATCCAATAAGAACCTCAATAATTAAAGCTGGACATTCAAAATCAGCCCCAAAGAAAATCAAAATCAGCCCCAAACTAATGCACCAAATTAGCTCAAGAAATAAGTACTGCTATTAAACTTCAGCCTCAAAGGAATAATATAACAAGTTGATAAGGCAACAAGCAGTACTATAACAAGTACTGATATAAGTACTGCTATGAACAATATAACCAGTTGATAAGACGATAAGCACAACACTAAAGGAAAAAAGCAACTTCAGTTCACTTGCTTAGCTAAAACATTCAAATAAACTAAACTAAACTAAACCAAAACAATCCAAACTAATGCACCACAGAGGATACAAGGTGTCAAGTATGATAACCAAAGTAATGTCGATCATGATATAAGGTGTCAAGTAGGAGCAATGTGTACCAACATAACTAGAATGTTTCTTTGCCATTTAAAAGCAAATAACAACTTTCTTGTTCTAGATCTCTGAAATTACTTTTGCTGTTTGTCATGGTGTATTAATTCCATAGAAAACCAGCACCCCTTAATATTGTATTCCAATCAAACTAGTGAGTTAGGCAAGTGGCGGGACATTGCAAAACATTCACAGTGAAATTTACTTCAAGAATGGCACCAAAAATGGGAACCATTCATGTGAAAAGAAAAGGTATTACCTCAAGGAATGCCTTCAAAACCCACATAAAAGTTAGTATTATTACTCCGTTAACAGAAAATCCAACCTACATCCAGCAAAAAGTTTGTGATTATACAGTATAAAATAATGCTATATGGAGAACAAACTACCATGTAAGACATGAAACTATCAATAATTAGCAATTAACTGTGGCAAGATGTACACTTCTCAATTTAGCATTATTCCAAGTAGAAGAGGCAAAGCCATATTAATTTGAAAAGGGACATATAGATAGCTGGGGGAGATGGAAAGCAGGTTTTATAGTGAATATTGGGCTAATAGATAATATGATAGCACTTAGCAGAGCTGTGGGGAGTACTCAAAAGGATAAAAATAGCTTGGAACTCTGGATAAAGAAGAGTGATTCTGGACACGAATTGCAAGGCAGCTTTGGAACTAATACAAGGAGCAGGACAGGACTCACCACTATACAATCTAATATGTCAGATCAGGAATGTTTTAAGCAGGGATCGAGAATCCTGGCTACAACATGTTTGGAGAAAGAAGTAAGTGTGCAGACTAGCTAGCTAAAAGTAGTGTCAACAAAGAATCTGGGATGCAGATTATAACAGAACCGTCGCAGGAACTTAGTGAATTGCGTGGTGCAAATATTTTAGGGGCTGCGACCCTATGTTTTGTTTCTGTTTAAGAGGTTTGACCTCTCCCTTGTAAACTTAACAAAAGGAACATACTAGGCAGAGAAGTAAATGCGGTCAACACATTTGCAAGCAAAACATTTTGGCCAAAGCACCTTTGCCCTTAAAAAATAGTGAAACATGTGAAATTCAGCACAAGTAAGGCTAACAAGTATATTCTGGAGAATCATGGACTCTCAAAACATACCATAAGAAACTGTCCATGCTGTTCTAATAACATTCCTAGTTCATGAATTTTTACGGAGGAAGGTCTTTTTTCACATCAAAACTAATTGATGAGTTTTGGTCCTCTTACCAAGCTCTTCCAAAGTGATACTAGTACAAGTCCTTAAGTAGACTTGAGATGCAACCTTAGAACTCTATCACCAGATTTCTCAGTCACCAGATGCAACACCTTAGACTTGAGATGCAACCTTAGAGGTTTGTGTTCTAGAATGAATTTATAAGTTAGCAGAAAAAAAGTCTACAGTATCTCAACTTGCAGGACTACATCCATAGCTAATATACAGCTTTTAAGGCAAAGTACAAATGCAATGATTTGGAGCAACTTGTCCAGGTTTCTAAAAAAATAAATAAATGGAAACAAAGGAAATGAGAGTCGATTTGCGAGTGTGCACATTTACACAAAGATAGAGCACTTCCAACAGGAAAACATTAGGAAAGAGCTTGAAGTCTTGATAGACATATTTCAATCACCTCAATTCAAGAAACATTCAAGGCTGCTTTTGAACCAGACTAAGTGCATTGATCTAAACGAGTTGAATTTTGAAGTGAAAAAAATGTTGTTTTTGAAAAGCATTCAAATCTGTAGAATTTACTCTTACTACCTTAATTGTAATGCATTTAGCTCTACAAACAACACCACAATACTACCTTAATTGTAATGCATTTAGCTCTACAAACAACACCACAATGATGATTTGTAGACGCTTTAAGTAAAACTGAAAAGGGGACGCTTTGAACACATACCAGGAATTGCTGAAAAGGGGACACTTTGCAGTTTGAACACATACTAGGAATTGCTGAAAAGGGGACGCTTTGCAGTTTAATGTGAAATTAAAACCAAAAAATAAAATAAACCAAGTGCTTGAAAATAGAATAACCAAGAATTTGATAAAATCTTAAAGAAACATACAATCTAAATTTTTTTAGAAAGCAAAATCCAACGGTTTCAGAGAATAATATATCAAACCCAATAAAGAACAAAATCTTCAAAATAAGAACATGCTTCTAATGTTCAATTAGACTAGTAACAATAGAGTTTATAAAAAAGGGGGGGAGAATTTCCCTCAGTCACCGCCGGCTTGGTGCAGGTGTTCTTCTTGCGCTTCTTGGCGCCACCGTCGAGGTGGAGGATGAGGTGGAGGGCTGACTCCTTCTGGATATTATAGTCGACTAAGGTGCGGCTGTCCTCGATCTGCTTGCCAGTGAAGATGAGGTGCTGCTAGTCCGGGGGATGCCCTCCTTGTCCTGGGCAGAAATTTTTTTTTTTAAAAAAAAAAATTAGGGCAATAAAATTTGGGGAGAAATTGAAACAATTGATCATCTAAGTAGGGTAGAAAAGGTGATTGCAAATGATGGTGATTGCTAATTAGGGTAAGAAACTTTGGGGAAACTAGACAAATGATAGAGAAGAAGAGAATTTACCCAAAAATTGAATGTTGGGAACACAAAATCGGGTCAATAAAAATTGGGAGAAATTGATTACTAAGCAAGAAGAGAGAAACTTGTCTTTTTACAGCACATGCTCTGAGGAAACATATCAAAATTAGTAGCCCAATAAGGAGGAATGCTCGAGCATTAGTGAGAAAGAAATTGAGAGGGGTCGAAGTGAGAGAGAGACCGAGAGAGACAGTGAGAAGGCCAGCGAGTGAAAATGTGAGAATTAGAAGTGTATCAGACTTAGCCCAAAAGTGGTAGACTTGTACTATTTCATTTTGAAATTTGCTTTTTAAAGAATGCCTCCTCCAATTTTCAATTCCCGCTGTTTCTTTTTCATTTTGAACGAAAAATTTGATCCAATTTTTAGTTTTATCTTTTTAATTAGATTCTCAAAGAAAGGTTATTTTCTTTGTATTAAATTAAACATTTTAATTAAGTATACTAGATCGGGAATCTATTTTCATATTATTTTAAGAAATAATTCATTATTTTTAAACATGAAAAAAGAAAAATCTTAATTATGTGTTAAGAACTTTCTATCAGTTTCTAGAAAATTTTGTTAGTTTTGTCTAATAGTACTATATTTTTTTAGATGTTTTATATTGAAGAATCATGAATGTAAACTTGCACGAAACTATAGTATACGTATTGATTTGTAAGAAAAATATGTATTCGTTTTGAATTTTAGCAAATCAACATTAAATTTGAAGGAATTGCAGTAATTAGTAGTCCTGATTTCATTAATTAACTTATATAACACAACTAATTCCGCTTTTCATCAAAATGAATTTGTACTTAATGAGTTTCAACATTCGACCAATTAGATGTCAAGGAGGCATTGACAGTACCCAAAATTAAGGTATTTGAATTTAGAGGCCTTGAGTTCTAATTGTAATAGTTTATATAGTTGTTCTAACTAAAAACTTTCATTAATTTTTTTTTTCAGTTAAAAACTTATTGAGTAACTATGACTAGTTTAACAAATTATCAAATTTTAAAAAAATTAAATTAATATTTAAGTAACTATGACTAGTTTAATAAATCATCAAATTTAAAAAAAAAATTAAATTAATATTGAGGCTCACAATTAAATAAAGTCATAGTTAATAAATCATCAAATTTTAAAAAAAAAATAAATTAATATTGAGGCTCACAATTAAATAAATGCATTGGAGATGTTCAAGTTAGTGATGATACTTATGTTGTCACTAACTACACTACAGTTTTACTGACAAAAATTGGTCGTCAATAAACATAAACAGTGACAACAATGAAAAGTTGTCAAAGAAAGTGGTAGAATTACTGACAACTTTTATCAAGTCGTCACTATCGCAAAACTCGCGCCTTCCAAGTCCCATGGCGCGAAGTAGTTTTGTGACGACAATTAAAGGTTGTCACTGAAAACTCAGTTGCTTTGAGTCAATTATGACAACCTTCAAAGTCGTGACTAAACAACCTCATTTTGTGACGACTTTTTGTCGTCACAAAGAAATGTTGTCACTAATGACCTTTTTTCTTGTAGTGTTTTATGAAGTGATTTGCAAGATTAAGGTGAAAACTCAAGATTCAAGCAAGAATTATAGGTTGAAGATGAAGTTTTTCCTTCCTTTTCTTTTCTTCAAGGAGTCGGCCAAGAGAGGGAAAAAGATGATAGGATTTTTGGTCAATTTTTTTGTTAATAAAAGGTTAAGAAAGGTCTTAGTCAAAGTCAAAGGTCCAATGCTTTAATGGCAAATGTCATCCAAGGGTTAATTCTCATCCTATTATCTTCCAATCACTAAAATATCTAGCCAATCTCTAATTATCTCTTAACACCTTATAAAATAATATCCGTTTGCATAAAATTCCTTCTAATCTTCAAAAATTTATCACACACATCTCACGAGTGGATCCTATTTTCATAATGTATTACGAACTTAACATGTACTAACTTATACAAGGAAAATGATTTAAAAACTTGACTCGCTTATAAAATTATCAAGGAAATTAAGGCAATAATTTAAAGTAAAGAAAATGCATTCAAAGAAATAAAATAAAATATAAAATAATTTTTCGAATTCTCACATTCTCGGTGTAGTAGGTGTTGGTTTTTGGATGAACTTTTGGATGAATTTTGACTGCATTTTTTACATAATTCTCACAAGTTTGGTGGTGCCGTCACTGTTGCTTTATTGGATTTCATCCATTAAATTTACCTAGTTTGACTTGTTCATTGTATTAATTAGATAAATCTATGAATCATCTAAGTTGTTTGTTTTGCTTTTTTGAGTGCATGTGATTGCTTAGCTTTACTTACAATATGCCCCCAAGAAGTAGGAAATCTAGTGATACACCTATTCCACGTAAGAGAGTTAGGGGTAATCATATTGCTCAATTTGACAATTTTTTATTCTTAAATGAGGAACGTGAATAGTGGTATCGAACCCGCATTAATGTTAAAGTGATGGCAGAAAAGGCTCTAGACCATGTAATTGAGGCAATTTTCCACATTAGAGAATCTTTTCGCTCCTTGGGGTGGAACCTATTCTAGATTTACCATCTGTTTACTATCCTCAACTTGTTCGACAATGTTACGCTAATATTATTGATAAACAATTCCGAGAATCTCGTTCTATTGAAAGTTATATGAAAGGTATTCGAAAAAAGGTTATTCAGGATCACTTAGCTGATTAGTTGTAGGTATCTAAACTAGCCCTAATTTTGCAATAAAAAAAATATTCTGCTATGAATGATGTGAACTGGGATGCCTCTGTAGCTATACATAGGCTCAAGGTTAGTCATACTGGAAAAATCGGTCATAAGACTTATTTGGTTAAGGTTCTCAATATTAAGAGGTGTCTTTTGTTTTACTTCATTTGTCATAATCTCCTGCCTAAGGAGAGTAATAAGCATGCCCTTCGTTTTAGTGATATGTACTTCATTGATAAGATGGAGCCATACTATGGTCCATATATATATGGTATTCCACTTGCTTCTATTATCATTGGGGAGATGCAACATACTTGTAGAACTTTACGAAAGTTGTAGGTATTTGGTCATGCTCATGCCTTTAATTGTATTTTTCGAGCATGTGAAGTGGATCTCATAGGGGAAAAGTATATCAAGCTTAACTGCAGAGCATGTTTCTCTGATCACACTTGCTAAGCTCAACTATGAATCTGTTGGTAGTGTTTAGAGAAACACAGATTGCTATCCATTAGGACCAAATGAGTTTGTGGATGTCATTCTAGGACAATCATAAGCAGCAAGGAAGGTTTCTTCTACTGATTCAGATGATTTCCATGCATCCAAAGAAGGTAGTGAAGCAACTCTTGGTGCCCGACCTCATGTTCCTACTAGCAGCTCTACTGTTTCTTCATCATTGACTCATGCCATGCTAGACATGTTGCAAGGTTTGCATTTTGATGTTCAAGTTAATACTCAAGCTTTTTATCATTTGGAGGAGCGTGTGATTGCCTGGCTTTACTTGCAATTTGCCCCTAAGAAGCATAAAATCTAGTGATGCACCTGTTCCACCTAGAGAGTTAGGGGTAATCAGGTTTCTCAATTTGACAATTTTCGATTCTTAACTAAGGAATGCGAACAGTGGTATCAAACCCACATTGGTAATAAAGTAATGGCAAAAAAGACTCTAGGCCATGAAATTGAGGCAAATTTCCATATTCTTCTTCATGTAGGAACCTATTCTAGATTTGTTGTCTATTTATTATCCTCACCTTGTTCGATAGTTTTACACTAATATTCATGATAAGCAGTCTCGAGAACCTCCTTCTATTGAAGTTATGTGAAGGGTGTTTGAATAGACGTTACTCAGGATCGCTTAATTGATTGGTTGCAAGTATTTAACACTAGCCTGATTTTGCAATGAAAAGATATTCTGCTATGAATGATGTGAACTGGGATGCCTTTATAGCTATACACAGGTTCGGACTTAGTCACATGGGGGAAATTGGGTGTGAGGCTTGTTTGTATTTTCTAAGCATGTGAAGTGGATCTCATGGGGGAAGAGTATATCAATGTCTCACCTACAGAGCATGTTTCTCTGACCCCATTGCTAAGGTTAACTATGAACCTATTGGTGGTGTTTAGAGAAACACAAATTACTATCCATTAGGACCAAATGAGAGTGTGAAAGTCATTTTAGGATGATTATCAGCAGTACGGAAGATTTCTTCTACTGATTCAGATGAACTTCTTGCATTAGAGGTGGATAGTGAAGTAGTTCCTAGTGTTTGGCCTCATGTTCCTGCTAGTAGCTCTGGTGTTTCTTCATTTCGACTCATGCCATGCTAGACATGTTGCAGGGTTTGTGTCTTGATGTTCAAGCTAATACTTAAACTTTACATCATTAGGAGAAGCATGTGATTAGTTGTGATGCATGGATGTAGCATTTGGAGACTCGATTGGATGAGTGGAGTCAACAATGGCAGCCTCCTCTTCAACCATAGTTTTTTTCCCTTTCTTTCTTTTTATCATATTTTTTATTTCTTTTCTTTGTCTAGAGATTTCTTGTGATAGTACTTACACTGTTATCTTTTCTTCTAGTCTTATTAGGTTTATGTGTTAGTATGTTTTCTTTACGCCAACTTCTCATGGCCATGTCTCTTGACAGTTTTCTTAGGTGAGTATACCATTTTTTTGCCTAAATCATTGAGTACAATGCTTCCTTTAGGTGTGGGTGGAAGTTTGGTGGAGTTTGTTATGTTCCTTTAGTTGTGTCATTTATGTTATTTATTTTTTTGGTTATTTAAAGTTGTCAAAATAATGTAACAATCATGTCTAATGCCTGGCACAATGTTGTGGTGATATTTTGAAATCTTGAGTTAATTGATGCAATGGATGTTTCTACTCTAGGGTTGGCCTAGTGTGATAAATGATACCCTTGTGAGTTTGTGAGGATCCGAATTTTTATCTTACTTACTTTTATTTTATTTTACTGGCTTATTTAATTATTTATTTATTCGTTTACTCCAATTAATTTATTTCATCCATTTTAATTTCATTTGCATGGAACAATGTCTCATTTTACATTTTAAAATGTTTCGCTAGTAAAATTGATTTTTCTGCAACTCGTTTAGTAAGAAATAGCGATTATACGTTTTTCGAGGTAAAGTTCGGTCTGAGAGTGGATTAATCTTGGAGAATTAAGGATGATCAATAGTAGACTAAGAAAAGTTAATTGAGGGATTAGAGGTGAGTGCGTTAAATTAAGCTCAATTAGGAGCACTAATTGCTCACTATTCAATTGTTGATTTTTGGGTACCAAAGCACCTTTATGTCATTCTTCCTTTCACTCCATCAAATCACCAACTAACCACACAAAACCTTTCTTCTTCCTCTCCTTCTTGGCCGGCTCTCCCTTCACCCATTTCTACCAAAAATTTCAGCTAGCTTTCTTCCCTTTTTGCTCCAAGAAGACACTCCAAACTTGCTTCTTTTCTTGGTTCATTGCACAAGCTTGAAGGGTGACTTGGAGGAGGAAGGAACTTTGGTGGTTTAAGAGCTTATACACTAGTGGTTTGTCTTCATTCTTGGAAGCAAGGTAACCCTCCAAGCTCTCATCTTTTCCTCTCAACTTATAGTAGTTAGATAGTTATATCTAGTTAATCTTTGGGTTGTTGATGGGTTCACAAGAACTTTGACACTAGGTAGAGGACTTGAGGTGGTTTCATAGGTAGAGGCCTTGAGGATTTTTGTGTGTTTACTTGTTTGTTTGGTGTTTGTTTTGAGGAATTATGGCTTAGTTTTAGTTGGGAAGCTAAAAAGAAAACTTGAAGAATGATAGAGGCTTGCTGTCCAAAATTTGGCTGGTTGAATCCCTCATGTTAATTTCAAATTTTGTTCTTGTTTTGGTGCTATAATGTTTGTTATATGGTGGTGTTTATGTGGTGTTTCTCCCAAAAAGCTTTACAATTGGTTGAGTTAAAGTAGGGGAAAGTGAGGTTGCAAATCTGTAAAATTTTCTGATCAGGAGACCCGACCAGTATTCACGTTTTGGCCCATAACTTTTTTTCTGGGAGTTGAAATCAAGTTCCATTTCTGGCATCTGAAACTAGATTCCGAGAGCTTTCCAACGCTATAAAATACATCTCCTAATTCGTTTCCTATGAGCTGTAGTGAACCGGCAAAGATGACTGATTTTCCTCACTGTTTTCATCCGAGAAGCAAGCATAGCTGCAATTTGTAACTCAATTTCACCTATCTTGCAAAATGAATTTTAAGATAGTTCCTTCTAATGACTTTTACCATTTTGAATCTAGTTTTCAACGCCACAAACCATGATAAATTTTGAGTTGTGTAGCTTTAGTTATGACCAGATTTTGAAACTCTGTCAAGTACTTCAGAACTGGAAATTCCGTGAATCAGGTTCCAAAAATCAGTTTTCTTAAAACCGTTGTATCTTGGTGTAGAAAGGTTTGAATTGAGTTTTGTTTGTTGAATTTGAAACTAGGTTTGCATTTCTATTAGTGATATAAATTTCAAGGGCTGATTCCATTTCTATGAATTTTTCCGAATTTCCAAATTTTACTGAAATTGCAAGCCTGTTTTGCCCTGTCCTGTCTGGAACAGTGATTTTGAGCTAAAATTTGAATGATTTTAAATTGGAATCTGGAAAAAGTGTCTTCTAGAGAGTTTTAGTGCATTAAATCTAGTTTCCAACGGTATAAAGTTTCCAATTTTTGGACTTATAAAACTCAAGATATGATTTTTTCAAGTAGTGTCACACCAAGTTGGAAATTTTCTGGTTTCAAACAAAGTACTCGTTTAAGCACTTTCAACCTTCCTTTGAGATTGTTGGACCGTTTTAAGTTTAGTTTCATGGTTGGATACAAGGTCTCTTTGAACTTTAAACCTTCATTTTGAATTTTAGTTTCCAAAGGATTAATTCTCTTTTGATGACTCTTCTTGGTTGCCTAACTTCCTTGGTTAATGGCACTTTTTTTTCATACTTGAGAAATGGATTTCAACCCCTAGTCTTATGCCCTCGATTCCCATGAGTTTGAACTTTAAAAAGGGAGCGTTTGGACTAGAGTAATTCTTGGAGAATTTCACTAGTTTTATACTCGAAACTTGGAACCTTTAGCTTTGATATTTACTATGAAAATGAGTGAAATTTTGGATGAGTTTTGACTCCGTTAGTTTGGAAAATGTGAACGCTCTTTATATTCTAAAGTTTGGACATGAGAATAGAAGTTTTGAAAGATGAAAACCATCTACCTTTTTCTCGATTTTCGTGCCAAAAGTGAATATGGTACTTTCTTTTGAAATTAAGATTACTTACCATGACTTAAATAAAAAATGACCTTTGAGTTCTCTTTGAGCATTATTTCAATAATTTAGCGAGAAAAACTCCTTTAACTTGACTCGAACTTGTGACCTTGAGAGTGGGTAGCGAGAAAATATTTTCTTATTAACCTTGGTCAAGTACCTAAGTAATCGTGATTGTGCATGTCTCAAGTGGTCACGAGGACGCCGAAGAGCTCGTCTGACTTCTCGTTTTGCTCTTGTTTTGCCCTTGACTTGTGGTGAGTATCAAGTGCATGTTCAATGCTAATGTGATTGAAATGATATTTGTACAAGTGCTATATGATATGTGAACTTGCCAAGGCGAGGGTGTACTTTATCGCCCTTGTCCTCTCTCTCTTGTGGTTGAATGATACTTGTTAAATGAATGTATATGACTTGCACTTGTACTCGAAATGTTTTAACTCGTGAGCACTGAGCGGTAGAATGTATCACGCCCAATTCGAGTGGGAGGTACCACTCATCCTGACTCAGTGCTATGAACGATTTTAAGTCGATTGGAGCGATGTCTCAACAACCATCATGCTTGTGGGGACGCCCCAACCCATTGGCTAACCTCGTAATTCGAGCCGGCAAGGGATTGGTTGAGAAGCTTGGTGAACCATGAGAAATTTTATAGCTTGATCTTTTGAGATCTTACTTGGCATACTCGATTAGTATTGCCACTTCATGCGTGTTTGGTTCCGGATCCAAGAGGGTGTTATGTTGGATGGAGGAAGTAAGTGGAGCACTACGGTCATATTATTACTTGAGTTGACGGAGAGTCAACCCCGGATGGCTTGAATCGATCGAGACGTGGAAATAGCTCTGACAGCTCTTGTATCCTTCTATATGTTTTTATTTCTTACTTGTGCACTTAAATGAAAGTTTATGTTAAAGTTGCTCTCAAGAATGCTATTTGATTAATTGGTGCTACTTGCTTACTTGCTTGATTTTTTTGACCTCACTGAGCATTAGCTCATCCCTTTAAGTTTGTTTTCCTTAACAGGCTTGGAGATGGAAGTTGGAGATTCTAGACTAGCGACTTTTGGTTGAAACTAGTATACTTTTGTATGTTATTGGAGACCATTAAAGTGTAAATTTTGTTATACTTGGATATTTTGGATTGTAATTGTAATGGTATACTTGGGAGTTTTGGACTTGTATATTCGAAGTATTTCTTAATTAAGTCGATGGTTGACTTGTGGTTCTTTATTAAGTTTGAATGAATACGTGAGTCTTGACAAGAGTTAGGCAGGCGTTCCGTTGATACCCTAGGGTTCGTTTTAGGGAGAGGTGGGGGCGTCACAGAGTTTGGGCCTTAAGATTGAGTTTTATTGTCAATCTATTCTTTCTTGTTATGTGATGTTGTTCGTAAATTTGTCACTCTACAACTTGCTTAGTATCTTTTTGGAGTTATCTTGGAATGTATATACATGACAGTGATTAGGACCATCTTTGTTTAACCATTTTGACTTGAGTAAATATACCAACCCATTATTTTGACCCTAGTTCTAAGCCATTGAGCAATGTGACCCTCTTTCTTGGTTTTGTATTTGTGTTTACCTTTCACCAATTTAACTTTCTAATATTTCCTGTCTTTAGTAACTGGTAGAGCATTGTTATGTTGAAGGGTTGAGGTGTGGTGGTTGAGTTAAGTATTGTTATTGAAGGCATATTATGTTGAGATATTGGGTAGGATTGTAGTGCTTCAAATCAAGGGGATTGTGTTTAAAGATTAATAAGGATTTCACCAAAAAAAAAGAGAAAAAAAGGAAAAAATTTTGGCAAAAAAATGAAAAATGAAAAAAAGAAAAGAAAAGAAAATTTGTTTTTCCCTTGGCGTTATTGCAATTGTTGTGTTGTTTTGTCAATTGGGAAGGTTTATGGTTGAACAATGATTCCGTGTCTGTAAGGATATGTTTGGTTGGGTTGTGAGGTGCTTTAAAGAGTGATTTATTCAATATTCTTTGCAAAGAGTTGAGGGAGTTGCCTTTGGCGGATAATTGCTTAGATGCTCTACTAGTTCCAAGGATTATTAGCCTTTGATTTTCTTGTTATCTTACCGTAAATGTTAACTTCTTGTAACCAAATTCAAAGTCCTTATGATTCATGTAATGCATGTATTGGGGTGACTAAGGGTTAGATTCTTTACAAGTTTATGGTAGTGCACTTTTATGTAATGCACTTGAGTGAAATTTTGCCCTTTTTTTGTGGTTATTGCATGTGCTTGAGAGAGTGTGAGGATAAATCTGTGAAGTCTATCACTTAGGTTCACTATGTGTCGGGTGCATTTATTGTGTTAAGAGATTCTCGGTTGTGCAATATTCCACTGGCATTGTTGTAGACACCAAATTTTTGTCAAAATTTTAATGTTTTCTTGAATTTTTTCTATTTAGTAATTTATTTATTTTCTTGCATTTTAATATGCATTTTTCTTATTTTTGCAAGTTTGTTTAGAAAAAAAAACAACAAAACAACAAAAATAAAAAAAAATAAAAAAAGAAAAATCATAATCATTTTGTTTCACCAAAATCACTATTAACCCATTTCACACTCAATGGCCATGGACTTGTCTTTTCATTAGTTGAAATCATCAAACAAGCCACAACAAAAGAAACACTTCATTCTCTCCCTCTCTCGGACTGGGGCAGAAAAAAGAAAACAGAGAAGAAGAAGAAAAATTCCCTATCCTTCTCGGTTCTTCTCTCTTTTCCCCCTCTCAATCTCACACACACACCTACTAGCAAGTCAAGCATATAAAAAAGAGGGCAGCTGTCGGTCAAGGCTTGGAAACTTCATCAAAAAAGCTTCAACCGAAAGATTTCCATATTTATTGAGGTATAGTTTTTGTTTTTGTTATATTAAATCAATGCTTCATTGTTTAGTTTTCTTTCGTTTCTGCTGGCTGCCTTGCATTGTTGTTGTTGTATTGTTAAAAAATTGGGAAATGGCATGAACTAGATTGAGGAAAAGGAAATGTTTCTTATGCATGCATGTTAACCGTTTGAAAAAATGCCAAGATAAAAATTCGATTAAATGCTAATTTTGTACATGTATTGTGGCTAAAAATGAATAATCATGACTAGTTAATGGTTTGGGGAGGTTGTTTGATTAAGTTTTGTGTCCCTTTTGTAGCATAAAAGGCAACAAAAAATAAATAAATTTTAGGGGCTGTTTTGCTTTATTTTAGCCGTTTTATATTATTTTCTTGTCAAAATAAAATCATATTTGTATTGTAGGAGTTGTAAGGGTGTTGTAGTATAATTTTCATGATTTTTGGGGAAAGATAGGGTGATTTGAAGAAAATAAAAACTGGTTTGTTTTTTTCTTTTTTGGCCACTTTAAGGTCAATTTTTGTTAAAACTAAACCCAAAAATAGAATCTACGCGAAAAATCGAGTGGGGGAATAGATTTTGGTAATTTTTCACGACCGGAGATGTCGCCGGCAACCGGCGGCGGCGACGGTCCGGTGGCGGAGGCAACCATGGCCGCCCGCAGGGAGAAGCTTCAGCTTCTCAGTGGAAGAAGAAGGAAAAAAAGAAGAAGAAGAAAAGAAAGGAAAGAAAAGAAGGAAAAAAAAATGATTTGGGCTAGTGTTTTATTTCGGTTGGGCCAAGAATTAGTTTTGGTTGGGTTTTGAAAATGGGTTTTGGTTTATTTCTTTTGGGTTTCAGTTGGGCTTGAGGGATAAAAGACGGGCTGGCCTGCTCGTTTCTTTTGGGTTTCGGCTGGGCTTAGGTAGCATCTGGCCCAAATAAATAAAAATAACGGCCCGATATCCTTTTTCTCCCAAATCAGAAACCGAAATTTTCACTTTAGCCCTGATCTTTGGAATAGTTTCACTTCGGCCCAGAACATTTTAAATTTATTTCACTTAGGTCCTTAAATTAATTTCACTTTGGTCCTTGAATTTTATCTTTCATTTAATTTTGACCTCTGAACTTTGGAAAAATATAATTTTTATCCCCAAACATTTTTCGATTTTTGTAATTCAGTCCCTGATGAATTTTGACTCTCTTTATTATGATTGTTTCTTTTCTTTAATAGCTAATTATGTTACTTTTGAGTATGTTTAACTTGTAATTTTTAGATATTCTTAAATTTATTTACGTTTGACATATTAAGGTGAATTTTCATCATTATTATTATTATTATTTTAATTAAATTAATGCCATGATTCTTTTGTTCATTTTGAGTATAAATAGGGCAATTTGACTCCTTTTAGTCACCACTTCAAAAGGGAGGTACCCCATTATTATTATTTCAATGTCAATTACGTGCTCTTATGTGCTCCTACGTGTTCCTATGTGTTTATATATTTTTATATGCTTTGTTTATTTGATTTGAATGTTCATTTAAATTTTCTTATGTTTGTTTAGTTAATTTTATAATTATTTGAGAGGCATTTAAATACTTCAAAAATGTAATAGATAGGATAATTAGATTTGTTTTATTTTATTTTCCCTTTTAGATTGTAGTTAGGCGTTCCTCGATGTAATAGATAGGTTGTGTGCTTATCCGGCTTATGTGTTACGTGCCTTACCCGCTTTCCTTAGGATTTTTGCATCTAGATATTATGCTTATGTGTTACGTGCTACGTGCTCTTATATGTTTATTTGTTTTAATTTATGCCTACTTGTCTTATTATGTATTAAGAATGCATGACATCACCACACTAGTCCAACGCTAGTTGTGGTTTCTCCCTCCTTTTACTTGCTAGTCCAACGCTAGTAAGGATTTTTAGAAATGGATTACTCCAATACTAGACCCTTGGATCATTCTTGCGTTAGACTCATTTTTGTGTGATATTCATTACATTTTCACGCATATTTTCATTTTTAGGATCTTTTCCCATTTGCATGATATTTCCTATTATATTATCCCCTATCCTCTATATGTGTTAATCATGTCATTTAGAATTGCATTTCATTTAGGACATTGTATAATAAGTTAGCTCATTTACTTGTGCATATTAGGAGAATTATTTTTCAAACATAAAAAATGGGTGATTATAACTTTTTAGTTTAAATATCCCATTAATCCCTGTATAAGAAAATTATTGTCACGAGTTTTTGCCTCCCGTACCCTTTATGTTGCATTTCCTTTTTCTTTGATCACTTATATCTATGTATATAATTTAATTTCTTTTCTTTTAATTTCATCATTCGCATACTTGTGGCACATTCAAGGAATTATTTTGATCTTCGCAATCAATGCGATTAGTTCAATTAAACCCTTGAATGAACATTTTGTCCCTTGCGATATTTTTATAAATTTAGATTTGCATCAATGTAGGAACATCCAAACATGATAAAATTAAGGGTTAGATTAGGAAAATTTTGACTAAACCTCGCAACTAATTTAGACTAGGTTGAAAGGGTGCCTTAGATTTGAATTGATCGAACTTTTGCCTTTCCTTTCTTCAACCGTGACTCCCGAATCCATTTTCTCTTGTTTTTCGAAAATCTGGAGTTGTCAAAAAGGGTTTTGTTTTATTTTATTTTTATTTTTGTCAAAAAATATTTTTGGGTGATTTGGTACACCAAAACTCAATACCAAGTGGCGCGAAAAATCTTTTATTTTTTCATCACGAAAAATGGGGCGCGACAAACTTGGCGACACCACTGGGGAGCTAGAGAGTCCAAGCATTTGGTTTAGTTGTCTTTTCTTTTTTTTAATCCTTTTATTTATCATATTTGGATGTTTTAGGTTGCATTTTTTTAGGATGTTTTGCATTTCACCCTCGTATTCGTTCATCGTTCCTCGTGTATGTGATGAATGATTTATTTATTTACTTTTGTTTATTTACTTATTTGTATCGCGCTTTGCATTTGGGATGGGGAATATTACCCTAGAATCTCGCATTGGTTCTCGATCCCTCCCATCCAAATCGAGTACTAGCATACGTGCATACTTTTTATTTTTTATCCCTTATTTATTTTTCTTTTAGTGGCTTGTCACGCCACTCTTTTCTATTAGAATTAGGCGACCCACTTGGACATGTGATCGCGACACGACGTGTGCATAGTATGATCCAAGGGGTCACTCAATCTTCCATTTTAAGCTTTGGGTTGATAGCCTTTAGCTTTTAGTCAAAAAATGAGGATTTAGGATCGATTCACTTGGACATGTGGCCGTGGCACAACATGCACGCAGCAATGTCTGGGGGATTACTCGAGCCACCGACCAAGGGGTTTGGAATTGATGACCCTTCGCCCTTTTGTCTGAAGGGTTGGGAGTCTGAAACCTTATCGAGTCTAGATGCATTAGTAAGTCAAACCTCATGCATCCATATTAGAAATTACCTAAGACAGAGTTAACCTTACCCAATTAGTAACACTAGACACGATGGGAGGGATCCCACCCTTCTTTCTTTGCTTTCTGTTCCATTCTTGTATCATCTATTGTTCCAACGTGCTATGTGTTATTTGTTGAACTAATTTCTTTTTGTTTTCTCCTTTTCTGCATACACAAACATTAGAAATAAGAGTCCTGGCATGGTACTCGTTTAGGATAAGACCGCATTTTTATATCAAGCACGTTTAAATTGCATATGCATGTGTGTTGCACATCATTTTAGGCTTACCCCAGCATTTAAATGGGGCACTTTTAGATCATATGTCAATTATTTCATTGCATATTTAATCGCTTTAATAAACTGGCATCATACATCAACTTTAGAGGGAATGCTGCATAGGGGATCCCACGTTAGGAATAAACCATCTTTTGTCTCGATATATAATCCAATGAGACTTGCACGTTTATATTTGTTTGTACCATCCAAAGGGGTAGTGCACAAGATAAGGTAGGATTCAATCCCTTCCGTGTGACGACATTGAGAATGATGGAACAGTTTTTACGCATTAGAATATGAGCATTTAATAATCACTTTTTGGCCATTTTATCAGAATTGGTAAAAATCCCTTGCGTAAAGAACATTAAGTTGAAGAAATTCACAAATTCCTCATTGTTGAGATGATAAGTATGTTAAGGCCAAATCTTGATTTTAGAAAGCTTATAGACTAATGAATCACAATGAATTTTTGAAACTACTAATGGGCAGACAATTCCATCAATTTTGATAAATCATCAATTTCATTCATCCCATTTTTACATCTAAGATGATTGAGTCGATTTTTTTTATATAGATCGTTCAATCCATACAATTTTGCTCATTTTTAATTTCATTTTCATTCAATTTCATTTTGGATAAATCATCAATTTCATTCAATTCATTCGACCAGTGATCCAGTCGATTTTTGAATAAACTGTCAATTCTATCCAATCCATTTGACCAATTTATTCATTTTTAGGACAATACAATCAATTTTGAATAAATCATCAATTCTATCCAATTCATTATTCATTTAGTCAATTTTATTTTTTGAACAAATTCTCAATTTCATCCAATTTATTTGATCAGTTTTATTCACTTTTAGGATAATCCAATCAATTTTTGAACTAACAATCAATTTCATTCGATCCATTTAGCCCGTTTATTCTCTTTTAAAGTTTTGATCTATGGTTCATCGAAGAAACTAGTCGAGACATTTCAATCCTTTCAAAAATAAGCTTTTCACACTAAATTGATTTTTAGTATCACTTTATGTGTCAATCAAAATAATCAATTCATTCGGACTCTGTCCTCGTTTTGTTAAGACAAATTGTCTCTTGTCACTCCAATTAGCCAAATTTTTTTAAAATTGTCTTTTATTCGAATCTCAATAAGTCGATTGGATCCATCAGGTATTGTATAGTGCCTGCTCTGAATGATTGCATTTTCATGCTAGGCCAACCCTTGGCGTAAAAGGGGTCCCCCAATAGGGCATGCATCCGAATTACCTTAATATATACTAACTCGTGTCTTTTTCTTTTCTTTTCTTTCTTTTCTTGCTTTGCCAAAAGCCGGTCAAGAGATGATGCTAAATAGGATTTTCTAAAAATGTCAGGTGTTTTTCAAATATAGCTACACAAAGAAGCCCTATCATTACACAATCACGTAGCTGAGTTTCAAGAAATATTGTAAACATGAATACACACCCGGAATCGTCCGATAGGCCTGTAATGACATCATCAAATGACTTGGTAAATTTGGGAGCTCAACTGAGCGAAGTGCTAAACAGATTCAAATGAGCTAAATATGGAAATGAGCGCACAACGACGTGTAATTGGTCAGCTAGTCACTGGTAGCAGTGGCGGTGTCCAGCCGGAGCCCTTACCTGCCAATTCAACTGAACCAATATTTTTACCTTATATTCAAACCTCCTTTACTCCCCATTTTGCAAATCCGTCTGAAGAAATTTTCACTTATTCCACTCATGGCTTACCACATACCCATGCACCTGCTACCCAAGCCAATCCTCCTCACCCCCAAATTTCCCAAAATTATCCATCTGTAAATCTGAACATGCCACTTGAACCTCAAGGGCCATATTACAATTTCACTGCTGAACCATTCACGCTAAATACCGCTGCCCAAGGGAAAGTTGAAACTGGGGGATCCTCCACACCAATTGACAAGAATTTGCTAAAAAAGTTGGATCGGTTTGATGAATTCATGAGGAAGAGTCAGGGTTTGAGCAAACAAGGGGGCTTGAGTTATAACGAGTTATGCCTGTTTCCTGACATGCAACTACCTATGGATTTTAAAGCACCCAAGTTTAGCAAGTATGACGGAACGGGCAACCCCAAGACGCATCTCCGAATATTTGCCAACAAGTTGGGCAAGCCAATAGATGACGAGAATCTGCTAGTTCGTGTGTTTCCTGAAAGTTTAGAAGGCGATGCACTGGACTGGTATTTCAATTTGAAGCCCGAGGATATGAGGACATGGCTGGACTTATCAACTGCTTTTGTAAGACAATACGAATACAATTGCAAGTTGGCTCTAACAATGACCACTCTGGAAGGAACTAAAATAAAACCATTTCAGGATCACAAGACGTATGCAAAAAGATGGAGAAAATTGGCTGCCAAGGTGGAACCCCTCATGACTGAAGATGAAATTGTGCGTACATTTATTAAAGCTCATGACCCGCCCTATTTTGAGGAGATTTTTCGCATGACTGGATGTTCTTTCGCAGAAAATGTTAATAAATTGGAAGAGTATGATGAGTTTGTAAGAGCAAGAAAGATTGTTAATGTGTCAGCTCTGAAGTCACAATTGGAAGCGATGCAAAATCAAGACGGCAGTAGTAAGAAATCCCAGTTCGAAAAGAAAGAGGAGGAAACTTCATTTGTCTGGAACCAAGGCCTTTCTTTCCGACTAAGGTACCAACAATACCCCACTTATCCATCCCATTACTCATACCAGTCACACCCTCAACCTGTCTATTGTACTACCATTAACCATCATTGACACCGGCCAAATTATCCAAACACACCCACAACACCATTTCATATTTCTCCACCTAACTTTCAAACTAGACCTCGCCCTCCTTATAATCCTAGACCTGCTCCACCAAACAAACAGACCTACCACCATCCTCAAATCAATGAAATACAAAATCTCGGTCGATCTTGAACTTTTACCAATTTAGGCAGGCCTATTGACCAACTGTACGAACAGCTTAAGGCTGCCGCTAAAATTGATGACATACCTCCTCCAAACTACCCTCGTCGGGGTTTCTCTGCTGGATACGACCCTCAAGTCGCTTGTGTCTACCATTCTGGAGCGCCTGGTCACTCAACCGGTAACTGTTGGGTACTAAAGCATAAGATCCAGGATATGATCGAAGCAGGAAATATAGTGCTGAGAAAAAAGGAAGAAAAATGACCGAGCATAAGTACGAATCCCTTTCCCGAACACAAGGACACCTGTGAAGCATTTACCCCCGATGAGGAAACTTGAAAATCCCGAACTAGTGAGATCACTCCCTCTCGAGGGGAGTTTCGATAAATTTGGGGAGTTGTTTTTTATTAAATCCATGAAAATTGTTCATGCATGTGTCTTTTGCTTAACCATGTTTTTTGTAAATAGTTTTCAATCAAGTGGCTTTTGAAGACACATTTCGATCTTTATCTTAAAATGCAATAAAATGTACAGTTTTATACATATTGTGTTACTTACGCATTCTTTTCAGATAGTCACGAATAAAACCCCCTGACCCTTTGGATATCACTGTTCCGAAATTTGATGGTAGCTATCTAGATATCTCACGAATGTGAATTTGAAATTCAAAATGAGAGGAGTAGTGAAGAGACATCCGAAGATGTTTTAAAGAGGCCCGAATGGTATAAGGAGGAACTCAGACCGAATGGGGATCAAGATGAAAGAAATAAAATTAGTGGTCGCTTGAATAAAAAGCAGAAAAGGGAGGCTGATGGAAAGCAGTATCAAGAACAATAATCTCTAGTTGATGAGAAGCGACCAAATACAGTCAAAAGGAACGACCTGTGCTTACAATAAAAGGGTCAAATCGTGACTATTCGGAAAAGAGACAGCGTGACTTCTCAAAAAAGAGACAAAATGATTGAGGCAACTGTTGTTGGTGCAAGATTGGAAAAGGTTTGTTGTCAAAAAAAGAGAGAGAGAGAGAGAGAGAAAAGAAAGAAGAAAAGAGGAAAAGAAAAAGGAAGAGTATTGTCCGGTGACTCACTTATGTTTCATAGATATGAATGAACAGGAGTCTTCCTCAGTCAATTAATTCAGATACATGCAAGAAATTTCGTATTAATGAAAGTTTCCTTTAAGAGTTAATGTAAGGAACAGAATAAAAAGTTAGACCATCTTCTTTTCCAAACAAACATTCTATCCCTAGTTACCCCTTTCGAACCTTCAGAATAAATTATTTCGTTTGGCAACCCTGAGAATCGCAAACCCCACACTGGGGCAGGTTTGAGTTGACAAGGAAAGAAAAGCCTCAAGAGCTGAAAAGTGATAAAGCAACCAAAGCAAAAAAAAAAAAAAGTGGCAGAAGGCCGAAAAAAAAGGGAAAATGAAAGAGAAGAGAATCCCAGTTGAGAATAAATTGGGGCAAGTTTTGGTTTGACCCTAAAATAGGGTTGATGCAACAATGCGATCTCAGATCATTTAAACTACTTTTGAAATTAGTTTTAAGCCTTAACTTTTCTAAGCACCCCGCCAGACCCATTACAAGAGCTGCCAAAAGTCCTGACTTCTGTTGTTTGCAATATCTCTGTCAAGAAATTTTCTAATTAATTGATAAATGATGTTCATATACTAATGCCAGGAAATTTTTTAGATGTATCTTTGGGTTGATAGGGTGTGAGATTGACACTACTCATCATGTGAAAACCCGCAATGACGCCTTTAAAAGGAAAAAGGAGAAAGGGAGAAAGAAAAAAAAATTATTAAGAAGGAAAGAAAAAAAAACAAACAAACAAAAGGATGGAGGGAATTTTGGTAAAAACCCGAAATGACGCTGAGGTAGGGTTGTACAAAGAGAGCAAGGGTGACTTAGTTCATTGGGATTCCTTTTTCATATTGTGGTTTTCCTGCTGGCATTGAATTTCAGACGGACGATATCCAAAGGATCGAATGGGGCGCTTTGTTAGAGGCCAAAATATTTTGATCATCAACATAGATTGCTGGATTTGTAATTCATTTTTCTAAAGTCATCTTTTTCTTTCAATACAAGTCGATGGTTATTTTTTACATTACTTTGATTTTTGACATTTTTGTATAAAAATTCTTCGGGTGTTGCACAGTTTCATTTGTCTCATTGGATTTATCGAATGACAATTTTCTCGATTTATCGAAAGATGCATATGTATAAGTTTTCATGTTACACCAGCAATGGAAGCTAAAGCAACTGGGATGCAATTTGAGGTGCAAGGTCAGATTTTGCAGCATCGAGGGTAGAACATCAAAATGCTCATGTTTACACGTTTCTCGAAAGTTGAACGAATCGAATGGTGGTGGCATTATTTTGATTGTTTCACATAGCAAAACTGGAGAAAATTATTTTTATAATAAAGTCATGGAAAGTCACTTTACAATCAAACATTTAGGGTTCAAATAGAAGAGGAAGTACGAATCAAGGCATTAAGAAGGAGCAACAATGCCACAATACAAAGCAAATTATTGGTTGTACAGAAATTGATGCAAACTGAGACGATTTTGAAAAGATTTCTCAGGTAAGTATTCAAGAACTTTTTCATGCAGTAATGTGTGTTATTTTTCATATCCGTTAGCATCGAATACAACTCACTAACGTGTGTGTTATTTTTCATATCCGTTAGCATCGGATCCAACCCATTAATGTGTCTTTTATCACCGTTAGCATCGAGTATTGATTCACTAACGTGTATTATATCTGTTAGCATCGAGTCCAACCCACTAATGTGTCTTTGTCACCGTTAGCATCAAGTACAACTCACTAATGTGTGTGTTATTTTTCAAATCCGTTAGCATTGGGTCCAACCCACTAACGTGTCTTTTATCACCATTAGCATCAAGTATTGACTCACTAACGTGTGTTATGTTTTTTCATATCCGTTAGCATCGGGTCCAACCCACTAATGTGTCTTTTATCACCGTTAGTATCGAGTATTGACTCACTAACGTGTGTTATATATTTTTTTTATATATCCGTTAGCATCGGATCCAACCCACAAATGTGTCTTTGTCACCGTTAGCATCGAGTACAACTCACTAATGTGTGTGTTATTTTTCATATCCGTTAGCATTGGATCCAACCCACTACCGTGTCTTTTATCACCGTTAGCATCGAGTATTGACTCACTAACGTGTGTTATGTTTTTTCATATCCGTTAGCATCGGATCTAACCTACTAACGTGTCTTTTATCACCGTTAGCATCGAGTATTGACTCACTAACGTGTGTTATGTTTTTTTTTATATATATCCGTTAGCATCGGGTCCAACCCACTAATGTGTCTTTGTCACCGTTAGCATCGAGTACAACTCACTAACGCGTGTGTTATTTTTCATATCCGTTAGCATCGGGTCCAACCCACTAACGTGTCTTTTATCACCGTTAGCATCGAGCATTGATTCATTAATGTGTGTTATGATTTTTCATATCCGTTAGCATTGGGTCCAACCCACTAACGTGTCTTTTGTCACCGTTAGCATCGAGTATTGACTCACTAACGTGTGTTATATTTTTTCATATCCGTTAGCATCGGGTCCAATCCACTAACATGTCTTTTATCACCGTTAGTATCCAGTTTTGACTCATTAAAGTGTGTTATATTTTTTTATATCCGTAAGCATCGGTTCCAACCCACTAACGTGTCATTTATCACCGTTAGCATCGAGTATTGACTCACTAACATGTGTTATATTTTTTCACATCCATTAGCATTGGGTCCAACCCACTAACGTGTCTTTTGTATATCATGTTGGGATCGAGTTTTTATCCCACCAACCTTAGCAGGCTCAGATTTTATCCCACTGACCATTTTTATGTTCGTTGCGCTTGGGTTTTATCCCACCCACCAACCTCGGCAAGCTCGGATTTTATCCCACTGACTATTCTTATTTTGTTGGGCCTGGATTTTATCCTACCAACCTCGGCAGGCTCGGGTCGTATCCCACTGACCGTTTTTCTTGATTATTTGATTAATAATTGTGCTTTATCATTTATTTTGTATTTCATGTTTAGAAGTTCTGAGAGTTCAAACTTTTTCAATCTTTGCAAAAATCACAGATGGTCAATGTACTTATTTCATTGGGTTCACTTGTATTTGAACTACGTTTGACCTGATTCCCATGGCCGGATACGTAGGCAACTCTACATGAGTTCGGTCACGTTTGTTGTAATTTCATTGCATCATTTTGCTCAATAATTATAGTTAAGTGTTGGCTTGTTTATTTTAGTTTAGGTGCAGCTAGAAGAGACAGGTAAACAATTTGGTGTCTACATCTTTGTCTTGAGTTTTCTTTGAAACTCTAGACAAAGAAGGGCAAGCTGTAGACACCAAATTTTTGTCAAAATTTTAATGTTTTCTTGAATTTTTTCTATTTAGTAATTTATTTATTTTCTTGCATTTTAATGTGCATTTTTCTTATTTTTGCAAGTTTGTTTAGAAAAAAAATAAAAACAACAAAAATAAAAACAAAAACAAAAAAAGAAAGAAAAAAGAAAAAAAGAAAAATCATAATCATTTTGTTTCACCAAAATCACTATTAACCCATTTCACACTCAATGGCCATGGACTTGTCTTTTCATTAGTTGAAATCATCAGACAAGCCACAACAAAAGAAACACTCCATTCTCTCCCTCTCTCGGACTAGGGCAGAAAAAAGAAAACAAAGAAGAAGAAGAAAAATTCCCTATCCCTCTCGGTTCTTCTCTCTTTTTCCCCCTCTCAATCTCACACACACACCTACTAGCAAGTCAAGCATATCAAAAAGAGGACAGCTATCGGTCAAGGCTTGGAAACTTCATCAAAAAAGCTTCAATCGAAAGATTTCCATATTTATTGAGGTATAGTTTTAGTTTTTGTTATATTAAATCAATGCTTCATTGTTTAGTTTTCTTTCGTTTCTGCTGGCTGCCTTGCATTGTTGTTGTTGTATTGTTAAACAATTGGGAAATGGCATGAACTAGATTGAGGAAAAGGAAATGTTTCTTATGCATGCATATTAACCGTTTGAAAAAATGCCAAGATAAAAATTCGATTAAATGCTAATTTTGTACATGTATTGTGGCTAAAAATGAATAATCATGACTAGTTAATGGTTTGGGGAGGTTGTTTGATTAAGTTTTGTGTCACTTTTGTAGCATAAAAGGCAACAAAAAATAAATCAATTTTAGGGGCTGTTTTGCTTTATTTTAGCCGTTTTATATTATTTTCTTGTCAAAATAAAATCATATTTGTATTGTAGGAGTTGTAAGGGTGTTGTAGTATAATTTTCATGATTTTTGGGGAAAGATAGGGTGATTTGAAGAAAATAAAAACTGGTCTGTTTTTTGCTTTTTTGGCCACTTTAAGGTCACTTTTTGTTAAAACTAAACCAAAAAATGGAATCTACGCGAAAAATCGAGTGGGGGAATAGATTTTGGTAATTTTTCACGACCGGAGATGTCGCCGGTGACCGGCGGCGGCGACGGTCCGGTGGCGGAGGCAACCATGGCCGCCAGCAAGGAGAAGCTTCAGCTTCTTGGTGGAAGAAGAAGAAAAAAAAGAAGAAGAAGTAAAGAAAAGAAAGAAAAGAAGGAAAAAAAAATGATTTGGGCTAATATTTTATTTCGGTTGGGCCAAGAGTTAGTTTTGGTTGGGTTTTGAAAGTGAGTTTTGGTTTATTTCTTTTGGGTTTCGGTTGGGATTGAGGGATAAAAGACGGGCTGACCTGCTCTTTTCTTTTGGGTTTCGGCTGGGTTTAGGAAGCATCCGGCCCAAATAAATAAAAATGATGGCCCGATAGCTTTTTTCTCCCAAATCAGAAACCGAAATTTTCACTTTAGCCCCTGATCTTTGGAGTAGTTTCACTTCGGCCCAGAACATTTTAAATTTGTTTCACTTAGGTCCTTAAATTAATTGCATTTTGGTCCTTGAATTTTATCTTTCATTTAATTTTGACCTCTAAACTTTAGAAAAATATAATTTTTATCCCCAAAAGTTTTTCGATTTTTGCAATTCAGTCCCTGATGAATTTTGACTCTCTTTATTATGATTGTTTCTTTTCTTTAATAGCTAATTATGTTACTTTTGAGTATGTTTAATTTGTAATTTTTAGATATTTTTAAATTTATTTACGTTTGACATATTAAGGTGAATTTTCATCATTATTATTATAATTATTTTAATTAAATTAGTGCCATGATTCTTTTGTTCATTTTGAGTATAAATAGGGCAATTTGACTCCGTTTAGTCACCACTTCAAAAGGGAGGTACCCCATTATTATTATTTCAATGTCAATTACGTGCTCTTATGTGCTCTTACGTGTTCCTATGTATTTATATATTTTTATATGCTTTGTTTATTTGATTTGAATGTTCATTTAAATTTTCTTATGTTTGTTTAGTTAATTTTATAATTATTTGAGAGGCATTTAAATACCTCAAAAATGTAATAGATAGGATAATTAGATTTGTTTTATTTTATTTTCCCTTTTAGATTGTAGTTAGGCGCTCCCCGATGTAATAGATAGGTTGTGTGCTTATGTGGTTTATGTGTTACGTGCCTTACCCGCTTTCCTTAGAATTTTTGCATTTAGATATTATGCTTATGTGTTTCGTGCTACGTGCTCTTATGTGTTTATTTGTTTTAATTTATGCCTACTTGTCTTATTATGTATTAAGAATGCATGACGTCACCACACTAGTCCAACGCTAGTTGTGGTTTCTCCCTCCGTTTACTTGCTAGTCCAACGCTAGTAAGGACTTTTAGAAATGGACTAGTCCAATGCTAGACCCTTGGATCATTCTTGCGTTAGACTCATTTTTGTGTGATATTCATTACATTTTCACGCATATTTTCATTTTTAGGATCTTTTCCCATTTGCATGATATTTCCTATTATATTATCCCCTATCCTCTATATGTGTTAATCATGTTATTTAGAATTGCATTTCATTTAGGACATTGTATAATAAGTTAACTCATTTGCTTGTGCATATTAGGAGAATTATTTTTCAAACATGGAAAATGGGTGATTATAACTTTTTAGTTTAAATATCTCATTAATCCCTGTATAAGAAAATTATTGTCACGAGTTTTTGCCTCCCGTACCCTTTATGTTGCATTTCCTTTTTCTTTGATCACTTATATCTATGTACATAATTTAATTTCTTTTCTTTTAATTTCATCATTCGCATACTCGTGGCACATTCAAGGAATTATTTTGATCTTCGCGATCATTGCGATTGGTTCAATTAAACCCTTGAATGAACATTTTGTCCCTTGCGATATTTTTATAAATTTAGATTTGCATCCATGTAGGAAACATCCAAACATGATAAAATTAAGGGTTAGATTAGGAAAATTTTGACTAAACCTCGTAACTAGTTTAGACTAGGTTGAAAGGGTGCCTTAGGTTTGAGTTGATCGAACTTTTGCCTTTCCTTTCTTCAACCGTGACTCCCGAATCCATTTTCTCTTGTTTTTCGAAAATCTGGAGTTGTCAAAAAGGGTTTTGTTTTATTTTATTTTTATTTTTGTCAAAAAATATTTTTGGGTGATTTGGTACACCAAAACTCAATACCAAGTGGCGACTCCTATTTTTTTTCTTAAAAACCCTTTTAGACTAAATTTTGGACCCAAATTGTCGCATTTTTTTTAAGTCCCATTCTAGGTCCTTTTCATTTATTTTAAAATAAAATCACATCCCTTGTAAACACCATCTTTTGTAAAAATCTTTTATTTTTTCATCGCGAAAAATGGGGCGCGACAATTGTGTTTTGGTATTTGGAATATTGATTGTTTTGTTGGGAGCGGTCTAACATTCTGGTTTTGGAAGTCGAGTGAGATAGTCATTTAGATTTGTTTTTAGGCCTTCTACTTGAGTTTGCTCGGGGACGTGCAATTATATGATATGGGGGAATTTGATGTGTCATGCTTGATATCCTTTTATGTTCTGTTGTCGCTATATTTTATAGAGATTTTATCTTTAAAAGTGCTATTTAGGTGTTTCTTATGGTTGGACAGGTTAAAAAGCACTTGGAGAGAAAATATTGTGAAAGGAACTCAATTAGAAGGAACTTGTCGAGTTCAAGAAGTCAGCAACTAATGGGTGCTAGAATGGGGGCCAAACACAGGGCTGATTTATGGTTGAAACTGATTTTAGTTAAGTTGATTAGTTAAGCAATGATGGGTGCCCGTCATAGAACTCAATTCAGGACTCGATAAGGTCTGGACGAACGATCTTTAATTTTAAGTGGACTACTCGATTCCAACCTAAAAACCCTACTTCAAGGGGCTTTATAAATATGTGCACTATGAGTCATTAGAAGAGACCCGTGAGAAGAAGCAACAACTTTTCTTTGCAAAATTGTTCATTCTCTAGAAGTAGCGTAGAATAGTTTAGAGATTAGTTTTTTTATTCACTTATGAACATTTCTCTTGATCTTATAATGATGATGTCTAGCTAGTTTCTTTATTCAGGTCAAGGATAGAAGTGGTGACTCCAAGATTTGTGAAACAAGTTTGATCTTTTCAACTTTTAATTAACTATCTATGATTCCTTAATTACTAATTTTTGTTTATGCATATATAGTAAAATAAGTTGCAAATAATTTTCTATATGTTTAATATTCATGCCAAAATACTAATCTCAATCTGTAATTGTCTTGTATTGGTATTTTTTACGAAAAATAAGGCTAGTAATTGGTTATCACATTTTATGAACCGTTAGGGGGAATTGTGGTGTAGATTTGATGACTGCGTGCATCACGGGTTATCATCATCTTTGGTTGGTTCTTAGTTTTTAATGCTATTGTTAGATTAATTTAGGATTGCTCCAATACCTAGATAATTTGATAATAAGAATACAATTAGAGTTCATCATTCTAATTATTGAATTTAGAGAATTTGCGAGTTAATACTAGCATTTGGGTAACTTAGGCCAAATGGTTAATTAAAAGCTAGACCTTTAGGAGTTAATAATCAATCAGAGCGAATCCCTTCATGTTCTTGGCTTGGCTTTCGTTATTTGATTAAACTACTCACTTTTGACATTGCCTTCTTAATTTTGTTAGTGATTTCCTCTTAATTACTTCTAGTTAATTTCATTGATTTGACATTAAAAAACAAAAGTTTCAATTGTTCTCTTTGAATTCGACTTGAACTCTCACTACTACAAGTTTTGAATTTCTAGTAATTAATGTTTGACACTTGCGACAAATGATCAATGACAGAGTAATTATCCTTATAAACTATGCTTTAAACTTATTTCTTATGATTTAAACGTCAAAATCAAGATCATTCTCTTAATGTTGACAAGTGGTATCAGACTTAATGTCTAATATGTGGTGTCAAAGTATAGGTTTAATTACTTAGTGTCTAATATGTGGTATCAGACTTATGACTAGGTTGAAGTTAATGACTTGTAAACCAATTATGTCATTCTTAATTCTTGATTTATTTTGTCCATAAAGTTTAGGAGAAATTTATTAGAATTTAGGAATGTATTAATCTTTTATGCACTGACAGTATAGTAATTTTTTTCGCACTAGTAGATTTAGATATATGTCACATGTGTACGATTTGAATTTTAAATATGAATTCATGTTATATAACATAATCTAAACCTACTAATGTAAAAACAAAAACTTATACACTAATAGTATATAAAAAGTTATCCTCTAACAATTATTATATATATTTAGATGTGTGTATGAACCCAAAATTCGAGTATAAATTGACAGTGTTACTGCACCTATAATGGTGATATATGGTCTTCTACTGAATTTCTTTTAATCGGATAGATTTCTGATTGTTCACATGTAAGATAATTCTATGCCTCACATGAATTATTGTCTGCAAATTACATGTGATGGTCTTTTTTTTTTTGAAGGACATGTGATGGCTTCACGTAATCCTAATGAATTTCATGAGTAGGTCATTATGATATTGAAATTTTCATAGGAATCATTCAATTTGTTGTATGGAGGCCCTGTTAACCTAGTCCTTCAATTCCTATTGCTTACCTGTAGTTGACTACGGACTCGACAATTAAGTATAGATGGCACAGATGTCGCGATGTTTTTGTGGTAAAAGAATAGAATTTTTGTGTTTTTGGGGGATCAGACCTTTGGTCTTTCTGCGAACCCTTGCATTGACCGTGGGTGGAAGCCGTTTTGGACTGGGACTTTTGTCTACATTTGGCTGCATGTTTGGTCGATTCTACACCCTTTTTCCCATTTTCCCTTCTGGGAATTGACCATCGGGGGCCGGAAAGACTCGTTCAATTCTGATCAACCCTAATCCTTTTCGGCTTTTATACACCGGAATACAGGGAACGGGACTTCGACAAGGAAAGTATTGGAGGGATATGCTTTCTCGATTCCTGGCGGAATTTTGGGCAATCTCAAAGATGCCTTTGACATAGGTTCAATTATGGAATATCTATTAATCAAGTTGTGCTAGGCACCAAGTTGAGAAAATTTTTTGGGCCCAAAGGCGAGATATATTTCTTTGATTTATCATTTTTGGCTTCCTAGTTTGGATTCTATTGTTTCCGTTAATGTTATTGTGACACAAAGTAGCATCATTATGCTTTATATAAGTACTCATATATTTTAACCTGTGCAATATTCTAATGATTTATAATTATTCCTTATGTTGGCTATAGTGCTATGTTCTCTTAATTTTATGTGCAAAATTTTACTTAGCAAATGTGACCATGAATCCCATTTTAACTTATATATATATTAATATAATAGATGGATACAATTAATGGGGGCAATTAAAATAGGGAAAATGACATGTTTCATCCCTCACATTTCACAAAAATATTCTTTTCGTCCCTCACTTTTAAAATGAAGCAATTTCATCCCTGACATTTAAAAATTAAAGCTATTACATCCCTAACCTTATTTTCAATCTGAATAAAACCATCCAATAATCCAATAATAAATTTCGGAGATAGAATTGATAGGTCATTCGGTCAATTTCATCATATTCACATGACATTTATCAAACCAAAAAAAATAATATTATTATAACATAAAGGCCATTATTTGTTTTGGAATAGTCGGGTTTTTCTTTTGGGTAAATCTTTTCATGCACCGTTAGTATATTCGCTTGCGAGTCTAAATGTGTATCATAAATACAAAATTTGGTGTTTAAATTTAAATTGAAACGATATGGTAGGTACATAAAACTATCAGTGTATACAATGACAATGTAGGAATTCAAGTTGAGTTATATTCAAGTTGAGTTAACCAAGTGATCTACCAATTATACCTCCAAAATTTGTAATCAGGTTGATAGGTGGTTTGATTCAGATTGAAAATTGGGTTCAAGGATGTAATAGTTTTAATTTTTAAATGTCAGGGATGAAATTGCTTCATTTTAAAAGTGAGAGACTAAAAGAATATTTTTGTGAAATGTAAGGGATGAAACAGGTCATTTTCCCATTAAAATATTGGGAAAACTGCACCAATCATCCCATACATATGATAGATGTGAAAATTTAGTCCCTCAAAACAAAAATAATCAGTTTTAGTCCCTAACAAACAAAAAATGATCACCTTTAGTCCCTTTTCACTTTTGTGAACAAATTTTGGCCGAAACTCACTGGGTCCACATGCAATATCCAATTTTTAAAGGTAAAAGTGGCAAATCACAGTTGACCAATTATGCGAGGGACCAACTGTGTGAGAACCCGTAATTTTCTTAATTGCTAGGTTTTATTTTCTTTTAATTGCATGCTTTTCCATATTTTATTTATTCAAAAAATTGTGAAAATAATTTTTATGAGTAAAGATGGTTTTGAAATCATTTTTTCTAGTATAAGTTAGTTTATAAGATTGTAAGAGTGTATACCGGATGTGGGACCCACTAGTGCGGCAAGTTCGATAAAATTCGGCCAATTAGGTTAAGTTTTGTATACCGGAATTAATTTACTAGGTGTTAGTAAGATAAGGGAAAGAATTGGAGGATAGGAACATGATTTGGTAAAGATTAGTGAGAGAATGGCCAAGATGGTGCCAAGTGGCAAGACACCAACCATGCAACTTATTTGACCAAAGAATTTGATGAATTAAAACCATTTTTTTGCTCCATTTCCTTCATAAGCTGGCCGGCCATCTTGGAGTAGCAAAGGAGAAGAAGAAACTTCATTTTCTTTCTTTTTACTCTTAGTTTAATTTTAGGAAAAAAAACAAAAGTGAAGGAGTGAGTTAGTGAGTGAAATCCATCCAACTCTAGTGTGTGATCTTCAAGCCTTGAAGCTTTTGGTTGGTGGTTGTTTTGGGTGACTTAATCAACTTGTAAGAGAGGTATGTGATCCTTAATCCTTGCTTTTATGGCGTTATATTAAGTATTTAAAGATTTGAGGGTAAACTAGAAGTTGTTTGGATGCTTCCTATGGCTAAATCTCTTGAATTAGTGAAGTGGTAGTTGGGTTGGTTAAGTGGCCTACCATGTGTTTGATTAATTGTTAAATCTTTGATTCATGGTTTTAGTTAGAGTTAACACTTGGCATGTTGGTTAAGAGGAAAACAATGAAAGGATGAAGCAAGAAAAGTAGTGGTATGCACTAATAGCCCAAATTCCAGATTTCTGGAAATTTCAACTTCAGTTCTGCCCGGTTCCATTTCATGATTTTAGAGACCGAGTTAGCCTTAACTCAAAACATGAAAGTTGTATATAATGATGTTTTATAGTTGCCTGAAAAATTTCAGCCCAATCGGAGCAATTTATCCTGTGAAAAGACCGAAATATCCCTGCTGCCCTGTTTCTGTCCGAAACTGATAATCAGCTTCTGTAATTGGTTAGTTTGACTGGGAATACTACTGATTTGGTTGTCTATGTCTTCTTAAGAATAATAGCCTTGTATCTTAGCTTTCAAATGGCTTTGGAATTACCTGAATCGGAGTTGTGTGTGCTGAGATATGATTGAATATCACAGTGAGCTTTGAACTGGAAAATCTGGGGTTATTTTGGTAACTTTGACCTAGTTAGGATGAGAACTGGACTAAATAGTCTTCATCAAAGTTATAGTCCTCTGTCTTAGCTTCGAAATGGTATAACTTTCACTTCAATCCAATAAGCATAGTTTCGGTTAGGTCCGATACGCTAAATAGCAGTGAATCTGCCTTTTTGGTTTCCTAGCTTAAAGCTCATTTCCAGTCATTTTCCTAGCTAAATCTTGTACTTGAATGACTATGAGCCTATTGAATGACTGTTGTGATGAATTTATATTGCGTATAACTTTAAGATTGATTGAGGAAAATAATGAAGCCATAAGTGGCTGGAAAAATAGGTAAATACAGAGGGCATGCTGCCCAAAGTTTTAGGGCTACGCAATTTCTTCAATTGAGTTGATCTTAGTACAAATGAAGGGTTTTGGGGGTTGTTTGTAACCCTAGGACCAACTGTTATCTTTTTGCTCAAAATTCATATTTTATTCTTTTGTACTAGTACTTAACCTGGAAAGACGTACGACGTGTAGTCGAGCCTCACTTGTGCATTCCGTTTACTCGATTTTGGATGTGAAACCTTCAATTGGTTTACTTTGATGATTTTAAAGCCAGTTTGAAGTGAAAACTTTTCAAGTATCTGTACTTGAACCGGTGAGTGTACCACTCCCCTCATTTGCTGTTTAACTTGGTTTCTGCCCCTGCAATCTGCGATTTAAATGATTGCACTATCTGTTTATTCTGTTGGAGACGAGGGTGTACTTTATCGCACTCGTTCTCTTATCTGTCCATATGCCTATTTATTGTGTATAATCTGTTAACTGTATCTGAGTCTGTTCGGACGTCGTTTAGAGGTTGGTATCCAACGACCTTTCTGTGACCTCTGAGCTCAACACCTGTGGTTAGTTACTCAAGTCAGGCCAGCATGGGCCTGGTCGATTAGATAACGAACCACGGTAGTCTGTTTTGGGAATCTTTGGGTATTGATACTCTTGATTTCCGGTATACTCGAGTATTACCAGTACTGTTCCTGAATGGAGTTCGGGCCCGGTAGGGGTATGTTTGGTAGACGAAAATTGGTGTAAAGTGGAGTCTACGGATATGTTGGTTCTATTTACATTGACGGAGAGTCAACGGGTTCAGATCAAGTACTGCAAATGGAAATCTAGCTCCTGAGAGCCACTTGTATCCTTTCCTTTTGAATCACTGTGTCTAAATGCTTTCTTTTATATCTGGTATATGTATCTGATTGATTAAACGTGAAAGGCCATGATTTTACCCCTATATGTTTGGTACCTCATTGAGCGTAAACTCACCCTTTTCTGTTACCTTTGTTTTCCTTACTGGGTACAAACTTGAAAATCACGATTTTGGAAGAAAAGGGTCAAGCTAGTATATATGTCATGTTGTTAAACTCTTTTGAAAATGAAAACCTAATTGTGTTTTGTGTAGTATGAGTACCTCGGATCGCACTGTATGTTAATTTGTTCAAGATTTCAATGTAAATATATGTATAAGTGTTTAACCTTGTCTATTAAATGTATTCCATTAAGACTATGACTTTATGGTTTGGTAGGCATGTTCTCACCTTAATAGTTTCCGATTGTTCATTTTTTTTGGGTCCTATCGCGCGTACTATGTTGGGTTTGTGTGAATCGACTCCGTAGTCCTGGCGAGAGTTGGGCAGGCGGTCCGCCGAACCTTTTGGTTCGCCTTAGGGTGAGGTGGCGCTATCACAGGTGGTATCAGAACCATTTCGCGTGGTCTCTGCGTGGAGTGAGATTGGACCAAGTGGTGTTATGGTCCTGCTTTTGTGAATGCGTCGAAAGGTATAAGTACTCTTTTGAGCATAAACTATGAACCGTGCATGTCATAAGTGTAAAGATCTTTATCATGGGACTTGAGGAAGGTAGGTTGGTATGTCGGGTAGAAATTTTTAATATGGATGATTTACGCTTGGGACCGGCCGGCTCAAGTTGTGAATTATCTTAGATGGGATTCTTGCACCCGGATACGAAAGAGATGAGAGTCTAGGTTAGAAAGGACTGGGGCGAACTAGAAATGCGATTCTATGGAATTTCGTGTGGTTTGTTCGGGTGTGGTTAAGCGTGATCAACCTTGATTAAGATATAAATGGTGTTGTTCTCGTAGATTATGGACGGAGCCCTAGAGGGGGAAAAACTTTTCGTTAGTTATTTTTGTACTTGTGACCTAGTCTGTCTATAGTACTTTTGGATGACCCCGCTACTTTCATGGATCTCTCATATTTGTATCTAATTGACTGCTACTGTGTGACTGGTTCAGTACAGTTGTGTGTATATATGCTTTTGATCTGTGTGTACCTCTTGTTATTTGCTTATGTCTATAATTATCTTTAATATTATCTTTGCACCTCGACCTTAGATTGACTTAGATCAATGGAGGGCACTCGTAGTGGACGAGGCCGTAGGCGTGGAATTAGGCAACCCACGTCTGAAAGGGGCACTGGGGAAACCTCGTCTGGACCAAACCCTGAACCTAGGGTTGATCCCAAAGTCCAAATAGCTGCTGTCATGCAGCAAATGACTGATTTGCTAGCCCAACAGGGTCACAACCCTAACCCCAACCCTGGGAACCCTGGTAATCACGTGGAGAGCGAGGACCGGGCTCTCGAGAGGTTCCAGAATTTTGCCCCATCAAAGTTTATTAGGGGACCCGATCTAGATGTAGCCGAAAGGTGGCTAGAGAAAATGGTGGATATCTTTGCTGCCCTGCACTGCACGGAGGAACGACAGGTGACTTTTGCTGTTTTTCAGTTGGAAGGGGTGGCCCGTTCCTGGTGGAACGTAATACGACAAAAGTGGGACCGAGAGCAAATGCCCAGGACTTGGGTGAATTTTATGCGAGAGTTCAACGCTAAATTCTTCCCTCCTCTAGTTCAGGAACAAAAGGAGGATGAATTTATCCGGTTTCGTTAAGGGACCCAGACAATGGCCGAGTACGAGAGCCAATTTACTCGGCTATCCAAATTCGTGCCTGAATTTATCGTGACCGAGAAACGAAAAATACGGTGATTCGTCCAGGGTCTGAACGTGGAGATCCAGAAAGATCTAACCGTAGCCTAAATTAACGCCTTCAGCGATGCCGTAGAGAAGGCTCAACGAGTAGAGAATGCTAGGCTGGAGGTGAAAAACTTCCAAGTCAAGAAAAGGGGCTTTCCTGGGAGTAGCTCTGAGCAAGAAGGTATAAGTACGCCTTCTAAGATTGGAAGGGAAACGGGGGAGTACGACAATCGGGGGTGTCGCGTGATGTCTCTCAGGGGGGACCGGTCTCTGCTACTCGCGGTCCCTGTGGATATTGCGGAGGGCCAAATCATACGGAGGCAAATTGTTGGAAAAAAGAGGGAAAATGTCTGCGCTGCGGAAGTGCCGATCATCGGATTGCTGACTGCCCAGTTCGATTGCGAAAAGGAAAAGGGACCCCGCAACCAACAAAGACTAACCCTGGACAGTCAGAAAAGGAAGGGACTGGATTAAAGGTATCGGCTCGGGTATATTCTTTAGAGCACCATCAGGTCCCTGACTCGTCTAAGGACGTAGAAGGTACGATCCGTTGGGTACCTTAGATTTTGAAAGATTCCGTTGATAAGAAAATTTCGAGGACGAAATTTCTTTAAGGGGGAGAGAGTGTGAGAACCCGTAATTTTCTTAATTGCTAGGTTTTATTTTCTTTTAATTGCACACTTTTCCATATTTTATTTATTCAAAAATTGTGAAAATAATTTTTATGAGTAAAGATGGTTTTGAAATCATTTTTTCTAGTATAAGTTAGTTTATAAGATTGTAAGAGTGTATACTGGATGTGGGACCCACTAGTGCGGTAAGTTCGATAAAATTCGGCCAATTAGGTTAAGTTTTGTATATCGGAATTAATTTACTAGGTGTTAGTAAGATAAGGGAAAGAATTGGAGGATAGGAATATGATTTGGCAAAGATTAGTGAGAGAATGGCCAAGATGGTGTCAAGTGGCAAGACACCAACCATGCAACTTATTTGACCAAAGAATTTGATGAATTAAAACCTTTTTTTTTTTGCTCCATTTCCTTCATAAGCTGGCCAGCCATCTTGGAGCAGCAAAGGAGAAGAAGAAACTCCATTTTCTTGCTTTTTACTCTTAGTTTAATCTTAGGAAAAAAAACAAAAGTGAAGGAGTGAGTTAGTGAGTGAAATCCATCCAACTCTAGTGTGTGATCTTCAAGCCTTGAAGCTTTTGGTTGGTGGTTGTTTTGGGTGACTTAATCAACTTGTAAGAGAGGTATGTGATCCTTAATCCTTGCTTTTATGGTGTTATATTAAGTATTTAAAGGTTTGAGGGTAAACTAGAAGTTGTTTGGATGCTTCCTATGGCTAAATCTCTTGAATTAGTGAAGTAGTAGTTGGGTTGGTTAAGTGGCCTACCATGTGTTTGATTAATTGTTAAATCTTTGATTCATGGTTTTAGTTAGAGTTAACACTTGACATGTTGGTTAAGAGGAAAACAATGAAAGGATGAAGCAAGAAAAGTAGTGGTATGCACTAATAGCCCAAATTCCAGATTTCTGGAAATTTCAACTTCAGTTCTGCCCGGTTCCATTTCATGATTTTACAGACTGAATTAGCCTTAGTTCAAAACATGAAAGTTGTATATAATGATGTTTTATAGTTGCCTGCAAAATTTCAGCCCAATCGGAGCAATTTATCCTATGAAAAGACCGAAATACCCCTGCTGCCCTGTTTTTGTCCGAAACTGATAATCAGCTTCTGTAATTGGTTAGTTTGACTGGGAATACTACTGATTTGGTTGTCTATGTCTTCTTAAGAATAATATCCTTGTATCTTAGCTTTCAAATGGCTTTGGAATTACCTGAATCGGAGTTGTGTGTGCTGAGATATGATTGAATATCACAGTGAGTTTCGAACTGGAAAATCTGGGGTTGTTTTGGTAACTTTGACCTAGTTAGGATAAGAACTGAACTAAGTAGTTTCATCAAAGTTATAGTCCTCTGTCTTAGCTTCGAAACGGTATAATTTGCACTTCAATTCAATAAGCGTAGTTTCGGTTAGGTCCGATACGCTAAGTAGCGGTGAATCTGCCTTTTTGGTTTCCTAACTTAAAGTTCATTTCCGGTCATTTTCCTAACTAAATCTTGTACTTGAATGACTTTGAGCCTATTGAAAGGCTGTTGTGATGAATTTATATTGCGTATAACTTTGGGATTGATTGAGAAAAATAATGAAGCCATAAGTGGTTGGAAAAATAGGTAAATACAGAGGGAATGCTGCCCAAAATTTTAGGGCTACGCGATTCCTTCAATTGAGTTGATCTTAGTACAAATGAAGGGTTTTGGGGGTTGTTTGTAACCCTAGGACCAACTGTTATCTTTTTGCTCAAAAGTTATATTTTATTCTTTTGTACTAGTACTTAACCTGGAAAGACGTACGACGTGTAGTCGAGCCTCACTTGTGCATTCCGTTTATTCAATTTTGGATGTGAAACCTTCAATTGGTTTACTTTGATGATTTAGGGTTTCTTGGCGATTAAAGCCAGTTTGAAGTGAAAACTTTTGAAGTATCTGTACTTGAACCGGTGAGTGTACCACTCCCCTCATTTGCTGTTTAACTTGGTTTCTGCCCCTGCAATCTGCAATTTAAATGACTGCACTATCTGTTTATTCTGTTGGAGACGAGGGTGTACTTTATCACACTCGTTCTCTTATCTGACCATATGCCTATTTACTGTGTATAATCTGTTAACTGTATTTGAATCTGTTCGGACGTCGTTTGGAGGCTGGTATCCAACGACCTTTCTGTGACCTCTGAATTCAACACCTGTGGCTTGTTACTCAAGTCGGGCCGGCAAGGGTCTGGTCGATTAGATAACGAACCACGGTAGTCTGTTTTGGGAATCTTTGGGTATTGAAACTCTTGATTTTCGGTATACTCGAGTATTACCATTACTGTTCCTGAATGGAGTTCGGGCCCGGTAGGGGTATGTTTGATGGACGAAAATTGGTGTAAAGTGGGGTCTACGGATATGTTGGTTCTATTTACATTGACGGAGAATCAACGGGTTCGGATCAAGTACTGCAAATGGAAATCTGGCTCCTGAGAGCCACTTGTATCCTTTCCTTTTGAATCACTGTGTCTAAATGCTTTCCTTTATATCTGGTATATGTATCTGATTGATTAAACGTGAAAAACCATGATTTTATCCCTATATGTTTGGTACGTCATTGAGCGTAAGCTCACCCCTTTCTGTTGCCTTTGTTTTCCTTACAGGGGACAAACTTGAAAATCACGATTTTGGAAGAAAAGGGTCAAGTTAGTTTATATGTCATGTTTTTAAACTCTTTTGAAAACGAAGCCCTAATTGTGTTTTGTGTAGTATGAGTACCTCGGATCGCATTGTATGTTAATTTGTTCAAAACTTCAATGTAAATATATGTATAAGTGTTTAACCTTGTCTATTAAATGTATTTCGTTGAGACTATGACTTTATGGTTTGGTAGGCATGTTCTCACCTTAGTAGTTTCCGATTGTTTATTTTCTTTGGGTCCTATCGCGCGTACTATGTTGGGTTTGTGTAAGTCGACTCCGTAGTCCTGGCGAGAGTTGGGCAGGCAGTCCGCCGAACCCTTTGGTTCGCCTTAGGATGAGGTGGGGCTGTCACAAACTGTGCAAAACTTTAGTTAAACATTCATAAAAAAAACACACACACATAAAACTAACCCACTATTATTTGCAATTCTTCTCAATCCAAAATCTTAATACCTAGCAATTCAAATAGTATAGCATTAGCGTATTCCACTGTGCTAGATTAAAAGAATATGCCGGGAAATCATAAAGAAAGGACTGAACTTAATGAGATGAAGACGATCAAGGAAGTAGATAAAACAAATTTTAGTGTTGGAGCAAGCACCATTACCGCAGGCATACGATTTACCAAGTTTAGATGATGACCTTGTTAGCAAGTACCACGTCGGAGCAAGAGAGCAATGTATGCCCAAACTAGCCGAAAAAAAAAAATATCCCAACAGTAGTTCATATTAACAGAGAAGAGTACAAGACCAGTTCAACTAGCAAACAAACATGAGTCCATTGTTTAAACCAAATAAACCAAAAGAAAAACTTGCAAAAAAAGCCTTGGCAGCAAAAAAAACATCCTAGAATCTATCACCAGTAGGTAAATTGTGACCATGAAACGAAAATGTAGACAATTGAAGAGGTTGCAGTTAAAACTAAAAGCTGGGATCGGCCCGATCTTGACTAGACGGATTCAAACTCCAAAACAAGACTTGAGCACGACAAAATTAGCACAGCCAGTAATGCACAATGATGCGACAACCAAAAATACGGTCCGAGCTGAGCTGCCACAAGCGGGACTGACTGGGTGCAGTCGAGCTGAGAGGGGGAACCGAGGGGGCAGTCCTGCAAAGAAAGAACAACGGCGGGACTGAAGTTCCCGGAGTAGTTCCGACGATCAAGTCAGCAGAGTTTAGGAGTAAGGTAACAATATAGAGCACTGTAGATAGCGTACATTGTGTTGTCGCGTGGTATCATATTTATAGGCTTGCGGGTAGTAGTAGTTTCCATATAGGAGTCAGAGTCCCCTTAGTGTTCGGAATTGTTCTAGGGTTTCATATGACTGCCCCTAAAAATTCGGAGGCAGCGGCCCACGAGGCATGCTTCATAGAGAAGCGGCGGCCACGGCCGAGCTAGCCCTCTCCATTTCCCGAGCTGATGTATCCAAACTGTTGAATATCTATTGCCGAGCTCGGGCACCAAGCTGACACGCGTCACGCGCGGATTAGCCTCGCTACACTAGCCCCCCTTTGAGTCTAGAGTCACCGAAGGGTCGCGTGAATTTGGACCAAATTTTGAGGCGACGGGTTGGTTCAGCGAGGGGCCCACAATCCCTTGTTCGTGCAACTGCCATATCCGCTGGCGTAACCGGCGCTCCAGGGGTCACGCTCCCTCATAATGGCGGTTGTCAGCTCAACTGTCTTTCGAGGCGACGATTTTTAAATAATAAATTTGAAATTTCAATTCAAGACTCTTTACCTTCCCGCCCAGGTGGCCTATAAATAGGCCCTTCCAAACGTCGCTTTCAAGCTTCCTTCCTCATTTTCTCCATTTTCAAATCTCCATCAGCTCGCACCTCACCTAGTGAGCTCGTACGAGAGTAGCTTCCCCTCCTAAGCACCCATCAGCTCTTCTTCCTTACCTGCCAGTAAGTCTTTTTTTCCTTTTATGTCGTCTTCTTCCACACACTCAGACATTACTAGCTCGGCACCTAGGCGTAGAGTAGTCCGACTTGCCCCCATAGAAATAATTTCTTCTTCCAACTCCTCTTCCTCTTGTTCCTCAGAGTCTGAGTACCTTCCTTCTCCAGTCCACTCCCCCACCTTAGGTATGAATCAGCCCGACCAACCTGCCCAACCTGACGCAGGAGCTGCTGCCCCAGAGAACCCTTTGGAGGCAGTTTCAGCTTGCGTCGGGGCAGGACCCTCCAGGGGGTTCGATATCAACTTCTGGGAAGTCGAGATCATCCCTCCCTTTTGGACCAAGGGGATGTAGATGAACTGGTTGGGAGGTATGACATCCCTCCCCAGTTCGAGGCTAGGGCTGCCCGGCCAGGGGAGTACGCGTGCCGACCTCCTCTTGAGTTCATGGCCATCTACAGAGATCAGCTTATGGCTGGTCTCCGCCTTCCAATTCCTCACTTCTTCTACCAAATTCTGACCTTCTGGGAAATTCGGATAACCCAGTTCGTTCCCAACGCCATTCGGTCGATCCTTGGCTTCTTCATTTTATGTCGCATCCTTGAGATACCTTATTCTTTAGACCTGTTCAGGTCATTTTTTCAAATGAAGGTGAGCGGCCCGGTCCACGGTTGGTTCTACTTCGCTCGCAGGAGCGGGAGGAAGCTCCTAACCCGTGAGCTGTTCTCACATGTACCTTCCTCTATCAAGGGTTGGAAGGCCCAATTCTTCTTTGTGAAGAACACAGGGTTTCCTCCCTTGACCTGGAGGGAGGAGACCCAAGTATCTGACCCCATTCCTTCGTCTCTGCCAGCGGTCGAGCTGGACCGTCTGGTCAGTTCGGAAACTCGGTTGAAGGTGAAGGAATTCAACAATACTCAACTCTGGTCGGCGGGGTTGATTCGGGCAGAGGTAAATGACCCTGCCCCCGATCTCCGACCTCTCACCCCAGAGGAGCTGACAACTTGTAAATTCTTGATCTCATCTCTCCTTTTTTTCATGAGCTCCACAATGTTGTTCGAACTAACCTCTCCTCTCTATCCTGCAGTGAAGAAATTTCCCAGCTGCTGAACATAGGGGGAACAGGCGATCCCAGTACGCCTGTTACCGTGCCGTCCATCGTACCAAGCAGCTCTGTCCCCGTCGCTCCTCCTTCTGTTCCAGCCCTCTAGGCCCCTGCTCAGTCATCTCCTGCGGAGGGGGCTAGCAAGCAAGAAAAAGAGGAAAAAATCAACGGCCAAGAGGGCCTGAACTGAGGCCACCTCTCCTACTGCCTAGGCGCCGTAACCAGCTCCTACCACTGCCACTGTGGAGCATTATGGGGTGAATTCGGCCGAACAGCAGGCCTCTTCCGACTCACCGCCCGCCATGTGGCATGGGAGGAATGTGATACCTCTGAACCCTCCCTCCGAGTTGAGCGCACATTCGTACCCCCTGCACTTCTACCCGAAGTGGGGATTATCGGTGAATGACCGTGCCCAATTTCTTGAAGCAGCTCGGGAGCTCCTTAGGGACACGATGCTTCCCCGAGACCACTACTTCGTTCAGCTCGCATCTAACTCTGAACTGCTGGAGCACTACTACCTAGCGCAGCTCAGGTAACTCTTCAACTAGTTGTGCCTTATTGGAATTTCTTTGCCTTGTCGGTTCTCACCCGGTACTCGATCTGCAGTTTAATGTTGCTGGTGCCGAGCTGTTGCAGCTGTACGAGAACATGGGAGAGAATCTTTCCCAGGCTGATGCGGCCAAGGACAGGTTGTCCAGCCAGCTTGAGGCAGCTGAATCAGAGCTGGAAGTTTTGAAGAAACAGCTTGCCGAGGCCCAGTCCGCTTGTGAGCTGGAGAAGAAGAATGCCGCCGAACTGACCTCGCAGCTGGAATCCGAACAGAAGAAATCCGCGGAGCTGCCTGGTCAGATTGAAGCTGCTTAGGAGGAAGGTCGTCAACTTGGCGTTAGGGACTTCAAGAAGTTTGAGGAGTTCCTGAAAGACCTGGCCTTCCTCAACGGGCCAGTACTGCATGTGAGGTATACTCAGACTATACACGACGTGCAATCCCTGAACCTGCCTGGGTTTGACCTGGGCAGATGGTCTGAGTACAACCCACAAGCAGTCCATCAGATTGACAGGATCGTGGAGGGCTATGCCCGCGACTGGTCACAGATCCTTCCTTGCCTGCGACCTCCCCCGATCCTGAGCAGGAGCAACAGGGGAAAATTTAGGTAGCTCCTAGCATAGGTATAGATAGGGTGTAGGGCAGGGTAGGATCCGAGCTGGCCAGCTCATTTTTGTATGGCCCCCTTGTGTACATCTTTTTGCCATGGAATAGATGATCTTTTAGTTCAACACTATGTAAAAATTCTTTATTTTTTCATAGAATCTTGGATACATTCTTGTGAGCCCAAGCTTCGAGCTAACAGATCACCGAGCTGACGTTTACATTTTGTTACCTAAGCCTCGCGTAATGATCCTTCTAGCTTACTCCTGGTCAGTGCGAGTTCTAACGAAAAAGCTTTAAATTCAAATTGTGCCAGGTGCGTGGAACTTCTTCCTCACTGAGATGGGCTAACTTACAGTACCTCGAGCGATCAGCTTCTCTAACCACATAAGGACCTTCCCAATTTGGGTCTAACTTGCCTATGCCCGCAGCTCGACTTACTGAATTTCTCCATAGCACCAGGTCCCCTGGTTTGAAGGAGAGATGCCTTGCTTTAACGTTGTAGTACCGCACGATCTGCCATTTGTACTTGACCATTCTTATGATCGCTTCTTCCCTCCGATGCTCAACCAGGTCTAGGTTGAGCCCGCATCTCTTCATCATTATTCTGAGTCACGAAATGTTGAACCCGGCTCAAAGGTACCCCAATTTCGGTCGAAATTATTGCTTCGGCCCCATACGTCAAGACGAATGGAGTTTCCTGGATGGCCGTCTGAGGTGTAGTCCGGTAAGCCCACAGCATGATAGTCAACTCATCCATCCACCTAGTTCGGGCGGACTCTATTCGTGTCCTCAAGCCGTGCAGAATGGTTCTGTTGGTATTCTCGACCTGTCCGTTGGCTTGCGAGTGCCCCACAAAGGTAAAGTGCTACTGAATACCGAGCTCAGAGCACCACTCCTGAAGGAAACTGTCAGCGAACTGTCTGTCATTGTCCGAGATCAGGACCTATGGTATGCCAAATCGGCAAACTATACTTTTCCAAAGAAACTTCTGGATGACTCTATTATTGATGGTGCTAAGTGGTTTAGTCTCTACCCATTTTGTGAAATAGTCAATTGCCACCACCAGATGCTCATAACCTCCCGGAGCTTGGAAAAAAGGGTCTAGTAGGTCGATTCCCCATTGGAAGAACGGCCAAGGGCTATGGAGGGGAACCATCTCCCGAATTGGGGAGTGGTGAACTGGAGCGTGCAGCTGACAAGACCTGCACCTTGCCACTAGTTCGGCCGAGTCCCGGAAGATGGTGGGTCAATAGTACCCAGACAACATCCCTTTCTTGGCTAGAACTCTTGAGCCGACGTGATTATCACAGATGCCCTCATGCAGCTCGCGCAAGACATAATTCCCCTCTTCTGGTGTTACGCACTTTAGCCAAGGCTGCAAGTAGGACTTCCTATATAACACTCCCTCTATGAGCACGTACCTCTGTGACTTGAGAAGGACTTGACAGGCCTCTATTCTGCTTAGGGGAAGCTCGCCATTGGCTAGGTACTGGACAATGGGGTCCATCCAAAAGCTAACTATTCGAATGACTGATGGATCTATTTGCTCATACGCCCGATTTTTAACGACCTCTACCAGTATCTCTCGGTTTAAGGTGCTAAATGAGGTAGAAGACAGCTTGGACAGGGCATCGACTCTCTTATTCTGGTTTCGCGGGATCTGCTCCTGTATGAAGTGCCTGAACCGATCTCTTAGCTCATGTGCCTTGGCGACATATCTCCTTAGTGGCTCTTTTTTGACCTCATAGCTTCCTCACACTTGGTTTACTATTAGTTGCGAATTGCTGTAGACTTTTATTGGCTCGGTTCCCAATCTCCGAGCCATCACCATCCCCGCAATCAGGGCCTCATACTCAGATTCGTTATTAGAAGCTCTGAAATCGAACCTCAAGGCGTAGACCAGCTTTTCCCCCGTAGGACTGATTAGGAAGAGCCCGACTCCATATCCTTCTTTGCTTGATGTGCCATCCACGTATAATGTCCAAATCGGACCAGTTCGTCCTGTAGCCTCTATAGCCTTTTTGGCCTGGGCAACCCCTCTGGCCTGTTCGATCTCGACTGCTCCTTCAGCCTGCGCGATCTCGGCAGCCTCTCTGGCCTGTTCGGCCTTAGCTGCTTCTCCGGCAAGCTCGACCTTAGCAGCCTTTCTGGCCCGTTCAGCCTTAGCTGCTTCTCCGGTCTGTCCGACCTCTGCTATCTTATTGACCTGAGTAACCTCGGCAGCATTTTCAGCCTGCAAGGCCTCTACTGCTTCTTAGGTCTCCGTGGCCTTGGTAGTTTCTCCGCGTCGTTGGGTTTCGGCTGCTTCTCTGGTAGGTGCGACGTCGACAGCTTCTCTGGCCCTCCCGGCCTCAACTGCTTCTCTGGCCCTCCCGGCCTCAACTGCTTCTCTGGCCTGGTCGGCTTTGGTCTCGTGTGACCCGAAGAAAACGCCTTCCGCTATGAAGTCTGCCAACGCTTGTGCCTTGATGGCCGTCCTCGCCTGGTACCCCAGATCGTACTCCGACAGCTCTACAGCCCACTTCACCATCCGTCCTGAGACATCGGGTTTAGAGAGAATCTGCTTTAAGGGTTGGTCCGTCACTACTACAATTGGGTGAGTTTGGAAGTACGATCTGAGCTTTCAAACTGCATGAACTAGCGCCAGGACATACCGCTCTACTACAGAATACTTTGCCTCCACCCCTTGCAGGGTACGACTAACATAGTATACAGGTTTCTGGACATTGTCTTCCTCTCGTACCAGCACCGCGCTAACTGCCTCCTCTCCCACAGTTAAGTAGATGAACAGGGTTTCACTTTGTGCGGGAGAAGTTAGGGCCGGCAGCCGAGCAAGATGGACCTTCAGCTCATTAAACGCTTTTTGACACTCCGGATTCCATTCGAATTGTGGACCTCTTCTTAGGGCTTTGAAGAATGGGGAGCCCCGAACTGCCGATTTGGACCATAACCTGTTCAAAGCCTCCATCCTCCCTGCCAAGCGCTGTACCTCCTTAATATTTCGGGAAGGAGCCATGTCCATGATGGCCTTGATTTTGTCCGGGTTAGCTCTTACCCCTTTTTTAGAAATCATGTAACCTAGGAATTTTTCCGACCTGACCCCAAAGGTGCATTTCTTGGGGTTGAGCCGCATTCGTGATCTCCGAAGGACGTCGAAAATCTCCCTAAGGTTAGAGATGAACTGCTCCTGAGTCCGGCTCTTCACCAGCATATCGTCCACATAAACCTCCATATTTCGTCCGATTTGGTCCTCGAACAGCTTATTGACTAGCCTCTAGTAGGTCGCGCCCACATTTTTCAATCCAAACGGTATAGTGACGTAACAATAGGTGGCGTATTCGGTGATAAACGAGGTTTTCTCCTGATCCTTCTCGTCCAGGGCTATTTGATGATACCCTTTGAAGGCATCCAAAAAGTAAAAAATCTCATATCCCGAGGTTGAGTCCACCAGTTGGTCAATCCGCGGAAGGGGGTTGTGAGAACCCGTAATTTGCAGTTTCTAGGTTTCGTATTTTTCATGGCTTGATTTCTGCATTTTCGTGCTTAGGAAAAATTTCTAGATAACTTTAAGAAGCAGATATAAATTTTAGATGATTTTTCTAGTATCGAATAGGTTTTGAGAAATTAAGAGCGTATACCGGACATGGGACCCACAAGTGCGAAAACTTCGGAAAAATTCAGTCAACTAGGTTAAGTTTTGGATACTGGAATTAATTTACCGGGTGTTAAGAAATAATGAGAGGAGGTTAAGTGGATTGGTATAAGAGAGACAAAAGTTAGGCAAGCAATTAATGCAAGTGACATGTGTCACTTAGAGATTAAATCCTACTTTTGACTTACTATTCATGCTTTTACCATTTTACCAAAATAACTCAAAAATTTGACCCAAAATTCCCCACAAATATCAAGCTCATAGCCGGCCCTCATTAGAGAGAAAAGAAAAGAAAAGCTCTCCAAAAATTTGATCCAAACTTGCTCAATCTTCCACTCCTACCGTTTAATTTTGGTTTTGCTCCACAAAACTCCTCCACTTGGAGATTTTGAAGTGATTGGTGAAGTTGTTTGGAAAGCTAAGGTGACCAATTGCTCTTTCTCTCTTGTTCCTAAGGTGAGTTGTGAAGAACCACTCTCCTTCCTTAATTGATGCTTAAATCATGATTAGTGGTAGTATGAGATGCAAGTTTATGGATTACTTCTTGATTTGTGATTGAAGTGATGAAGTTTTATAATTTTTGGGGATTTTTCTGTTTTAATATAAGCATGATTGTGTGGCTATCTATGATGATTGAAAATGGTATATAATGATTCTAGAAGGTGGAAAAAGTGATTAATTGCAACCAATTTCTGGTTTGGAAGAAATTTCAGAAAATTAGGGTTCTTGTGGGAGCATTCTGTCCGAATTTTTAGCTCCTATTTAGAGGCCGAATTGGCCTTATATTAAAACATGAAAGTTGTAGGGAATGACATTTTAGAGGGTCCTACAAAATTTCAGATCAATCGGAGTAGTGTGGAATGAGAAAAGTCGAAATTACTATTGCTGTTCTGGTTTTACCCGAATGTAAGAATTGCGCCGGTAATTGGTTGTTGTGGTCAGGATTGCTTCCGAATTGGTTGTTGAGGTCTTCTGATGAAACGTAGCCCTGTTTCTTAGCTTTCATTTGGTTTTGGAATTTCTGGATTTGGACTTGGAGAGCCTCAGTTATGATGTTTCCGCTAGAATTAGGGATGGCAATGGGGGCGGGTGCCCGCGGGGGGCTCTCGGGGCGGGGGTTGGGGCGGGGGCGGGGGGGAATTTTTTCCCCCCGCTTAGAAACGGGGCGGGGCGGGGGAGTATACCCCCGCCCCATCCCCCGCCCCGCCCCCCGCAAAACAAAAAAAAATATAAAAAAATATATAATTATATATAACATGTAAGTTAATTAGTTATAAACTTATGATAATGATATTATTAGTTAGATATATTATATAATGTATGTTAGTTTATGTAATATAATTGATATTATCAATTATATGAATAATTCTACATGTTTACTAATAGAATTTATTAATTAGTTATACTAAATTTACTAATATATTTATACTAAATTTCTAATTACACTTAATAGAATAACACTTTTTTCTCAAAAAAAAGCACAAACACAATAATGAATTAGTGATTGCATTTGTACTAAAAGTGAAAACTTGACTATTTTAGTTATATTTATTTCATCATATTGGATTGTATTCAAATAACTTCTGTTTGATTGTTTTTATGAGTTTCAATTGTAAAATTACAATGAATAATAATTTGGTGATGTGTTGATATTTTAGTACTTGATTATTTATTAAAATTTAATTATAATAAAATTATATAATAAAATTGTATTAACCCCGCGGGGGCACCCGCGGGGGAAACGGGGCGGGGGCGGGGGAGCAGGAGGCGGGGGACGGGGCGGGGGACGGGGGGAACTAATAGGCAACGGGGCGGGGGACGGGGGAGGGGACCCCCGCCCCAACCCCGCCCCGTTGCCATCCCTAGCTAGAATGCGTTCTGTGAATCTATTTTTACGGTTTTGATGTAGTATCTTGCATTTTTGACCTGTTTGCACTCAAAACTGAGTTGAGTGACCTTCTGTGATGTTGTAGCACTGTCTTTTAGCTTCGAAATGGTGGGTCTTGCACCCTCATCCGATAATCGTAGTGCATTTGGTGCCATTACCGCAAAGTAAAGTCAAAAACTATTTTTTCAGGGCCAAAGCTAATTGCATGTCCGAATTTTCTGGTTTCCTCTAGTGTTTGTGTATGCTTATGGAACCCTATTGGGGTCATATTTGGCATTGGGTTATGACTCGTTATCGAGTCTCATTGTACTTGCTTGCATGTTTTAGGGCTTGCTTTCATTCCGGTCATTTCCTAACTAAATTTTGTACTTGTATGCCATTAAGCCTAGTGAACGGCTTTTGGGAATGAGATTATTTTTGTACAAGATGTTGGGACTGATTTGAGGAAATAATGAAGCCATGATGGCTGAAAATTAGGTAAACACAAGGGATATGCTGCCGAAATTTTACTTGAAGGCTAGTTGGATTTACTTGTGATTTGAGCGAAGGACTTTTGGGTTGTTTGAGCCTAGGTCTTCATGTTACCTTTTCGTTTCCAAGAAAATCATGTTTTCCACCCTTGCATTAGTATTTATTTGGCAAGGCGTACGACGTGTAGTCGAGCCTCACTTTTGCATTCCGTTTACTCGATTTTGGATATGAAACCTTCAATTGGTTTATTTTGATTATTTTAGGGTTTCTTGGCGATTAAGGCCAATCTGAAGTGAAAACTTTTGAAGTTGAGCCGGTGAGTGTACCACTCCCCTTATTTGTTGAGTAACTTGGGGTCTGTAAATGCAATCTGTAATATGCCCGAATGTACTATCTGTTCATTCTGTTTGAGACGAGGGTGTACTTTATCACACTCGTTCTCTTGTCTGTTTATATGCCAATTTACTATGCAAAATTTGAATCTGTTATTTGTATCTGTTCGGACGTCGTTTGGAGGCTGGTATCCAACGACCTTTCTGTGATCTCTGAGCTCAACCCCTGTGGCTAGTTACTCGAGTCGGGCCGGCAAGGGCCTGGTCGATTAGATAACGAACCACGGTAGTCTGTTTTGGGATCTTTGGGTATTGAGACCCTTGATTCCGGGTATACTCGAGTATTACCATTTCTGCTCTGATTGGATTTCGGGCCCGGTGGGGTATGTGAGGTGGAAGGAGTCGAAGGAAGTGGAGTCTACGGTATTGGTTACTTCTTTAACGTTGACGGTTGTCAACTATTATTTCGATCAAGTTCCGGTGAAGCAAATGGGAATTTGGCTCCTGAGAGCCACCTATATCCTTCTGATTTGAATCACGGGTTCCTTTGCTTTACATCTGGCATGTGTACCTGATTTGCTAAACGTGAAATGCCATGATTTTATTGCTATCTGTTTGGTACCTCATTGAACGCAAACTCACCCCTTTTTGTTCCTTTTTGTTTTCCTTACAGGAAAATAAACACTTTTGGACTGGATTTGATAAATGGTTGCCGAATTGAACTAGTTGGACATGTCTTTTGTATAGCTCATTGATTGAAACCCTAAGTGTACTTTTGGGTCCGTTTCTCTTTTGGATTTGGCAAACCATCCATGTATCCCCTTTTGAATCACTTTGGTATGCCCATTTGGGTTGTATATACTAAATTTTGAAATGTAAATATTTGCTTGACGTTTGTTTGGGTTTTGACGTGTCGGTTACTATTCATGGCCGACTCCGACTTCGTTTTTTTTATTTTGTGATTTTGATTTGTTTACGCGCGTTTGTATGATCCGAAACGTATTAGATCGCTCTAAATTGACCCGTTAGTCCTGGCGAGAGCTGGGCAGGCGGTCCGCCGAACCCTTTGGTTCGCCTTAGGGTGAGGTGGGGCTGTCACAGGGGGTATCGGAGCCACTTCGCGTGGTCTCTGCGCGGAGTGAGCTTGGGGTCAAGTGGTGTTATGGTCCTGCTTTCGTGAATGCGTCGAAAGGTATAAGTGCTCTTTTGAGCGTAAGCTATAAACTGTGCATGTTATAAGAGTAAGGATCATTATATTGGGACTTGAGAAAGTTAGGTATGTATGTCGGGTAGGAATCTTTAATATGGATGATTTACTCTTGGGACCGGCCGGCTCGAGTTGTGAATTATCTTATTTGGGATTCTCGTGCCCGGCTACTAACTCAATGAGAGCCTAGGTTAGAAAGGACTTAGGCGAACTAGAAAGGCGATTCTATGGAACTTCATATGGTCTGTTCGGGTGTGGTTAAGCGTGATCAACCTTGATTAAGATATAGATGGTGTTGTTGTCGTAGATTCTGGATGGAGCCCTAGAGGGGGAAAAGCTCTTCGTTAGTTATTCTTGTACTTGTGACCTAGTTTGTCTATAGTACTTTTGGATGACCCCGCTACTTTCATGGATTTGTATCTAATTGAATGCTATTGTGTGACTTGTTTGATACAGTTATGTTATATATGTATACTTTTGTTCTATGCGTACCTTTTGCTACTTGCTTTTGCCTACCTATGTTTATTATTATATTCCCGCTTCGACCCAAGATTTATTAGACCAATGGAAGGCACTCGTAGTGGACGGGGCCGTGGGCGTGAAAATAGGCAACCTACGCCTGAAAGGGGTACTGGAGGAATCTCCTCTGGACCTAACCCTGAACCGAGAGTTGACCCCAATGTGCAAATAGCTGCCGCTATGCAGCAAATGACCAACTTGCTGGCACAAGTAGTGCAGCAACAGGGCCAAAACCCAAACCCTAATCCTGGAAACCCGGGCAATCATGTCGAAAACGACGACAGGGCACTTGAGAGGTTCCAGAAGTTCGTACCACCGAAATTTATCAGGGAACCCGACCCGGATGTCGCCGAAAGGTGGCTCGAGAAGATAGTGGATATTTTTGCGGCCCTGCATTACACCGAAAAAAGGCAGGTGACTTTTGCCGTCTTTCAACTAGAAGGGGTGGCTCGTTCCTGGTGGAACGTGATTCGGCAAAAATGGGAAAGAGAACAAACCCCGAGGACGTGGGCGAACTTTATGAGAGAATTTAACGCCAAGTTTTTCCCTCCTCTAATCCAAGAAAAGAAGGAAGATGAATTCATTCGGCTTCGCCAGGGAACTAAGACCGTAGCCGAATATGAGAGTTAATTCACTCGGTTGTCTAAGTTTGCACCCGAACTGATCGTAACCGAACAAAGACGGATAAGGCGTTTTATACAGGACTAAATGTTGAGATTCAAAAGGATTTGGCGGTAGCTCAACTTAATATCTTTAGTGATGCTGTGGAGAAAGCCCAGTGGGTTGAAAGTGCGAGGCTACAAGTTAGAAATTTCCAAACCAAGAAAAGGGGCTTTTCTGGGAGCAGCTCAGAACAAGCGGATAATAGTACAACCCCTAAAGTTCGAAAGGGAAACGGGAAAGTACGGCTACCGGGGGTGACAGGTGGTGTTCCACAGGGGGAATCAGTCTCTGCTACTCGTGGCCCCTGTGAATATTGCGGAGGGCCAAATCATACGGAAGCAAAGTGCTGGAAGAAAGAAGGGAAATGCTTGCGCTGTGGAAGCGCCGAACATCGGATTGCTAACTGTCCAACTCGCCTGCGCGAGCGGAGAGGGACTCTGCCACCAATCAAGATCAATTCTCAGCAACCAGCCAAGATCAACCCTGGACAAATGAAAGGAGAAGGGACTGGGTCGAAGGCACCAGCTCGGGTATATTCTCTGGAGCCGCATCAGGTCCCTGACTCATCTGAGGACGTAGAAGGTACAATCCATTAGGTACCCTGGTTTAAAAAAAAAAAATTTTCGTTGATAAGAAATTTCGAGGGCGAAATTCTTTTAAGGGGGAGAGAGTATGAGAACCCGTAATTTGCAGTTTCTAGGTTTCGTATTTTTCATGGCTTGTTTTTTGCATTTTCGTGCTTAGGAAAAATTTCTAGATAACTTTAAGAAGCAGATATAAATTTTAGATGATTTTTCTAGTATCGAATAGGTTTTGAGAAATTAAGAGCGTATACCGGACGTGGGACCCACAAGTGCGAAAAGTTCGAAAAAATTTGGTCAACTAGGTTAAGTTTTGGATACTGGAATTAATTTACCGGGTGTTAAGAAATAATGAGAGGAGGTTAAGTGGATTGGTATAAGAGAGACAAAAGTTAGGCAAGCAATTAATGCAAGTGACATGTGTCACTTAGAGATTAAATCCTACTTTTGACTTACTATTCATGCTTTTACCATTTTACCAAAATAACTCAAAAATTTGACCCAAAATTCCCCACAAATATCAAGCTCATAGCCGGCCCTCATTAGAGAGAAAAGAAAAGAAAAGCTCTCCAAAAATTTGATCCAAACTTGCTCAATCTTCCACTCCTACCGTTTAATTTTGGTTTTGCTCCACAAAACTCCTCCACTTGGAGATTTTGAAGTGATTGGTGAAGTTGTTTGGAAAGCTAAGGTGACCAATTGCTCTCTCTCTCTTGTTCCTAAGGTGAGTTGTGAAGAACCACTCTCCTTCCTTAATTGATGCTTAAATCATGATTAGTGGTAGTATGAGATGCAAGTTTATGGATTACTTCTTGATTTGTGGTTGAAGTGATGAAATTTTATAATTTTTGGAGATTTTTCTGTTTTAATATAAGCATGATTGTGTGGCTATCTATGATGATTGAAAATGGTATATAATGATTCTAGAAGGTGGAAAAAGTGATTAATTGCAACCAATTTCTGGTTTGGAAGAAATTTCAGAAAATTAGGGTTCTTGTGGGAGCATTCTGTCCGAATTTTTAGCTCCTATTTAGAGGCCGAATTGGCCTTATATTAAAACATGAAAGTTGTAGGGAATGACATTTTAGAGGTTCCTACAAAATTTCAGATCAATCGGAGTAGTGTGGAATGAGAAAAGTCGAAATTACTATTGCTGTTCTGGTTTTACCCGAATGTAAGAATTGCGCCTGTAATTGGTTGTTGTGGTCAGGATTGCTTCCGAATTGGTTGTTGAGGTCTTCTGATGAAACGTAGCCCTGTTTCTTATCTTTCATTTGGTTTTGGAATTTCTGGATTTGGACTTGGAGAGCCTCAGTTATGATGTTTCCGCTAGAATGCGTTCTGTGAATCTATTTTTACGGTTTTGATGTAGTATCTTGCATTTTTGACCTGTTTGCACTCAAAACTGGGTTGAGTGACCTTCTGTGATGTTGTAGGACTGTCTTTTAGCTTCGAAATGGTGGGTCTTGTACCCTCATCCGATAATCGTAGTGCATTTGGTGCCATTACCGCAAAGTAAAGTCAAAAACTATTTTTTTAGGGCCAAAGCTAATTGCATGTCCGAATTTTCTGGTTTCCTCTAGTGTTTGTGTATGCTTATGGAACCCTATTGGGGTCATATTTGGCATTGGGTTATGACTCGTTATCGAGTCTCATTGTACTTGCTTGCATGTTTTAGGGCTTGCTTTCATTCCGGTCATTTCCTAACTAAATTTTGTACTTGTATGCCATTAAGCCTAGTGAACGGCTTTTGGGAATGAGATTATTTTTGTACAAGATGTTGGGACTGATTTGAGGAAATAATGAAGCCATGATGGCTGAAAATTAGGTAAACACAAGGGATATGCTGCCGAAATTTTACTTGAAGGCTAGTTGGATTTACTTGTGATTTGAGCGAAGGACTTTTGGGTTGTTTGAGCCTAGGTCTTCATGTTACCTTTTCGTTTCCAAGAAAATCATGTTTTCCACCCTTGCATTAGTATTTATTTGGCAAGGCGTACGACGTGTAGTCGAGCCTCACTTGTGCATTCCGTTTACTCGATTTTGGATATGAAACCTTCAATTGGTTTATTTTGATTATTTTAGGGTTTCTTGGCGATTAAGGCCAATCTGAAGTGAAAACTTTTGAAGTTGAGCCGGTGAGTGTACCACTCCCCTTATTTGTTGAGTAACTTGGGGTCTGTAAATGCAATCTGTAATATGCCCGAATGTACTATCTGTTCATTCTGTTTGAGACGAGGGTGTACTTTATCACACTCGTTCTCTTGTCTGTTTATATGCCAATTTACTATGCAAAATTTGAATCTGTTATTTGTATCTGTTCGGACGTCGTTTGGAGGCTGGTATCCAACGACCTTTCTGTGATCTCTGAGCTCAACCCCTGTGGCTAGTTACTCGAGTCAGGCCGGCAAGGGCCTGGTCGATTAGATAACGAACCACGGTAGTCTGTTTTGGGATCTTTGGGTATTGAGACCCTTGATTCCGGGTATACTCGAGTATTACCATTTCTGCTCTGATTGGATTTCGGGCCCGGTGGGGTATGTGAGGTGGAAGGAGTCGAAGGAAGTGGAGTCTACGGTATTGGTTACTTCTTTAACGTTGACGGAGTGTCAACTATTATTTCGATCAAGTTCCGGTGAAGCAAATGGGAATTTGGCTCCTGAGAGCCACCTATATCCTTCTGATTTGAATCATGGGTTCCTTTGCTTTACATCTGGCATGTGTACCTGATTTGCTAAACGTGAAATGCCATGATTTTATTGCTATCTGTTTGGTACCTCATTGAGCGCAAACTCACCCCTTTCTGTTCCTTTTTGTTTTCCTTACAGGAAAATAAACACTTTTGGACTGGATTTGATAAATGCTTGCCGAATTGAACTAGTTGGACATGTCTTTTGTGTAGCTCATTGATTGAAACCCTAAGTGTACTTTTGGGTCCGTTTCTCTTTTGGATTTGGCAAACCGTCCATGTATCCCCTTTTGAATCACTTTGGTATGCCCATTTGGGTTGTATATACTAAATTTTGAAATGCAAATATTTGCTTGACGTTTGTTTGGATTTTGACGTGTCTGTTACTATTCATGGCCGACTCCGACTTCATTTTTTTTATTTTGTGATTTTGACTTGTTTACACGCGTTTGTATGATCCGAAACGTATTAGATCGCTCTAAATTGACCCGTTAGTCCTGGCGAGAGCTGGGCAGGCGGTCCGCCGAACCCTTTGGTTCGCCTTAAGGTGAGGTGGGGCTGTCACAGGGGTAGCAGTCTTTAGGACAAGTTTTATTTAAGTCAGTGAAATCCACGCACATCCTTCAAACTCTTTCTTCCTTCTTGACTAGCACTGGGTTGGCCAGCCAGGTCGGGTAGTAGATCTCTTTCACGATTTTGGCTTCTAACAGCTTGCCTACCTCGCTTTTGACAACCTCATTTCGCTCTGGTGCGAAGTTCCTCTTTTTCTGCTTCACAGGTCGGACATTGGGATCCACGTGTAGCTTGTGAACTGCCAGCTCAGAGGGGATCCCTGGCATGTCATCCGCACTCCAGGTGAAAATCTCCGCGTATTCTTCTAAGAGAGATTCTAGCGAGTTTCGAGTCAGCTCGCTTAAGCAACCCGGACTGTGCGCTTCGGTCGTTCTAGGTGGACCGGCAGCTCGATCAATCCCTCATCCGTCTCCAATCTCTTCCTTTTCTCCTCGGGCTCCTAGCGCTCCAAACAAGTTGTTTGAGCAATCAACTTCTCTTTGCCCTTGAGAGTTGCGATATAGCATACCCTAACTACCTCCGGATCTCTGAGCACTTTTGCCACCCCCACGGGCGTGGGGAGCTTCATGCTGAGGTGCAAAGTCGAGCAGACAGCCCGGAGGGCGTTCAGGGTGGGCCGTCCCAAAATCATGTTGTACGATGAAGGTTCTTTTACCACCGCGAAATTCACGGGAACAGTTCGGCACTTTGGTGACGCCCCTACTATGATCATGAGGGTTATCATTCCCTCTGGCCTTACCGGGGGACCTACGAAGCCGATCAATGGAGTTCGGATAGGGACGAGCTGTTTGTCCTCCAGCTGCAGCTCTTTGAAGGTTTTGTAGTACAGCACGTCTATGGTACTTCCATTGTCGATGTACACATTTTTCTCCTTGTAGTTGCATGTGATGACCTCTATCACGATGGCCTCGTAGTTATTAGAGGCCAGGGGTACGGTATCTTCGGGTCCATAGATGATTTCCTCGTACATTTTCAGTCGTTTACTCGAGCTCTCTCCGCTGGGTGGAGGTTGGTTGTGCCGCCGAGCTGTGTGACTATCTCCTCCAACTGGTCCTCCTGCATTGGTATTGATCGCCCCAACTAGGTTCTGAATTTCCTGCTCGGGAGTTCGGCCACGGGGCCTCTGAGGTCAGTCCCGGGAGTAGCCCAGGCTCTCCTGCTTGTGCATCCCCTGCCTCTGGTCAGCTCGTTCATCACGTATGAACTGTTCGAGATGGCCACGTCTGATTAACTTTTCAATGTCTTTCTTGAGGTGGCGGCAATCCTCTGTATCATGTCCCACATCGCGATCATATGCACAGTACAAGCCCTGATCCCGTTTGCTTTTGTCCCCGGCCGCCGAGAGAGCCCTTCTTGTTCCATCACCGTGAGGACTTGAGCTCGGGGTGTTGTGAGGGGAGTCCAGGGCTTATCTCCTCCCAGAGGCCGACTCCAAGGCTGGCGGTCATAGGTATTCTTTCGCCCCTGATTGCGCTGCCCGTCTCCCTGATCGGCACCCATTCTGCGTTTGTCGTCCCTCTGCCTTTCCTGCGCGCTTTTCAGGCGATTGACCTCCTCAGTGTTGGCCTTCTCATGAGCTCGGTCCAACATCTCCCCCACCGACTTGGGGGGTCTTTCCACGAGTTCGGTGTATAACTTCTGCTTACGCATGCCGTTAATGAAAGCGGCCATGACCACCTTGTCGTCCCGGTCAAGGACCTGGAGGGATTCGTTGTTGAAACGTACCATGTACTCGCGTAGTGACTCCTCGGGCCTTTGCTGGATAGTCATCAGATGAGCAGTGCTTCTGGAGAAGATTCGCGACGAAACGAACTGTGCTGAGAACAGTCGCGCGAGTTGGGTGAAAGACCGAATCGACCTGGGGGAAAGTCCTTGGAACCACTGACGTGCCTTTCCCTCCAAGAACATTGGAAAGGTCTTGCATCTGACCGCATCCGCGGCTGTTTGAAGGTGCATTTGCGTCAGGAATGCGAACAGGTGGTCCTCCGGATCCGTGGTTGCATCGTAGGATTTCATGCTTAGTATTTTAAACTTCGCGGGCAGCGGGTAGTCCTCAATATCGGGCACAAAGGGGGAAGCAATGTACCTGTCCTCCTCGGGGTCCAATAGTAGGTCCAACTCGTCCTGTACCTGGTGTTGCTCCTTCCGAGGGGAGAGATCTCCCCTTGAGAACCTTCGGAAAGGCTCTGGGTGCTCAGTCCGGGAGTTCTTGAGGGAGGGCTCCATGACCTCGATCTGTTCACGTGTGAGCTCCCTGCGAGCCAGCTTCGGCCGGGGCTTAGGGCTCCCTGTTCGAGATTCTGACAGCCCAAGTCCTTCCACTCCTTGGACCTTAGGCTCCTGGTCATGATGACCTCCCGTCTGCCCCTTGAGGTAGTTCATGATTGCCTCGAAGGTGGGTAGATTTTCTGCCACCGTTTGAACCAGCTGTTCAGGCGGGATTCGTGAGAGCCCCGTCCCCTCGTCCCCCGGAGTCGGACCCCGATGAGGGTTTTGGGGGCCACTTCGTTCGGTCCTCTTGGATCCGTCAGCGTTCCTCTAAGACCTAGTCCTTGGCATGATTCACAAGAGAAGAATTATATGTTTTCCCACAGACGGCGCCAATTGATGTGACAGCCAAAAACACTGTCCGAACTGAGCTGCCACGAGCCGGGCTGACTGGGTGCAGCTGAGCTGAGAGGAGGAACCGAGGAGGCAGTCCTACAAAGGATGAACAACGGCGGGACTGAAGTCTCCGGAATAGCTCCGGCGGTCAAGTCAGCAGAGCTTAGGAGTAAAGTAACAGTATAGAACACTGTAGATAGCGTACCTTGTGTTGTCGCGTGGTATCATATTTATAGGCTTGCGGATAGTAGTAGTTTCCATATAGAAGTCAGAGTCCCCTTAAGGTTCGGAGTTGTTCTAGGGTTTCATATGATTGTCCCTAAGAGTCCGGAGGCGGCGGCCCACGAGGCCCGCTTCATGGAGAGGCGGCGGCCACAGCCGAGTTGGCCCTCTCCATTTCCCGAGCTGATGTATCCGAGCTGTCGAATATCTATTGCCGAGCTTGGGCACCCAGCTGACACGCTTCACGCGCGGATTAGCCCCACTACACACAACAACCCTTTTGAACCATGCAATCAGTATAACATATGCAAACGCTCGAAACAAGTGATGAATACTGAACAAATCAGTGCAAAGTTGTAGCAATAGCAATTAAATCAAAGAACTCACCCAGAATCTATAAAGGAAGTCACTATAGAAAACAGTATTAAAGCCCAAAAAAAAAAGAAAAGAAGAAAAAAAAAACAACGTACTTACTAGCCTCTTCACGAGTCTCTTCTCCTCTCCCATTTTTGACCACCCCTTAGTAGCTTTGACTCTGTACAAGAATAATAGAGGGAGAGAAGAGAATAAGAGCAGAGGAGAGAGGCGAAACATGTGTGATTTTGTATTCTAGTGTGGGCTTTGTATTGTGTTGTTTGGGGGAATAATAGTAAGAGTGGCAATTAAGAAGAACGAATTATTATGCTAGTAACCCCAAAAAAATAAAATTCATGGTAAGAGAAAGCGACAGGACGGATTAGGAAAATGACAGATCGTGATCTTAATATATTTTGCATTACTATGTTGTTGCCTTTGTAGGATGCTAAGTGCAGCGTTATGGCAATTTTGGTACTAGTATCACATTTGTGGTCAATAGTAAGGTGATTTGCCACTTTTACCCTTTAAAAATTGGACATTGCATGTGGATTCAGTAAGTTCCGACTAAAATTTGTTTGGAAAAGTGAAAAGGCACTAAAGGTGATTATTTTTTGTTTGTTAGGGATTAAAACTGATCATCTTTGTTCTGATGGACTAAATTTTCATATCTACGATATGTGAAGAACGATTGGTACAGTTCTCCCTAAAATATTTTTATTAATATGCTCAATAATTTTCGTATTCACATAAAATGTAAGTTAATTACCCTAATTTGATTGAAATCAAATTTTCATTAAAGCAGTTGTGGAATCATAGTAAATTTTGACTAAATTACCCTTAATCATTTTTGTTGACACTTATAGATTATTTTTTTTTGAAGGACTTATAGATTATGTTTGACTACACTCTTTAAATAATGATTATTTTTCTATGTAACAAATATCACATATTGAAATTTTTTAATAAATTTTTTAGCATTTTATTTTTAATCATCTCTTGAGGTTTTGAACTACTAAAAAATTTTCATAATGCACATTAAAGAATATGGCTATTATTGACAATTAACCAACTGTCTGTGAAAGAATAAGAGTGGTTTAAATTTGAAAGTTGAGATATTTAAAGTTAACATTGTCTCTCATTAATATGGAAACGCAAATAGAGGTAGTAATGATTTCATAAGAGGATGAGAAAAATTATCATTATCCTTTTGGAAAACATTGAAAGATTTGCAATGTTAACGAGAAATAATTCAAGAATTTATTGAAAGTCTTATTTTGTACTTTATGATTATGAACAACACTAGGTGAATTATTTTACATTAAACGACTTATGTCAAGGTATCTATTATAGAAAATGAAGCCTTTACAAATACACCGTGGAGTGTTTTACTCATAGAAGATAATTCATTTTCCAAAACATATTTTGTCACAATTTAGAAATCACTTATTTTAAATTAATAACTATTGAATATAATTTTTATGCTGATTATTCAATAGTCCTTTTAAAATAACAAATTTATGTTTCTAGATTTTCAAATCACATTTGAAATTGAACAAAACTCCACTTGCCTTGTATAATAACATTGACATCAAGTGTGCTATTCGAAAAAACTTATTAAATATTGCTAAAATAAAGGCCCAATGGCTTTGGATTTTACTAGCTACACTGCATGTCTAAATTACATTACCGAAAGTAGACTGGTCAAGACCATTATGGATGGCAATAAGATTTTTTTTTCTCTACTAGCGATTATAATATCAGATATTGTGAATTTTCTTTTGACATTCTATTACACATTAGCTTGAGTAATAATTCACTATTTTTTGGCAATTAGTTTATAACGAGTTATTCGTTATCCTGAAAAATTATTTCTTTCCTCCAAAGCAAGCCATTGCCTTGCACAAAATCTTGGACTTTCTGAAGAAACAAGAGATGCTGTTTCAGAGGCCTGTGTTGCTATTCCACAGTTAGAGCGTGAACTTGCGGTAGCTAAAGCTACAGGTATTTGCTAGCCATTCCATTACATAGTATGTTTAACAGCAACATTCTATTTTCTGCCAATAAATTAGTGAGGAGATACTGCCGATGCAGAAAAAACATGTTCTTCCTCCAAAAAACACTCTTGTCCTTCCAAAGTGTTTGAACTTTCTGAGGAAACAAGTGATGCTGTTCCAGAGACTTGTGCTTCCATAAGCAACAAGAAGGCAAGAAAATAGAAATGCTTGATTCCTGGTCTTCGACCACCGCAGAAGCATTTCGTTCTTATTTTGGGAATCTCTTTTGGCACTCTATTTGATAATGTGTAACCTTGTTTAACTCTGTACTGCTACAAAGAACTCTGTTCCACGTTATTTCCCAGACTTATTATTGTTGCAAGGAACTCTGTTTAATGGTCTATAGTTGATCTTTTTGCGCTTGTAGGAATTTGCCTAATTTTGGAAGCTCATTTATGGTATCACAATGCAACGCTTTGCAACAAAAAATGACCATTACGCTGCTGCTAGAGTTAATGTTATCCAGCACTTTAGAGTATCAGAGTTAATGTTTTTGATACTGCAGCTGAATAATAGTGACGCTTTAAAACAAGGTACAGCCACCATTAGCTAGCCAATGAAGCTATTCATATTCAGCAACATTATTTGTCTCTGTCTATGGCTACTTGCAATCAAATGCAGCCAAATTGATGAGTTTGTACATCTATGCAGGATCTGTATCCACCTGTATACCATTTTGTCCATGATAAATATTCTGCTTGTTTTCACCCCTTCAGTCCAATAACTATTCAGCTTCTTAAATGAGGACCGCAAATATTTAGAAATGTCCTTGGTTTATTGCACAGCAGAGCCCCTTCAGTCCAATAACTATTCAACTTCTTAAAACGAGGCCTACAAATATTCAGTCCAATAACTATTCAGCTGACCATTAAATTCATCCGAAGCATCCTTGTTTCTTTCCTTCAAAGTAAGAATACCTTGATAGATAAAGCCATTTACATAATTAATGATGCTCTACTCTTGGAATTTCCAGCTGTGTACTGTATAGTTCTGGCAATTTGTTCTTGCAGTAACTATGCCTGAGATATCCCCAGTAGAGTTACAGGTCTAGCACCATAAAGCTGGACACATCCACTGCTGTTTTAGCAATAGCTCTGTACTACACCTCTGAAACTTTACTCCTTAGTACTTTCATGCAGCTACCACATTTACTCCCATCTTGCTATGCTACGATTACGGCCAGAAAACTTCTCCAACATATAAGGGCTTATAAACATGTCAACAACTGCTCTTTCCATAGCTCTTATTGTTGATCACCTCTTAGCATTTTGTTTTACTGTTTCTTCCTCTTCTGCTTTCTGACTTACCAATGGCCAGACCAAAAAATCCCGTCAAGAAATGGCTAGCCATTCCGCAAGGCAGCAAGAATAGGTTCTTTCTATGTACTTGCAGTAAAACATGTCAACAACTGCTCTTTCCATAGCTCTTACTGTTGAGCACCTCTTAGCATTTTGTTTTACTGTTTCTTCCTCTTCTGCTTTCCGACTTACCAATGACCAGACCAAAAAATCCCGTCAAGAAATGGCTAGCCATTCCTCAAGGCAGCAAGAATAGGTTCTTTCTATGTACTTGCAGTAAAACAAAGATCCATGCGGCTTATCCACAAATACTAAAACCCAAAGGAGAACCATCTTTATATTCTTTTCACTCCATTACCCAATGGCTACAGAACGTAATCAGCCTTTCTCCTGAAACTTTTATAGACACAGGTATACTTATATCTTGCCTTTTCTATGTGTATTGCTACTAAGTATCTTTTGTATCTCACACTATAGCCTTGTCCATAGATACACCCATCACTCGTTTTGAAAGCATACCAGTAGTGCAACCGTGGTGTTTTGTTCTTTTCTGTTCAAATAGAACCAAACAAGTTAGTAAATCAAAAATATTTTTTCGATTGCTTGTTCCTCGCATAATAAAATTTTCTCTGTGGGGCTTTTCCTCTATAGGAAATCTCAGCTACTCTATTTGATTCAATTGGATTCCAAGATGACATAACAATTAAATTATATAATGGCATTCACTCCTGGAACATAAGAATCAAGGATAGATGTTTTGAGGAATGTTGGGAATTGTACTGTAACGGTAATTTGATTCGTGAGAATGACATGGTCTTCTTGAGAATCAAGGGTAATTTATCCTATGATTCCATGGCTTTCTGTACTTCAGAGTCCTGTGATGGACGCTTCTTTTTCCTATGTTCCCAAGCATTACACCCAATGTTGAAGGTTGTGATTTCTTGTTCAGACAGTAGCCTAACTTATGTACTATCACCTCCTTCATAAATCAATTCCTAAAGCACGATTGCGCATCCTTTGTTTCTTTCTATCAGTTTTATACACATTGTTCTAAGTACAGCTTGGTAAGTACTTTCCTCTATACAATTTGTTATGGGCTTCATTCTTTCGTGACCTAACTAACAATGGATGCTCTTTGGTGAATAGGTCCTTCCGCAATATGCTAACCATCGACTACATGAAGACACGACACCAACAGTAATTCTTACATGCGGCTATAAAACCTATTACATTGGTATGAAACTTTCGACAAGATTTGGGCCATTATCTCCGTCGAACATGCTCTTCACCCTGGCGACATATTGCTTTTTATTTCACAATCACCCGTCTCTTTTGCTGTTATCGTATTCAAGAGAAAAGGCACTAAAAAACTGTATCCATGGCATTTTAATTTCACTATTCATCTAAATTAGTCATACTAACATATTAAGAACTGAGATAATCTCTAACAAGAAGTTGTAGTGGATAAGTACTAGAACTAGGCTCTATATCACTTTCGATTATGTATCTTGTTGCTCTGTTCAGTTCAGTGCTTTCCTTATATGAAACTTTTTCGACTATGTATCTTGCTCTGTTCGGCGCCGAAATACATAAATGTCCTCAGTTATATCCTCCCCCCAGTATTTTCCCTTGGCATCATATGCTTGTCTGGGTATTTTCTGTTTCCATGCTACTGCGCACCGTGTGGTTTAGTATAACAAGGCCTAGAAATTTTGTTGAGGGGGATAAATTGATACACCATAATGCACTTGAGTTGTTGCTAAAATGCATGTGGTCGGAATTATTGGGCAAATCATCAAAATATAAGTGTTCGAAGGTGGTTTACCACGGATGTAAATAGAATGTTGATACGTTATTTTATCGTAGAGCTTTTTTTTTTCCCTTTACCCCCTTTCTTTGCGGTTGTTGTTGACAATGAAAGGCACCAATAGAAAGGTATTTCAATTTATAAACTTATATTAGCAGGTTAATTTTGAGCTCATGGGCAAAAAGAAGGGAAAATTGAGGAAGAAATGGTTGACTATAACAAGTCAATAATATTCATATAGTTCAGTCTACATTAATTCCAAGATGTCATCATTTTCTTTAATCTTCTTCTCTCTTCTTTTCAACTTTTGGTTTTTCCATCTATTGGCTTTTTGCTTCGGCGATGGGCATGGTAAATAAGACCAGGCTTTTGATTAAATATCTCTACAAAAAGTCTCACCAAATGCAATCTAAATGGGTCTTATATGGGGCTGAAATCAGAATACTAATACCACATCTAGATTCTATTAGTTTCATGGCCCCTCCATCTCCAATTGGAGAAGTAAAAGTAATTTTTTTGGTTGGGTCTCGCTTAGCCCAAAATGCATATTCTTTAACGTGTTTGGATACAGTTAAACATCTTGTTTTAAATGTGTATAAACCTATATTAAAGAGAGTTAAATTCCACTTACCTCATATAAGATTCAATATAATTATTAAAATCTCTTATCCAATTTCTATAATTCCCTCTCCCCCCTCTCCACAACTAGGATAGCCACAATTCAGATTAAATTGAGAGTGGACCAGCGATTTATTCAATCGGAATCAGAACCACAACCATGACTAAAAATTCAAAGTCCAGGTTCATTAAAAATATGAATCAGAATCGGAAATGGTAGTATGTAACCAATTCAAACCCTCAAAAAAAAAAATATTTGCTATTTAAATTTATTTGGCTAGTTTAGAGTTCAATATCAATAGTCAGCGCCTGATACTAACAGACTCAATCCTATCCGAGCAAGCCATTGTTCCATTTCATTAGTAAGTCTAGATCCCTTAGCTAACCCAAATCAGAGATCATTACAATCTAATCAATAATGAGGTATTCTTTATAAAATTTGCATTATTTTTCTTTTTTCTTACACTTGATAATGCAATAAAGTTCTCAATTTTTGCTACATTCATTGTCATATTTTTTAAAATCTATTTTATAATAATAAGTGTTTAAGTATAACTAAAAAAATCAAAATTGTAACCCAAAAGAATTGGAACTGCAACTGGAGTAAAATTAGAACCGAAACCGAAGGTTCATGAATCATGATCACAACTGTAACGGTTTCTAGAAGGGCAGGTTCTGGTTCCACTTTTCGAAAGAATTGGAACCATCAATCTTTAAATCGGAACTGGCAGTTTTGGAATCGTGGGGGTGGCAATGGGGCAGGGGTGGGGCGGGGGACATCTCCCCCAACCCCTGCCCCGTTGCATTTTAATTCCTCCCGCGCCCGCCCCGTCCCCCACCCCCGGCTTCCCCTTCCCAGCCCCGCTTCCCCCTACGGGTGCCCCCATAGGGTTAAAAAAATTTTATTATATAATTTCATGATAATGAAATTTGAGCAAATAATCAAGTGCTAAAATATCAACACATCTCCAAATTATTATTTATTGTAACTTCACAATTGAAACTCATAAAAATAATTAAACAAAGGCTATTTGAATACAATCTAATATGATTAAACAAATATAACTAAAATAATCAAGTTTTCACTTTTAATATAAAATACAATCACTAAATTATTATTGTGTTTTTTTTAGAAAAAAGTGTTATTAACATATATAGTAAATGTGTGAATGCAATTGCCCCAATTGAACCCAATTGCTGATGTGGCGCTCTCCCATTGGTTGATTGGTGGTAGTCCTCCAATTGATTCCAATTTGATGAGTTGTCGTCCTCTGATTCGTTGATTGGTGGTAGTCCTCCCAATTGCACATGAAAATGGTGATGTGGCGAGTTTTGATTGGATGGGAGGTGGTAGTTTTCTAATTGCATGCAGGATTGTGCTAAAATTTAGCCTTTTCTTCCCTTTCCCAACAATAAATTGTGTTAACAAAAAATTGGTATCCCAATTATTCACAATTATCAATGTTTTTTTTGGTTGCCAAATAAATCATAATTATTAATTATTATTTTTTATTTATTGTAATAATTGCTTATGTTATGCTCTAATTGTATTAATTATTATTATGTTATCTTTTTTGTAATTGCTTTTGTTATGCTCCAATTGTGAAAAATTTACTCTTTATTTGATTTTTTTCCAACGACAACCTAGCTAATCTCATTGAAAAAAATTGGTGCTCTTTATTTTTGTTTTTTTGGAATGAGAGGGGAAGACATTCAACTATTATTATCAAATTTCCACGATAATCTTTATTTAGTATTAATTCTATGTAAACAATCAACAATGTGGTGCCCTTCCATTAGTGTCATTTATTATTTGGTCACGCCACACACCATGTTTAATTATAGATTCCCCACTATTATTTGTTATAATTATTTATATATTTACTTTTTATTTGGGTTCCATTTTTCGGTTACCCAATAAATCACATTTAATTACCAAAATTTTACAATTCATTGTTAATAACTAATTAATAGTGTTATTTTTTTACCTAACAAATCACATTTAATTAATAACTTTTTTGCAATTATTAACAAAAATTTTGGCTTCTTTTTTGTGTTTGCCCCAAAAAACACATTTAATTACAATTTTTTTTTCAAATTTTATAAAAAATGTTCTCTTTTATTTTGGGTTGCCCAACAAATCAAGTTTAATTATCAATTTTTTGAAATTAATTTTTAATTAATTAAGTAATAATTTCGCAATTTTATTGCCTGACAAATCACATTTAATTATCAGCCTTTTATAATTATTAATATTGTTTTGGTTACCCAACAAATCGCATTTAATTATCAATTATGTGTAGTTATTAGCCAAAATTTAGCCTCTTTTTTTTGGTTGCCAATCAAATCACATTTGGTTGTCCTTTTTAACAATTAATTGATAATTAATTAATTAATATTGTTACTTTTTTGTTGCCTAACAAATCACAATTAATTACCAAATTGTTGCAATTAGTTGTTAGTTAATTAATCACCTTGCTCCACCTTGAGAAAAACGCTTCCCTTTAGTCTCTTTCTTTTCCCCCCCCCAATACCGATGTGGGATAGAAACCCACAGGCTTCCCTTTAGTCTCATTGTCCCATTTTTTTTTTTCACTTTTCTGAATAAACATGTGGTGGGTAGACTTCCTCTCTCTGTAACAGCTTTTTCTGGTGGGATTTGACGGGGGGTTGGGCTCAATGCATCAAAAGTCTCATCTTTCCCTCTTTGTTCATCGACCGTCACTCTCTAAACCTCTTAGAACAACTCTCTCTCTTCTTCTTCATCTTCCCGCCTCTCTCTGAGAACAACAACGAGCAAGATGGTTTTCTTCATCTTCCCGCCTCTCTCATCTTCTTAGAGAGGCTCTTTGTTTTAAAGTTCTTCCCTCCCTGCCAAAACTTATTTAGCCCTTTATTTTTTTAAATTTTTTATTTGTCTAATATACATAAATTTCTGATCTTGCAGGTGAAATATTACAAATTTCCTCCAACACTTTTATTAGATTTTGTAAGTTTTTGTTGATCCCTTATTAAAAACAGGTTCTATATGGTTAAATGTGCTTTGCTGCATCCTTCATTTTCTATTACTGACTTATTCTTGTTTTTCTTGCCATATGCATATCTCGATTTTTCCCATGGCTATGAAGCATCAAAACACATGTAAGAAATTTGAGAAATTTTTTCCCTAATGCCTTCTAATGTTATGGGTCGAAATAATAGAACTATGTCTGCAGTTTGTCTTGCCTATGCCTTATTCACATATCTTGCTCCAAGAAGATTGTCACCCTGCTTCATTGCTATTCTATAAATGGTTATATGTAGGTAAATCGCTACTCTATTTAAGATTGGAGAGGTCTTCTATTTAAGATTTTTTCCCATGAGTGCAAATGTGTAATCTTTGTCATGGTGCAGGGTTTTTACCATAATATTTTGATTGGTTTATTTGTTTAGACAAAAGAAAAAGTGTGAGGTTGAATATTATATAGGTGCAGTCTTCCGATGAGTTTTTCCCTTCAACCTTCTGTTTTATCAAAATACCAGATTTTGAACAAATGTCATGAATCAGAAATGTCTATGCTCAATTATAGACTGATATGTGAAAGTCGGCTCTAATAATTTGAAATTCACTCCTTTAATTCATTAGTGAACAGTTTGATAATAGTAGCCTTCCTACCGTTTATCATGCAACTTATTTTAGACGGGTTTTCCTTCTGGGTTTATATTGTGTATGGCATTTTTAGCAATTAAAGGATTATTATATGACTAATTAAGATGTTAACAGGTTAGACAAAATAAGTTAGAGCGAGACTAATTGGCAGTGGAGTGAGAGGAGTCTTAACATGGGAAAGAACAAGTATAGAAGACATGTTAAAGATTTGTCAATTGACAGAGCAACTTTGTATGAACTTCAACTAGATGCTGCCTAAGGTATATGTAATTTGGTGATAAAACACTGCATTCTGCTGAATTATTTTGGTGGTTCTTGATTCTCATTTTGCAGAATTTAACTAGTGAACTCTACCACAAATCCTTGGAAGATGCTGCTAAGATATAATTGCTCATTATCTTTCATTTGCTAATCACTGGATAACATTTTGTTCCATGTGTGTTTCTTGTATTAGGAACAAAAAGAGGTTTACTTGAAATATCACACCTAGATAATCAGTTATTACAAAAATGCCTGGTCTGTGTGTCTATCTGTTTTTTGCATATGATGTTTTGACTTGGACAAAAGATTGAAATGTTTAGTCCAGATTATTATAGACCAATGGTGAAGTATGTATATGTGTGTGTATAAAAGACTATTACATGTGGTGAGTTTATTCCTAGCATGTGTTTAGAGACCATTAACAGGTATAAGATTAGGAAATTATGGCTGCATATTTGCTCAATCCAGCAGTTTTGCTAGAGAAGTTTTGCTCAGTTATACTTGGCTTAGTGTCTTTAGATCTCGACATATTACTGTTGCTTGGGAAAATATTTTTGCTTTAGGAATCAGGGTTTTTTTATTGCCTTGAAGACTGCAAGGTGTAAAAAACATTTACTCATGTTGATATATTCACCAAGATTTATTATGGCTATAGCACAACGTATGGTAGCACAGGCGTGATGTGGATATGATTTGCTTCAAACAAGCAAATTTTTGTTTGGGAAAAAATCATATGATTTGCTTTAGTATTTCTATTTAACATGTATTTGCATTATATATGTTGACTTTTTTTTTGAGATTTTAATATTTTAGGTTCCAATCTTGGTCCTTTATGTTTTGCATTGCTGGTTAAGCAGAACCACCCAAAAGAAAGAAGAGGTTTGGCTGGTTGAAATTCATCATATGTGGAATTTGATAGTTTTCTTTGATGAAAAAATCTGGATTTGTTTTTTCTTTTCCTTTTTCCGGTTTTTTTAGTTGGCTTTTTCTTTAATTTTGGTTTCTTAATCAATTTGGATGTGAAACTTTGGAAATGCATTCAGATGTTTAGTGCTTAATGCCTATTTATGGTTTGGCAAACACAAGTTCTTTGCTTCCTGCTAATCCTCAGGCTTTTGTTGCTATTGTTTTGTTTCGTATTGTAGTTTCACACACCCTATGCTAGATTTGGTGGTCTAACATATTAATTATAATTATCTTTTATGCTCTAATATGTTCCAAATGTTTATTACAAGATATTAAGATATGCAACAAAGGATTGGAGAAATTCTTTTCTCAAAGTGCACATTATTTAGACTCTCTGTTTTTTCCCCTGGAAAAAAGTTAATCTAATTTGATTTTGTCTTTTCTTTTTCCTAATTAATTTGATTTTTTCTGCATTTGTTTGTTCTATATTATTTCTAGATAAAGGAACAAGGAAAAAGGAGGCTACTTTTCTCCATTCAACCATGAATGTGTGTTTTAATGTTTTTGTGTTCTCTTCATTCCCCCCTCTTCCTCCTTAGTAGTTTATTGTAATTTTTTTCTCGCTTTGCCCTATTTATTGGTCTTGAAAAAAGTGGAGGATGATTGTTTGGGAAGGTTATCCTATTTCCTCTAGATTTAAAGTTAGTAGATTACCTATTTCGTTTTTATTTTTTATGTTTTTCTCTCTCTCGTATTTTTTGCATCATATTGAAGCATTCCTTGAAACTGCAAAATGGATTGTAGGAATTAAAAGATTAACCTCCAAGTGAAACTTCATATATAGGGGAATATCTAACTTTTTTGCTAGCAATACAAAATAAAAAACAATTGGTTGTGACCAGATTATCTTTGCATTTTATCCCTTGGTAAGTGTTTAGTTGTAAAACAAGACATTGTACTGATGTTGGAATCTTATTGATTTTGTGTAAGTATGACTAAATATAATGTATATTGATGATATCTTGGCGATGAATACTCTTTCTTAGCTCTTTTTGATGAATCTCCTCACTACAAGAAAATTGCGTTTCTGTGACAGGCAAAAGTCGTCACTAAAAATTCAGAAGTCGTCACAAAAAAAGTCAGTGACGACTTTTACTGCTGTCATAGAGCTGTCACTAGTTCTATGTCACAAAAGGGGGTCCATGTGACGACTGTTGAAAGTCGTCACAAACGATTTCGCTTTTGTGATGACTCTTGTCGTCACTCATTGTTGTACATTGTGTGACGACTTTTATTGTCACTAAGCTGGCTAAATTCTTGTCATAGTCAACCCTTGGAGTTGTCACATTATGCTTCCGTTCAGTGACGACTTTTGTTGTCATTGTTTTCCATCCATAAAAAGTGACGACTTTCTGGTGTCACTAGTGAAACTTGTTGGCAGTGACAACTTTTTTATTGTCATTTATTTTTTTGTAAAAAGCAATAATCTGATGTTAATTACGCAACATAGCTGCCAACAATCACAAAACGTTCATTGAGTAGCAAGGAGAAAAAAAAAGCCAACATACGAAAAGAAAGCCAACATTCATTTCCAATAGAAGATCAACCCAAATACATATATATATAAATGTTGCCTCAAATGAGTCATAAACCATGCACCATCCAAAATAAGCCATTCAGTTACAATACTAGTGATTTCCCATCCACAATAGAGAGTAGTAAAGTTCTATACAAAAATATGAGCACGATTCTCATCTAGAACAAAACATGAGCACGATAGGCCTTGTAGTCTTCAATTCAAAAACCATCTTCACAGCAATGACTGGCTTCTTCTTCTTGGGAATCGTGTTAGAACCTACACGTTACCAAAATTGAAGCAATGATCACTGGTGTTAAAACTGGAACTACACTTCTAGATAGGCACCATATTATAAAAACTAATGTCACTCTAATTTGAAATTATAGCAATCTAAGTAAATTGCTTAACACAAAAATAAAGTGAAATTATAGCAAATAAGACATTGAATGTATATTCTATGAAATATAGAATAACAATACAAACACAATAAATATCTGCATGTTCACAAATATATATGCAATAACAATAACAATAACAACAATAAAATCCTAAAATCATTGAGAGCCTAGATGATCGTGAACCACACAGTATATCAAGAAAAAAAAAACACACACACAATCACAGGTGCCTCTTTTTCCTTAGCACAAAAAAGAAATTCTGATACAGAAAAATTTAGATGAGTTCGACAAAGAAAAAAGTGGAATACATCCCAACGTTCAAACACATTTGCTTTAAAAACACTAAAGTTTTGGTTGCAACATCCAGCACCTCAATGGCTGTAATTAAACATGAACAAGATTTCAAGCACCTAAATCAGCCCCAAGCAACTCAATTGCATTAAACAGGAATCAGATTTGGTGGAACCAGATTTCAAGTGCCATCAAGCAACTAAATTGACATCAAGCAACCCAATTGTATTAAAAATGAATCTCTATTTTGTAGAACCAGAATTCAAGTGCCTCAATTGTAATAACTATGAAGAGCAAACAATTTATTTATACCACAAAAGAAATTAGACATCCAGGCAAATGATGAAATACATTCCTAAGCACAATATGCCAAAGTAAAGACCATATTCATACCTCTTGAACCAGCAATAAACAAAGCAGACTGAACAAAGAAAATCATGTACCCAGGATACAATCCCTGCGACACAACAGATACATTTAATTATGTAATGAGGTGATATTCAGATTATTTATTATCTAAAAAAAGGGGGAAAATGAAAGGTCATATGGCTAGTGGACATGTTGCGTCTCAAGGGAAGGGAGAAGTATTATCACCAAAATTGGGGTAACAAAGATGCATTTGCTTTCAGATGGCAATAATACAAAGGATAATGCAATTAGGAAGAAAATGACCTGGGGACTATTATCAAAGAATATAAGCATCAAACACAGGTCATCATAACAGCCCGAGATCAGAGCATCAAAGATATAAAGGAATGTGGAAACACATAGTAAATACAAATATAAATTGAAAACATGCCTTCTTCTCTTTATTGCATTTGACAAAGTTTCCATGATGTTAAACATGGTGATAATCAGGAAGCCAAGAACACAACCAAGACTTTATCCTATTCAATCTCACCCTTGTACATCAGCCCTTTACTTCTATTCTACCCTTTTTTGGTCATGCTCTTCCATAAGCAGCAAGACCACATATTAATTAAATTACTAACATTCCACTGTGGTTTTAGTCCATCTTTTCCTCCAGCCTGCAATTGTCGTCCTATAACTCTTTCCAACATTGCAACTTTTGATTATATGGAAACATCCGGATTTCCATATCAATTTGTTAAGTTATCTTCCAAAGATAACAACTATATTCTTTTCTTATATCACAATAAAATCAGTAAATAGGACCAAATGGATGGCACCAAAATGTGCTCCATGCAGCTCAAGAAACAGCAACATATTGCATCGACCAATATTCCTGATTCAGGAAAGCCAAGTATATAGCCAAATCATAGAAGATGGCCAACACAAGCAATCAAGTTTTATTTGCCAGTACCCTACAGAATCATGTTGTTGAAATTGTTAGCATGCACAGGTTATCAAAACTAATTAGACCATGCAAGAAAAATAAGCTGTCCTTGTTCGATTCAGCTTTTCTGAAGCTGATTAGAAAAGGTGATCATCCAAAAGGTGAACTCCAAAAATTTGGAATTACGTTTCACTTTTAAAATTTCTCCAACCTAAAAAGCTGTTTTCAAAACTAACTAGAAGACTGCTCCTCATAAATAGCCTTTCTGCATAAAATCGATTTTGTTACTCAGATGCTTTTAGCTTAAAAGAAACTATAATTAGCTGATTTTAAGAAACCAAGAAGAGAGAACCTGTATTTAGCTAATTAATATATATTTTACAATAAGGACCCATGCACCTGTTAGGAACATAAATGTTTAACTTCCATGAATACAACTACTACCAATTCCGATAGTGATATATGATCAGAAATATAATACTAAACTAATGAAACCATGTCTTCTCAAAAGAAAGGAAATGAAAGAAAAAAACTATAGCTCCCATTTTGTAGGGCAGAGCATGTCATACCCTTCGGGGAAAAAAAAAAGAAAAGAAAACAATCAAGATGACGGGATAAGCTCAGGTTCCTATTACCATGTAGTATACGCTTTGCTTTACTGTAAAAAAAGAAGAAGATGGAAGGATCCTATTCCCTTACGCATTGTCACGGATATAAAAGGTAGCAGCCTCATGATTTTCCAGGTGTTCAGTATCAACCTGCTGGAATATTTCCGGCATTAAAAAAAAAAAAGAAATTCGTCAAAACCATGTCCTTTTTCTACTGTTTTGTAACTAAATAAAGTCCAGTTGCCTACTTTGAATCTTTGCTTTATTCAAAGTGTTTTTTCGTATGATAAAATTGTGAGTTGAGTAAACTTGACCTATCGTTTTCTGGAATAAAATCGCTTTTTTGGTTGCTGGAGTCTTTTCGAGTCAATAATATGGATAGGGAAATGCAGCAATGAGCATTGAACGAATGCCCTGTTACGGCCTGCTGTTAGACCACTTGGGCATTTCAACAAACAGTAAACGAACATGAAAAATTCCAGCAATTCTTTGCTCAAATGAAGCCACGGTTGGCCCCAAAATCATCAGAAGTACAAGGGATTTCAAATTCAATCATGATATAAACATGCGCATGCTAAAATTTGAACAATCAACGGGACAATTGCAATAAACGAAGCCATGGCAGACATGCTTAGAGGACTTGGGAAGGAACTGAAATTCAAAGAAAAAGGGGCGACTTATAGTGCTCTTACTTGAGCGGTGGCGACGGCGATTATGACGAAGCTGAAGACGGTGAGTTGGAATTGGAAGATGACTAGGTCTGACTTCCTCCGAGAGCCTTCATCTAGTGTTACAGAGAACGGCAGCAGCCCAGGAGGTTGTGCGCGGTGTTGGCGATGGCAGACAGCAGCAGAGCGGACGCGGACTGGTGGTGACCTTGTTCTTCCTCCTCTGTCCGTTGCCGCGTCTTTCTCTCCTGATCTTCCTGTCAGCCGCCACTCTTCCTTCACTCTGTTTTTTTTCTTTTCACGCTCAAGGCCTCCCTTCCAAGAACCCTAGCTGCTTCACTGCTCTTCTGTTTCTCTTTTTCTCCTCTAAAACCTAGCCGCCCTTTCTCAGGCTTCCCCCTCAGCTTTTCTTGCTCACTTGTGCGCCGCCCTTTTTTTCTCCTCTATTTTGTTCTTTTTTTCTTGTTTTGTTCTTTTCCCTCTGTTTTGTTCTACTGCCAAAGCCCTCCTCTATTTTCCTTCACCTGAGCTGGTGCTAAAGAGCTCGACGCGGTTGCGGGTCAATAGAGGGGAGAAAGGGCTATCGTCAGTGGTGAAGGAAATGCTGAAGAATAAAATTATGGTGCTGGATAGCTCGGACTTCAGCGGCTGATGGTGGTGGATTGCGGCGGACTTCAGCGGCTAACGGTGGCGAGCGGCATTTCGAATCTACGGGAAGGAAGGGTTAGTTCACCATAGGAAGGAAAGACTGAGAATGAAATTTGTCTAAGTGTTGGAAGAGAGAAGCGGCGAGACTTTTGTTTGTGTGTGAACAACCAAAACGACGTCGTTTTGTAGAGATTTCAGCCACCCGCCTCGCGCCTCTTTCAGATTTCAGACTGGCGCTCTTTTTTTTTTGGCATCTAAGCACATCTTTGAGATTCCAGGATTCACACCTTTAGCTTCATACATTTTTTTTCTTTTTTTTTTCCCTGGTCAAATTTTTTTTTCAGGTTTCTTTTTTCATACTTAATCTCTTTTTTTTTTCCTTAATCTCATCTATAAATATCAAATAAATTATTTGATATTGGTTTCTTTTTTGTGCATGTATATATATATATATGTGTGCTTGTTTGTGTCTATATACATCTTTTTGGGTTTGGACAACTCAATATACAAATTATTTAAGAAATTACCTTACAATAAAACTTACACAATAAAACATGTTTCAAAAATTTAACATGCATAGAATTGCTTATATACAGTATAGCACTTCTTACTCATGCTTATCCTACTCTTTGTCTATTACTTAGTTTTTATAATAAATTAAAAGAAACATGTAATCAAATATTCTGTTAAATGTGTTACAACTCTCAATCTTATTGCACGACAGATATTTTACTGAATAATTTTAATTTCGTATATACCCATTCCATATGAAAATAATTATTACTTATGATGTATTACACGTTATACTAATCTTTCACAGTGCTAACATTAGACTACAAATTATATTCAATTACACTTTTTCAAATTATTTCAGTTATTGATTTTTGGAGGTTGTTATAAGGAATAATAAACAATTCGTGAAAACATTTTTATGCTCAGACATGTCTATTATGTCAACTTAGCAAAAATTACAAATATCTAAAAATAGTTTGTTATTATATCATTTATATTTTGCTAATACGTAATGAATAGGGGCTAAATTATAAAATTAGGGTGTCATATCTTCGGTGTTTTTGCTCATATAAAAGAATTGGGGGCTAAATAATAAAATTAGGGTGCCATAGTAGAATTAGTGAAATTTGATGAAAATACTATAGAATTGCTTATATACAGTATAACACTTCTTACTCATGCTTATCCTACTCTTTGTCTATTACTTAGTTTTTATAATAAATTAAAAGAAACATGTAATCAAATATTCTGTTAAATGTGTTACAACTCTCAATCTTATTACACGACAGATATTTTACTGAATAATTTTAATTTCGTATATACCCATTCCATATGAAAATAATTATTACTTATGATGTATTACACGTTATACTAATCTTTCACAGTGCTAACATTAGACTACAAATTATATTCAATTACACTTTTTCAAATTATTTCAGTTATTGATTTTTGGGGGTTGTTATAAGGAATAATAAAAAATTCGTGAAAAAATTTTTATGCTCAGACATGTCTATTATGTCAACTTAGCAAAAATTACAAATATCTAAAAATAGTTTGTTATTATATCATTTGCATTTTGCTAATACGTAATGAATAGGGGCTAAATTATAAAATTAGGGTGTCATATCTTCGGTGCTTTTGCTAATATAAAAGAATTGGGGGCTAAAAAATAAAATTAGGGTGTCATAGTAGAATTAGTGAAAGTTGATGAAAATACTGTAGTATACAGTGATGCAAAAAGTTGTCACAAAATTGGAATCGGGTAGACTTTCAATGACAACAAGTTATGTTGTCACTGTAGAGAGAGCGTTTGTGACGACTTTACTTGAGTTGTCATAAATTCATTTCCCACGGCATCAAATGAGATGCGCGCCAACTATTTCGTGACGAGTTGAGAATGACAACTTCCAATGTTGTCACTGATTATGCTTGTGCTGTACTCATCTGTGATGACACCTAATGTCGTCACTGAATTAGGTTATCTGTGACAAGATTTTTGTTGTCACATAAATTTTTGTCACTGAAAAACATATTTCTTGTAGTGCCTCTTGTTCCCATCATGATTCTGTTGTTTGGTGATTTCTCAAATCATTTTCTTGGTTTTGTTCTTGCTCTAGCTTTTATTTGTTTAAGCTATCATGGGACATCCTTTTTGGTTTTAACCCTTTTGATCATTTTTTTCTCATGGTAGATGGCTACCAAAGCACATAGAAATAAGGTAATTTCTTCCTGACAAAGAAGAAAATAGTTATGGCTTAAGATATGCATGTTAATAATTGTAGTTCTTGCTGCAATTTAATTTATTTTATTGAAGTGTATATAAGGTTCCTAAGCAAGACACAAAGAGCATCATCCAAAAAGCTAATTCTTTTGACTTTTGAATCTTTGAATACCTGTGCATCGTGGCTATGGTAAAAACTTGGTTCTAAATTTCTTTTTTGCTTTTCAAAATAGAAGTAAGAAAATTGTGCCCAACATAAAGGTGCAATGGTTTATGTATACGCGGTCTACTATGAGAGATAGGTAGCCAGCTATTTCACACTTTTGGATAACATTTTATAACTCAAGTAAGTGAAATTAAATTCTTGGCTTCTTGTTTTCTTGTTTTCTTAGTTTTGTATCAATAAGTTTGATTATGCCTACATAAGTTTGATTATGCCCACAATGTGCTGCTTGCTTTAGTAAGATGTTGGTGTGCTATGTAAATAAGTTTCTTAATCATTGACTTTAAAAATTTGGCTACTAAGATAAGCACAAAAATTAGGACGAGAAAATTCCTATGGTAGATTTAATATAAATTGGGAACTTAAGTGGCGTGCCACTTTTGCTGTTTCATTGGAGCACAAGGACTTGACAATTTAGGAAGTTGTTTAACTAATTAAATGGCTGAAATGGTTTAAAAAATGTCTTTTTCAAAAAGGTGAAACATATTTAAATTGTAGCACTAAAGAAGTTGTCATTTTCTTTTTATTGATTTTTTTATACAGTATGTATTATACAAAATTTTTTTTTGTCTTTCTTCTTTTCTCGAATTCGATTAAAAACTTACATACAACTCATAAGTAATGACAAAAAGATGCAGAATATTGGCCGACTAATATCTTGTCCTTTTTTGAGGGCACAAGTGGGAATGCAAAATTTGGTTTAAATCCATTTGACAAGTGTGCAGTTTCAAACCTTTAAACATGAGATACACAATTTTTATACTTAGTCTAACTCAGCCAAATAAATAGTTGTGTATCTGCTTGGTGACTTTTAAGTGTAGAGATGTTTTATTACATTTGATGAAACAAGAGTATGAAGCCTCCTTGGTGAGTTCTTACTTTATATTATTTAAATAGTCAAAATTAGTTCAAAAAATAATATTGCAAGTCTTCTATTCTACAAGTTCCTATATTCTTTTCTTTATGTGTCTACGTTTTATGAATTCCAAAGAAATTGAACTTCTTTCGTCTTTTGGTGATTTTAATTCCAAGATTCAAAAACAGTTTTGAACAAGTTTCAACTATTGTAGGAAAACAAGATTAAAGTGATAAAATTTGTTGGGTCGGTGGATGAATATTTTGGCCTCAAATGCCATTTTGAAAGGTATTAATACCTTTCTTTGCTGTTATCATGCGCCCAAAATATTTCCATTATGTATCTATTTCATTTGCTTTATCATATCTCATTTGCTATGTCAATAAGGTTCTAAACTTGAGATAATGACTTGTTTATCTTATCACAGACTGGAAGCATATGCAGCTCTCCACTCCCAATTGTGTCTGAGTCTTGTATCTCTTACTATTTACATTAAAAAAAAAGGAGTCTTCATGGGTGTTAGTAGTTGAGAGAAAAAGGGCATTTCATAGCTTTTTTGTATTTTTATAATTTATACCTTTTGGAACATTAAGAATATTGTACTGATACTGCTTTCTAATGGGAAAATCTGGTGGAGAAAGAAATCCAACAGGTCCTGTAACTTACAATTATACTATTCGTTTTCTTTCTAGATGAGAGTCCATTTTCTTAGTCTGCTAACATGGATGCACTTCACGGTTACAGTATCATCGAAAATTACTTTTACTAATTGCTTTAGAAACTTTTGAATGGATAAATACGATACAGCTTTATCTAATTTTGAATGGATGAATACAATATTTATGATTTAGCTTAATATAATTTGCAACCATTATGTACTTTGTATAACTGGAAAAACCTAAATAATTGGGCAAACTTGAAATTATGTATGATGCATAACTGGGCAAACACGAAAATTTTCACCGCGCATCGCGCGGTGTTCTCCTCCTAGTTGTATTAAATGTAGTTAAGAATTTAACATAAATGTATAAATAAATTTAGTATAAATAATTAATAATTTTTATTAATAGACATGTATAATTAGTAGTATAATTGATAATATATTATATATATAATGATGTACATATATATATTTTCAAACGGGTGGCGGGGCGGGGGGTAGGGCGGGGGAGTAAACCCCCGCCCCCGCCCCGTTTCTAAACGGGGGGAAAAAATTCCCCCCGTCCCCGTCCCCGCCCCATCCCCCGCCCCAACCCCCGCCCCTATGACCCCCAATCTATCCATAACTTTTCCAACCCCAAACTGTAAAACTCAAAATTCGAACTCTGAACTTGACAGCAGAAAAACTCACGAACCCTCTTTTGGTCACTGGATCGACCCTAATGATTAGTAGATATGGTTTAAATCTCATATTGTAAATAACTTTCCCTGAATATCAATGCCTGAAAAGATATTCATATCACCCTTACGAGAAATTAGAAGTTTGAAAAAAAGTGTAATATAATTTAGAACTAGATTTTAACTCAAACATATAATCAGTATTCGTTATACAAATTGCATCTTGGAATGTTGACGTATTTTAAAAATTTATTTAGTTTTTAAATGACAAATTGTCATGTCAAATTGTAATATATTTTGTTATGAAACAATTAAAAGTATGGGTGTCCCTTTGTATTCCCAAGAGGATTAATTCTTGATTTATGGTTACATTATGTATAGAAGTTACAATCCATAAATCTATTCATGTAGTGGAAGAATCGTTTCATAGGTTTCTTCATATTCTTGTAATAATGGGTGTTTAATAGGATTGATTGTTCCTTTAATCTTGTAGTACCTATATATAGAGGTACATTGACACCCTTTGGAATGACTTTTGTATCTTATTGGAATATAAGAATATCACTCTCCATTTCTCTACTTCTTTCTCCAATATTTCACTTGATATTATAGTAGCTTATTTTATTAGTTTTATAACACGTTATCAGCACGAGTCTCTACTTCTGAGCAAAGGTGAAACACGAGACTCTGTCAAGATTCTGCTAGTGTCAAATCAACTGTTGGTTTTTTTTCGAGCAACTCTTGACTACCTATTGAGGTAAATCTCTAACTCAAAAACTTATTTCAATTTCTTATGGCTAATATTTGAATTATCGCAAAATACAAGTACCTACTGTTGAACAACCACTAAACACAAACATATATTGTTTGACATCTTTGAGGTAATATTTCTCCTTTTAATTCTACTTGTTTACCTTTATAATTATTCGTTATAAATACTTATATTCTGATGCATTGAGTTTTAGAGATGTTATTATAGAAAATCAATTATATTTGAGGATCTACTTGTCCTTTGAAATATTTAAAGAAAAAAATTCGACCACCTGAAGATGGTCGTTGTTTAACGAAAATATTTGCCACTAGAAGATGGTCATTATTTCAAAAGCCTGGTATGATAAATTTACCTGTGGCTACAAGAACATAATTATGCAATTTTTAGAATTACTTCTCAGTTGAAATTGTGTTGAGAAAATTTTACTTATAAGATATATTAAAAATAATACTCTCCACAATTGATTTCTCGAATATGCTCCTGTAGTATCAATATTAAGAGAAATTTTGAGAAGTATTTTGTACTTATTGCATGCTAGTTCTATTCCATTCCCAGAAGTGAATGCGACTAAATTTCAATTTATTAGTTATGGTTGTTGCCATGACTATGATTTTGGTAAATATATATTTTACCATGACAAGAGAAAAAATTACCACTTGAAGTGGGATAATAATGATAAGGACAAGAAAATAAAGGTCCTAAAGATAAATGTCCTGAAGTACATTTGACAAATCAAAATTATAATCGTATCTTCACATGGCCAATTTCTTTAAACACCCTGAAGGTGTATGATGTTTGATTTAATTTATGATAGTAATTAGCTTTTCTTCCTGAAGAAGAAATGAATGTTAAATATTTGGGATCAAAAAAAAAATTATGGTGATTATATTTGTCCCATAAGAATTATGGTGACAATGATATGTATCTCATTAATAAGTGCTACTATATACACTATATTCCAATGAGAGAGACAAATACAATCAGTTGTAGTGTATAAGTGATTGAAAGCTCCAGAAGAGCCACTACTATATTTCTCCCTGTAAGAGAAAAGTTTGTTATGAATAAAGTACTATTTTTTATCATGTCTCGAAAAATTTATTGAATTTGAATATCCGTTGAAATGGATATCAAATTGAGATATTAAATAAGACAATAATAGAGATCATGTTTAGAAATCAAATGAGATAAATGTTAATTATATCATAATAACCATTCGAGAGAGAAATGGTTATCGATATAGTTGTCTTCATTCTCATTTGATTTATAATTATCACCTGCAGTAAACCAGAAGTTTACTGATCCCAATGAATACATGATTTAACGAAAGTGAAAATATTTGAGAGCCGACAAATGTTTATACATACCCCCTTTATATTATATATGGCTCCAAAAAGAAATTTAGAATTTATGTCGGGTATGAATCACTTTTTACGATTAAATATCATAAAATATTTGATGGGTGATCTATTAAATGATTTATTTATTCTGATGAGTTACGATTCCCGACATTAGGGGGAGGAAGAAATCAATCGAAAGGAAATCATCTGAAAAAAATTAGATTTCCTCGATCCTCATACAAAATAACGTGAACTGGAAGTTCAAGAAATTATTCATTTGCTGAAAACTGCAAATCAATTGCCAGATATATTTATCGACTCCAGATGAGCCATTAAATCAACTATTCCTGCAGGGAATACTCTGGTTAAAATTGATGTCCCTGAAGGACATGTACAAGTGTTACAAATAAATTTAAGGCCGGCCTATCTAAATAAGGTATAAATTGATTTCAAATAACTCCGGAGATTAAATAAATGTCATGATAAAATTCAACCTCTTGAAGAGGTTGCTCCTGAAGAGCCAACTCCTGAAGAGAATGAAATCATAGAAAATTTAATTGGAGCCTAATGAAATGTAGCACTTGATATTATAGAAGTTGATGAGGATCATGAATCTAAATCGGTTGATGAATGTCGGTATAGAAATGATTGTTCAAAGTGGAAAGATACAATCCAATCTGAATTGGATTTATTGGTTAAAAGAAAAAGTTTTTGGACCTGTAGTCCAAACACTTGAAGGTGTAAAACTAATAGAATATAAATGGGTATTTGTGATAAAGAGAAATAAGAAAAAGGAAATTGTGAGGTATAAAGCAAAACTTGTAGTCCAAGGATTTTCACAAAGGCCTGGATTTAATTATGATGAAATGTATTCACCTGTAGTGGATGCTATCACATTTAGATATCTTGTGAGTTTTGCAGTAAATGAAAAATTAGATATGCGTCTAATGGACGTCGTTACTGCATATTTATATGGAAATCTTGAAAATGATATTTATATGAGAATCCCCGAAGGATTTAACATGCCTGAAGCATACAAATCAAATTCTAAAAATATTTATTCTATTAAACTACAAAGGTCTCTGTATGGGCTCAAACAATTTGGACGTATGTGGTATAATCGCCTCAATGAATGTCTGACTAAAGAAGGTTATACCAATGATCCAATATGTCCATATGTTTTTACCAAGAAAAATGGATCAAATTTTGTGATCATTGTTATATATATTGATGATCTAAATTTGATTGGAACTCCTGAAGAGAATCAAAATAATGTTGAATATTTGAAGAAGGAATTTGATATCAAAGATTTTGGAAAAATAAAATTCCTTGGTTTACAAATTGAACATTTGAAGAGTGGAATTTTTGTTCACCAAACTGCATATACCCGGAAGGTATTAAAGCGTTTTTATATGGATAAGGCACATATATTAAGTACTCTAATGGTTGTCAGATCATTAGATCCTAATAAAGATCCTTTTAGATCGTGAGAGAAAGATGAAGAGATATTTGGTCCTGAAGTACCATATCTCAGTACAATTGGCGAAGAATATTGGAATGCGACGATTAAAAGATCTCAAATGATGTTTGCATCAGGGGGAGAAATTAATACACAAGAATAGTGTACTCTTTTTCCTTCACTAGGGTTTTTGTCCCGATGGATTTTTCCCTAGTAAGGTTTTAACGAGGCATATTCTTTGTGTAATGGACATCCAAGGGGGAGTGTTATGAAACAATTAAAAGTATGGATGTCCCTTTGTATTCCCAAGAGGATTAATTCTTGATTTATGGTTACATTATGTATAGAAGTTACAATCCATAAATCTATTCATGTAGTGGAAGAACCGTTTCATAGGTTTCTTCATATTCTTGTAATAGTGGGTGTTTAATAGGATTGATTGTTCCTTTAATCTTGTAGTACCTATATATAGAGGTACATTGACACCCTTTGGAATGACTTTTGTATCTTATTGGAATATAAGAATATCACTCTCCATTTCTCTACTTCTTTCTCCAATATTTCACTTGATATTATAGTAGCTTATTTTATTAGTTTTATAACATATTTAAGTTATTAGAGAAATTTTCCTTTAAAAATTAGAAACTATAATAGAATTTAGAATTAGTTAAAATAGAAGATGGTTGTAATTTACAAAGCTAAAGCCCAAATTCTAAGGTTCTGATGAAAAGTTCAATGTCATTCTCCAGGGTTTTAGTGGAACAAATTGTCACGTAACAAATAATTGGGATGCAGAGAAGGGTCCACAACAACATCTATAAGTTGCTTCCGACCAATCAAAGGATCCATTTTGGTGAATATTGGCCAAAGCCAAATCAAAGAGACTACTTACTGAACAATTTACCAGAAAATAAGGCATGAAAATTGGAGACCGGAATCTATATGAAATGGATGAAACACACCATGCTTTAGTTCAAAGGCGACGTATTTGAGATTATAAACACCATGCGCGGGCCACTGGTATTTCTTCCATTAAATGTTCCTTAACAAAGTTTTGCTGTTGACATCATTACTATATCTCAATAAAGAAACAAGCAAAGAGCGAAATTCAAAAGCATCCCTTCATTGAACAACAACCAGACACAATCATAGGCTTGGTGGGTTTAAAGCAATAATTATGCACCTATGACTCAACAAACGTCTTTTTCATTTTTTTTTAGGGTAAAAAATAAAAAATCCATGTGGTAAACCTAATACACAGAAAAGCCCCTCATAGTTTCAAAATATATAACACGACACCCCATTCTTTTAACTAAATTGTAAAGGTGACGGAATCCGTTAAATTTAACGGAAATGGACGAAATTACCAAAATGCCCTAATATAATTAAGTAAAAGACAGCGCAAAAAAATCATTTGTTTTATTTTCTAGATAGAGAGAATTGAGGGTTAAGGGGTAGAACAGGTATATTTGTTAAAAATTAGGTATAAAATTTTTTTTTAGATTCCAATAAGTCATTTCCGTTAAGTTTAACGGATTCCGTCACCTTTACAATTTAGTTCAAAGTACGGGGTATTATGTTGTATATTTTGAAACTACGGGAGGTTTTCCTGTGTATTAAATTTACCACAGGGGATATTTTTTGTATTGTACCCTTTTTTTAAATCCTTCCGCTCCTCCCCACACAAATGTCTTTTTTTTTTTTTTTACCCTCCCGCTCTTTCCCACACACTTTTCATTCTCCAACTACCGAACAAAGGATTTGAACTCTCGATTTGACAATTTGACAGCAGGAAGGATTCTAAAAATCCCCCCCAAGCCACAACTCAACAAACTTCAAGTTGCTTGTTCATCAACAAAGTAAACCACAACGGCAATGGCACAGATATGATTGCATATTGTTAAGCCTATTCTTTCAACAGTCGCATTAGAGTTGTATTTCACAAAAGTCAGAAATTTAATAGCAGCAATTCACAAGATTGACATGCTTATAAAATGAGTTGCAAGGAGATGCGGTAGAAGCATTGCAGAAAAAGGAAAACAGCTCGTTTCATTACTAAGTTATTCCCGCAAAGTTCGGAGAATATTCAATACCAATATAATAGATAACAACTCCTCCTATTTTTGAAACTTGTGCTAATACATTTAGTAAAATCAAATATAGCAGAAGCATTTAACAAAGATCATTACAACACGTTCAACACAAAGTCTTGGACCAAGTTCATCAGCCAATTATTCCAGGCCATGACCACATCAATCAGAAGACTAATGAACTTCTTAGACGAATCGATCAAGGTACTCCTCGACAGTGGTGTACTTGACATTAGGATAAAGCTCTGAAGCCTCTACACGGAAAGATGGCTCAATTGCAAAGTTGGTAGTATCACCGTTTACCAGAATTGCATGGTTAATTGATAATATGACATTGAGCGGAATTGGAGCCTCTGCGAAGAAATGGTCCATTCATACACTAATAATTCATACAATAAAGAATTAAGGAAATTGAAATCAAACTTCTTGTCACCTTGGATGTTCTTCAGGAGTTGTTCCTCAGGAATATATTCTTTCTCCAGAGTTTTACCAATCTTCTTCTCCCATACTGCCACTAACTCTTTAAATGATACACTATTCTTAGGAGGCCTAATGTAGACAACTTTGTTCAATGCTCTTGGATCATCAACAGTTTTGATGGTGAAAGTACCAATGTCATGTTCTTCATTAAAAACAGCTACAATTGAAACATTAAAAAAAAAAAATTTTTAAGCACCAGTACAATATTCACGTTCTTACAGGATAAATTCAGCAGAGGATAAGAAAATGATCAGGTGAAGTGGGTGAAAAAGAATAAAATAGCCAAGTGATATTATATGCCATACCTTTAGCATTTCCATCTCCCAAGATGACAACTTTATCTCGTGGTGGTGCAGTGGCTCCTGGCTGTAACAAGGTTGGAAGAAAATATCCAGCAAAAGCGTTAGACGAGATATAGGTGTAAGGGATCCCTGCTGCCTCAGTAGCTCTACGAATCTGAGACTTTCCTGCAAATGCAGACTTGGCAGGCTCAACTGCATTTTGGCGATCCACATCAACTCCAAACTCTGAAGGGTAGAATTTCTGAGAATTTCACCATATTATGTGTCAGAATTTGGGAACGATAGTAGATAAAAACTGACACAAATTATACTCTATTTCATTCCAATCTGCATTCTTTTCCTCAAATTCACAGATTGTCAAATCACTGTGGTTTTTCACGATGACTAAAAGAACCTCAATTAACTCTGCCCAATAGATAGGCTTAAAATCGACTGAAATTTCAATTAAGCAAATTGGCCAATTAATCTTAGTTGCTTCTCCACTCCGAAAATGTATCATCAAGCTCTACGAACGACACATGAATTTCGTGTGCATTATCAAAATTTACTATATTTCAACAATTAAATACCTATAATTATCTAAATTGCAGAGCTACAGATCTGCAACATAAGAAAAACAACAAACGTATTCAAATACAGTCCCCAGTGAGAATCATTAGTAACAAGACCACATAAACAACACACCTTGACATTTCCAGCTTCTTTAATTGCATCAATGATCTTCCTCTGATCATTCAATTGTCCGTTACCAACAGTTGATATGACCACATCCACCTGTTTTATGGCCTTCACTAAACTTTCATGATCATACAAGTCACCCTGCTCCAAGGAAGAATTCCAATATCGAGATAAAAAACAAGCATCACCAGCTAAAAGGGAAAAAAAGGAATCTCAATTGACAACACTGTCAAATGAATTGAAAAATTAACGCTGCTTACATGAACAAGAGTCGCCCCAGAGTTCTTGAAGCCTTCAACAAGTTTTCCCTTAACAGGATCAGAAACTGTAGATTCTCTAACCAATACAAAGGTGGGATGACTAGCCTTAGTGCTGGCCGCAACTATAAACTTGCCAATGTATCCTGTTCCACCAATGATCAAAATCTTGCTTTTTTCTGCCATTCTTGAATATTCTGAGATATCTAAAACTGAAGGGTTATGGAGAGTTTTTTAAACTGATGTGGAGGATCAGGAAAAGAATGAAGTCTGGGGACGATGGCATGCTGAGGAACGCTATTTAAGCAGTTCGAGGTTGGTTTGGAAGGTACTGAAGAGACCTTTCACGTCCCTCACTCAAGCAAAAGGGATCTATTAAGTCGAGTTGTATTTGATCCTTGATAAAGGTTAGGTTCATTATTTGAGTGACCAATGAAAATAAGAGTAACTTTACTTTGAATCTCCAAACTTGTACTTCTTTCTTGCTTTGCATCCTAAAATTTCGATTTAAGACACGTTACATTTTAAAATCCATTTTTAGACGCTTGTACTCCAAACTCTAAGTTTGTCTCATTTAATTCCAATAAATGACAAAGTTAGCTAAAATAACAAGATAAAGGGCACTGTAAATTAATAATTATTATTATGCCTTTATTTGTACATATTTTCAATTTATGAACACTTAAAACTTCATCTTAGAGGAGGAGGGGTATATTAGATGGTACAGAAGGAGGGAGTGTAAGTAGAGGTTCCGACTTCGAAATCTCCCATTTACACATAAAAAGAAAAAAGAAAAAGATCCATCTTTGGGGTGGGAGGGGGGGGGGGGGCTATTTGCTTGGTTATAAGTTAGGAGGGATTGTAAGTATGTGGTTCAAAGTTCAAAACCTCTTACTTATCAAAAATAATAATAAAAAAAACTCTATCTTTTTTTTTTTTTTTTTTTTTTTTTTTTTTTAAAAGGATACCATCCCTTAATATATTAAAAACCGAGAAAAAAATACATCAAATTAGAGGGGGGCCAAACCTGACCTCTGTTAAAGAAAAAGAAACATGTAATGATGGAAAATAAACACACATATAAAGGAATTGTAAAGACATAACAGATCAATCCAAAGAAATCATCCACACGAGGGTGCTCCACATTTGTGTGACTGCGAGTGAGCATTGGAATTTGGTTTGAGATCTTGACGTGTTTGCATTGTTTTACCTTTTTTTGAAAGCTGTTTCCTCGCTTTCTTTGAAATCACTTGGGTAAATTGCTGTTGTACTAGATTCTGGTCTTGATCTTTGTGTTTGTCGTGTTGTGAATCGTCTTCCTCTTCTTCTTTTTTGTCGTTATTGCATGTTATACTTGAACGAATAAAACTAATTTGATGTGGTCGGGGAAGTGTACCATGTAATTTTTCCCATTTAACCTCTTCGAACACATCTTTGAAAGCTGGCACTGGATTTTGAGGCACCGTGGTTTTCGTTTCTGTTCTTGTACTTGTACTTGGAACCACAAGGAGTGGTAAGGCAACGTCGGGGTCAGTGGTGTCGACCTTTTGATGATTATCGTCTCCCAAATTCTGCTTCTCAAAAGCTTGGGACCCATCACTTTTATTCCAATTAGAATTTTCAGCATTTTGATTTCTAATTGAAGTATTGTCGGCCATTTGCTGCTGACCATCTCCCAATATTTGCTCCACTAGAATATGGGACTCCTCACAATCATTTCCAGCAATGTGATCGCATGGTCCCTCCCTTTGGTCATCAACAACGAACTTTGCTTTTCCATGCTTGACAGCTTTTTCGTTGCAGTTTTGCCCTGGCACAGCAGCCCCCTCTATGGGCTCCATCATGCCTGGGCCTGCTACCACGTTCAGCTCCACCAGCGCCAATTCTCCCGTATTAGCAGTCCCTTCCATCACTTCCTCTGGTTCGCCAATCACGCGGTCAGCCATAGCGTGAAGAATGGCATCAGCAGCAGCCTCTATCCCCTTCTCCACAAGCACAACCGTAGACCCTCCAAGCTGGTTCAGTAAGCACGATGCATCTCCCACAGCAGTAGTAGGGGTGTCAACGTGCAGTGACCCCTCGGAATGGCTCTTACCCGAATTCTGTGTCGCACCAGATTTCACCCCATCTCCTTCACTCACCCCCCTTCGCTCCTCATCCTCTGTACGCTGCGTGTTAGCTGGTGAGGAGCGAACCTTTGCGCCCATCACCCCTGTGACCAGATCCTCCTGCGTCTTGTGCAAGCGCAAATCAGGGTGCTTCACACGGCAATGATTCTCGCCATGCCCTTGACGATAGCAGTGGCTGCAATAATTAGGGAGGTTCTCAGGGATAAGAACCTGCCAAAAACCATCCCCATCTCCCATATCGACCCACACCCTCGACGGAATCGATTTGAGCAGATCCACCTCAACACATACCCGCGCCACATTCGGTCGCGAAAACGAAGACGTAGCCGCATCCACGAATAGCGGCGTACCCAAGCAGGAGACAAGATGAAATAGACATGGCTTAGCAAATAAGTGAATTGGGAGTTTGGGCAATCTAAACCAGACGGGAGCAAGGGAAGACTCTCTGTTCACATGGAACTTAGATGTCCACTTAAAAACCCTCATGGGGGATCCATTCACATACCACAAACTTCGTCCCCAAACGCGAAGGAAATCCGCTTCACACTGAAATTTCAGCAACACATGCCTATCATCTAACAATCCCACAGTCGCCGTAATCTTCAAATCAAGAGTCGACAAGAATTTCCTCAGGTCAGGCAGCAGCGGCCGCCCCTTAGAGAACTTCCCAACCAAAGTGTAGCGGAATGGAGCAGCAACCACTGCTATGTCAGCCGCACTGAAGACCACCGCAGGCTCTCCACGGTGTGTTGTCATCCTCGCTTGAACTTGCACTACCTCGGACGTCGGTTGTGGCTCAAACAATGCAGAGAAGGCCTTCTTCCTAAAGGGGGAGGAAGAGGCCGACAGCCCCCCACCCGGAGGAGGGGGGGCAGTCTCGGCTGCCATGGTTACGTTCATTGAACTTATTCACTAATAAGCACTCTATCTTAAAAGCTTCATAACAATAGGAACAAATAAAATGACAGCTAAGAATTACCCTCCAAAATATTCATTTTTTGTTTCCATACCTCCTTCTCGGGTGAAGAATTTACATGAAACATTTGTCTATGTTTGGATAATAAATTATTTGGGATATTTTTTTTAAAAAAAATACTGTAACACTGTTTTTTATTTGATGTATGTGACATAAAAGGGTAGTTAAAAAATGTATTGATGATACAAGCAAATAAATACAATGCAAACAAACCAATTATCAAATTAGTGCTCTTCTCCCAAAAATAGAATCCATTTGCAGAGAGTTGGTTGGTTTTGTTACTTAAAAACAAATATGGGGAGGCGAGAGAAGAAGCGACTGCAGGACTAGGTTCTACTTATAAATGAATGGAGCCGGCAATGGTGGTCAAATACATCAACGTTAATGAAACTAACTGTGGATCAGAAACAAATACCAATACCATTGGTAAACGTTAAAGATCGGCACCCCGAAAAGAGTTGTGACCTGAATTGACAGGAAAATCTTACCAAACATTGCTCAGTTTTCACGCATCATTTATCGCACGAAATTTCTAGATTCCTTCTAGAACTCATCCGCCGAACACTCGAAGAAGACAAAAGGGTGTTAGGTAAAACTGAAAAATAAAATCTAAAATCTGAACACTAAGAAATTCAAATGCTAAAATATTATTTTGGTAAATCTATTAAGTGATACATGTTTCATAATCAGTTGAATTTAAGCATCGAATTGCATGTATATTATATAAGTTTGGTACTAATACAGGTTAGTAAATGAGTCGAGCCGAATTGATTGTTAGGCTTTGAGCTCGATTTAGTGATCTAACAATCAGGAAATAATGGATCCTATAACTTATTATTTCCTTGATGTTGGAAATATGACTTATAAAGAAATTATGAAATTCTTTGCTTGCTTTTGAGTCTAGAAATTAAACTCTTGCATGAAGGTTTTAAGTTAGATTAACTATCTTTTACATTCTATTTTGTGAATATCAATGATAGAAGGGTTTCACAAATATCATGATTGAGAAAAACTCTTATAGTATTACTCCTACTAACCTTAATGTATATTAATTTACTAGAAAAAATTCTTCTAAGATCAAATGAAGAATAAATTAATATACTATGGGAAGAAACAATTTAAATTGCATTCTCTACAAATGTATTACGGTGACACATGTGTACACCTAATTATCAAGAGTCACATTAAGGGCATTTGTTTTCATAATTATCTAATGTAACTCTAATAGCGAGTTACTAGTGTCATAATTACCCTAATTAAAATCTCTCAAAATTTGGTAGAGATTTTGTGGTAATTTGTGACATTATTCCTGAAAATAGAGATTTCTCCATTTGTACCTTATAAAAACATTACCCAATTCATCCTTAAACTCTTGTAGGTATGCAACATAGTAACCAGAGAACTTCAATTCTCTATAGAGAACATTTTGCCTCCTACTGTTTCAAAGAGAAGTCAACCAGTAGGTTCAAAGTGGATTTATCTTTATGTGTTTATTTGACAAGGAGTTTTTCAATTGATTGCTTCTCTAAAATAATTAAATAATTATTTTGACAAAAGCTACCAATTTTCCATATGCAAAAAGTCAAAATATGAATCCTTACCATTTCAAAACTCCATTCTAGAGTCAAAACACTCCCACTTACTTCATGTTCTTAATAAATTTAAATCTCCAGTTCTAATAATTCTTAAAGTGTAAAGGAATCTAAATTTCTTGAAGTAAGAGCCTTGTTTCCTTTGTACAACTTCTTTATGTGTAGGTTGATTACCCTCACAAAACTAAACATAATATTTTAAACTTGATTTCCATCCATACCATAATCAAAGTGGTGTTTAAACAATATTAGAGGAAATTGTTTAAGTATATATTTCAATTTCAAGGCATTACTCACAAGATATAAAGATTGTCAAAATGCTGTACCCACAACTATCTCATTATTTCCTTAAGGTATATCATTTGGATGTAACTAATCAAGCATTGCTTTTACTCATTAGCAATGCTTCATAATTAAGGAATTTATAAAATGAGCACATATGGGATAATCCCCTAATTTTGTGTGCCTTCATTTTATTTTCTATCCCTCAAATTTCAAATTTCCTTTCTCATTTGAACACTTACAGAGGTATCAAATATTGATCCTTTATCAAATAAGAAAGGAACTTTATATTTGATGAATGGTTACCTAATAATGAGATAAATATCTCTCACCAATCAAAAAGGATAGAAAATAATTCACAAAATATTGGTGCTATAATGAAACTCTTATGGCATCCATAATGGTTGAATAGTCTGCTTTACTTATACAGTCTACCTGAAATTTTATAGTCAATAAATCTAAAATATTTAAAGATTTATGATTTATCAACTCTTTATTTCATTATAGAGATATATCTCAATCTCTTATGCCAAAATTTAAGGAGTTTCCCTAGTGATAAACATACTTACTGCCAATATAATTACTGTGGTCAAGTGCAGTATATTGCTCAATTCAAAAGATGGTACTGAAAACTTTAGAATTAATAACTTCACTATTTTCAAAATTTACTATTGGATAATGAGGTTCATAATCATACCCAATAGTAATTAATTTAAAAATAGAAATTCTAAAGTAATAAGAAAACAAATTTTCTTGAAATGAGCAATAATACATCACTTATCTTTATGTGAACATTTTTTTTAGTTTCTATAAAGAAACTTTTGTTCACTTTTCATATAATCAGAAACTTATTATACTAGCAGCGTAAATTGACAGCTTTAGCCAATTCACCAAATATATCACAATTTATAATACTCAACAATTGAGATTTTTCTTTTGAGTTACTTTCTCTCAAGGTCAAATATCAAATATCATTCTCTTACAAACAACGTTGGTCTTTATTGCTGTTCGACTTAATGAGAACAAAATTACCTTTCTTTCCATTTCTTCTTTCATGAAGGTTGAGTTTCTCTTAATTCTTAACCTCTTTATCCTTTCTTAATACACATGGTTAAAACAAGTAATTAACCATATATCCTTATGTGTATTATAAAGGTTTGAATGGTTAAGAAATTCTACAAGAAAGAATCAAGAATGAAATGCTATAAAAATAACTCAATCCCAATGTGATGGGACTTTAATTGATGATATAGCAAAATTCTCAACTCTAAGAAATGTGCTAAAATACGCTTCAATATTTAAGTGTCACAAAAGAAAGTCTTCTAATGGTGCTAGTTAAAACTTGTGACAATTTCTTTATGGTTTTCATGCAAGATTTAACTATAAATAATTAGGGTTTGAACCCTATTTTATATGAATATGAGACAAAATGAACAAACTATTAAATTGCTCCCAGTTCTCATACTCTTTTTTTTTTCTTGACGGAGGGGGTATCCGGGCCATCGGATAAATCGGACCCGACTAATCCCCCACCGGCGCGAGAGGAGAGGCCCCATCCCCCCGAACACGTTAACCATGAGACTCGAACCCTAGCGGGCACTGGAAACGGCTCCTAAGGAGGCGTGCCGTGACCAATCGAGCTCCCAGTTCTCATACTCAACCTCTATATTAGCAAATATATCCACATTATGAGAATGGTTTGTTTATTCTCATGAAAGTGCTAATTTAAAACTTGCACCAAAACAAAAGAGAATGAATTTAAAAATCAAGCTAATAAGAACCATAAAATCATTGGAATGAAACACTGAATTAACAATCCAGAACTATATCATAAAAAAGCTATGAAAATTTGTACCTTTATTTTGAATCAACCTTATGTCAATTTAAATACTAAATTCAAAACTTTCTATGGACAAAGGTTGCAAACATGCATAGAATTTACTTTACTTAATCATAAGACTAGTAATCTAGGACAAAGAATTAAAGAAATAATTCGTACCGTGGGCATAAAAATATCTCTTAATTGACTGTCTAATTTACCATCTTATGTCAATTAATCTCACCAAAATAATTACCTCCCTGTGGGGCTGGATAACTATCTCAATGAATTAATTGCAACTTGATGATATAGATGCCATTTTTTTAATTTCTTTAATCACTCAATAATATGTGAAAAAGAAATACAAAATTTCTCCAAACACCAATATACTTAAGATGCTGTGGCTACTCCTAAGTATATGGCTTTATAAGAAAAATTGTCAACTAGTCAATATGTTGACTAAAAATTCATGATTTCAATCACCAAATTGTATGTGATGAAAAACTTTTCTCATCAAATATTTGGGATGCTGTGGCTACTCCCAAATATGTAATGTAAAAGTGAAATTCTTAGCATGGCATCTTGTTATTTGTTAATAGTCAAAAAACTTTATGTTGATTGAATTTCATTGAATTTTCCTTTCTTTTTATAATCACTTAATCTTATGTGATTAAAGTTATTTACACCACATATTTGAGATACTGTTGCTACTCCCAAATATACGATGCAAGAAAACTTCTAATGAAAATTCATAGAAAACGAGTAGTCAACTTGTTGACTAGAAATCCTTGATTTTAATCACTAAACTATATGTGATCAAAATTGTAGTACACCAATGTTTGAGATGCTATGGCTACTCTCAAACATAAAGTGTGCTAGACTTTATACAGATATCAAAATAAGCAAAAAGTCTGTATTTTGACAAAAGAATTTCATAATTTCCTTTTTTTAATATTCATTTTTAACCATCAACCTTTATGTGATTAAAATACTTCATGCATCAAACAATTGAGATGCAAGACACACTTTATAGAGGAAATTCTCTGAAATTTAAATGTAATCAATCATACTAATGTTGACATTATAATATGAGATAAATGAACCTAAGTGTAGTGCACAAAATGCTACATAATTCCAAATAACAACCGATTATTGGAGGAAATCTGGATGAATTGCATAACCAAATAAAATATCATATGAATGATACATATACATAGGATTAGTAAATAAATCTTAATTATTGAGACAATGGACCATAGATCCCATCGCAAATTAAATTCGATTCGTTTAAACTTGATACGACTCTCTAAAACTTTTATCAGATTACCAATAAACCATGAAATTATAAGTTGAACAACATGGTTAGAGGTTGACTTTGATACCACATGTTAAACTTATTATGTACATATGAATGTACTACGCAGTTAAAATCTAAATACACTTGCCTCTAACCATTATTGTCAAACACAAGTTGATCTTTCTTGTGTTTTTGACTTCTTCCTGTCTATTCTAAGAAAACAAAATATGTAGAAGAAGGAAAAGTAGAAGGAGAATTTAGAATCAAGATCTTCTAACCTATGTCTAACCCAAAAGTGTACAATTGATAGAATACCACAGAATATTTATAGACTAGGCTAGGGACCCTTACTAGCAAATACAAAAATTCCTAGGGTTTCCTTCCATCAAGGAAATCTTGCCAAAATTCATAGCTGAAAATAACTTTTTCTGACTAATTGATTGATTAACTGATTGAATAAAATATCAATTAATCATTAACAAATGGGAGATACTAATTAATTATTGACAAAATGTCATTCAATTAATCAGGATGTCAATCATTATCTATTGCGAGATCCTAATTAATTATTGATAAAATGTCAATCAATTAATTATGATATCAAGTACTTTAGAATCAATTATGTGGGTCATAATTGCCTAAAAATGAGGTAAGTCTTACATAAATGAGCCCCCGTTATGCTGTGCACTTACTCCACTTTTTACTCACTCTCCCCTTGCTCCCACTGCAAACTCATTTACCAGCAAGATTCTACAAATTGAAAGCATAATTCACGAAAAATTTTGCAGTGGAATCATCCAATTTGATCAATTGAAAAAATCACAATATTGGTAGTTTGAATGGTGTATGCAATATCAATAGCTCTAATGACTTCTGTCTCTTTTGTTTTAAATTTTGTTTTGCTAGACAAACAAAATGTAATTGAACAATTGCAGTGAGTTAATTAATTATAAAAGAGGTATCTAAACAGTTTAAATTTTTTTCTTTTTGGTGACATAAATTTTCATGGCAAGTAAGACTCAATTTGTTGCATGTATAGATGTGTTTGTGCTATGCCATTATTTTTTTCAATGTTATTTGAGTAAACTTTTATTAGTGTTTTGATAAAGTTTTTCAATATGAAATGAGACGTAGAATCATCCAGGTTTAATAGAAGTATAATTTTTAAATATGACCTCTTTGCATTCTTTTGTGTGTTAATGATGGAGAGTATGTGATCCACTACATTTAATTAATTTTTTTCTGCCAGTAGGTAAGAAAAGCACGCTGTTTGGTAGTCTTGCTTATGGTTAAGTGTGTAATTTAATAATACATTGATTTGCAAGATTGTCATGTCATGGATGTAAAACTTTTCAGGAGATGCAAAAAGAGATACTTGAATTATGAATTCCATTTTAATAACAAAAAAGGCAAAATAAATAAACAATTATTGCGCAATTATCTAGTTCGGTTCATCTTTTCTTAGCCAACTATATGCTCCCAAACAAACATTCTGGTAAAGAAAATTATGCATGAATTAAGACACAGAAACACATCAGAAGGCCAAAAGGAAGCTAAATTATGTTATCGATGTTATACACGTATTAGGTTGAATTCCATCTCCCTTTGATTTCATATTATTAAACACTATAAAGATTATTAGAAGAAATTCTTATCTTATTATCCTATATAAAAATGAGTTGTAGTCAAAGGGTGTTTGAATTTCAACCGTATGGATAAGAGTTTTTTGGGAATGTTGTATAGTTTTTTTAAAATTTTTTGTACAACTGAGGGCAGCATATATTTAAATATATTTATCGAAATGTCATCATTTTGGTACATTTAAAGTTTTGATTTATGGAGACATCTGGGTATTTTTTTGGAATATGAAATTATTTTGTAACTGTTTTTGCAACGAGTACAGCTCATATAAATTTCTGTGTTGGTATAATTACTGAAATGGTGCTATGACACATTTAATTGACATTTGCGGGATCATCTTAGTAGAGAAAAATATTTGTCTGCTCAAAAAAAAAAAAAAAAAAAAAAAAAGACACATTTAATTGAAGTGTAGCTTTTGTTGTACAATAAACATAAAGACATATTAACATGTTATGCAATTAACACGTTGCTATAACTAGCCATTGGAGGATATTTCTTTATCTGAAACAACTTATGTCTGGTCTTGGGTGATTTTCAACTGACATCTGTAGAGGTCTTTTGGAAATGGTAAAATTGTAAAACAATGATAAAGGAAAGTGTGCAAGTGTGTGTTGCAATTAAAATATACTATTATTAGATTTGTCATATTTGATGATTATTTCTTTTTAAAATATATTATTATTTGTCCAATGAAAAACTCTCTCTAACCACAGGTACCAAACACCCGCGCCATGCACGAGCACTCGCCCTAGTCAGTCTTTGATGAAAAGCACCAATGACGGTTCTAAACGTGTTTAGTAGAAAGTCTTCGTGGAAACTAAATAGAAAACCATCAACTAAATGTTTGGTGGAAAATGAGACAAATCGACGAGACGACTTGAAGTCTTCATGGAAAACTGTAAAACATTACTCCCTCCGTCCCACTTTGATAGTCATGTTTCTTTTTTCACACAGTTTAAGAAAAAGTAATTAACTTTGTTGGAAAAGTAAATTTAGATTGCTATTTTCCTAAAATACCCTCACATTAAATAGAGTACAACTTTATGGGAACTTAAATTGATGGTAAAAAAAAAATCAACTCTCATTAAATAGGGTAGGTTTATAGTAACAACAACTTACATTGAATAAGGGCATTTTAGGAAAATTAAAATACAACTATATTCTTCAATTGGAAAGTGGACTATAATTTAGGACAGACGAAAAAGGAAAACAAGACTATCAAAGTGAGACAGAGGAAGTATGACAGAATTGTTAGGCATGGTTCCAAATATTTGTTGGATAAAGTGACGAATCGGCGAGATGACTTGGAAGTCTTCATGGAAACCTGTAACATGAACCCAGAATTGTTAAGCACGGTTCTAAATGTTGCTGGAAAAGGTCGCAAATCGACGAAACGACTTGAAGCCTTCGTTGAAGTCTGTAACATTATGACAGAAATGTTGGCATCGATCACTTAGTCAATGATTACTTAGTCAATGATTAGGTGGATATTGATTATTCGAAGCACCAGTCAGCAAAACATTGATTATTTTACAATCAAATTAATATGTTTTGCTAAGGAAATGATCTTGAGATTATTCTTCATTAAAGGGGAGGAAAACAGATAATAAATCTGCCTAGTAATTATATAAGATCCAGGTTTTACTGTGATTTTAACAGCCTTTCAAATAAATGTACAGTTAAAGAAACAATATACTAAAATAATGCTATTCTTTTTCTATATTAAAGGTAGGTAATTCCATATGTTAGCTACAAAATCCTGTAACAAACTTTTCCTTAAATCCTTTAATGTGTGCAGTCTTTTTTCTTTCATGAACATGTTAGTCTACTTGCTTAATTCTTATTTTAGATTTTAATCTTCGATTTATTTTGTGGAAGAATATTATTCATTGTGTAACTCATATTTGTCAAATTTAATTGTATCAACTACTTTGATTAGACATCAATTCATAACCCTACCAAGTATGTTAAAACTAAACAATCAAAAGAACGGAATTTCATTTTTAGAGGTCATATGTTAGAAATTTTTAGACATCAAACTGCAGGTCCTATCAATTAAGGTAGAATATAACTTACAACTGCCCATCTCCTACCCCTTTCTTAAGGTCATTAATAGAGGTTTTCAATTGAATAACCCCAATATCAGGGTTAAAAATTCAATACTTCACATATTCAACTGATAATACGTGAAACAGTGAGTTTGACATAAACAACAACCTCAATACATTTCTAAGACATTGAAAATGACATAGAGTAGACTGACCATTACCAAGACTAACATTGAGTATGACAGTACGTGCGTTACACGTCGTAGGTACCATGATTTGTGATACTTATTCATGTAATCATTCTCTTGAGATCAATTAAAAGAAAATTTAATTGATTAAAAGTGTTGTACTGATATCAATCTTCTTTTTCGATATATCATGTAATGTACTTTGTAGTTTTTTTTAACAAAACTTAATTAATTGTATGTCTTGGAGAGAATCTGAGGGAAAAAAGCAATATACGAGTAATTTCAAAAATAAAAGAAAATGAATTTACTGAAGAAGGAAAAAAAGGAAAAACTTTTTATTGAATGCCAATGGATATGCCTGTCGAGTCTCTTATTGTTTGATAAAAGAATTTAATAGCCCATTCAATAACTTAACTATATTTGATCACTAGATTTGATTACCAATGGTCTATATCGAAAAACTTTGCTCATGTCTGGCGACATTTTAAGTGTGGACATGGAAAGCAAATTAAAAAACCATGCTCCTTTTGTCCTCTGATTAATTCAATAACAAAGTTCAAAGATATTAAGGTACAATTTAAAGAGCCATAATGGTTTCTTTTTCTTCTATGACCCATGTTGCAAAACTTTCTTCCCTATTTTCTATGTGAAATTACTCTACTTTTTATTTATATTTGTCAAAATATATATTTTCTTCCTGTTCATAAATCTCAAAGTATGCTTTTATAAATGGCTATCTAAATATACTATGAGAAAATAGTATCCTAATTTTTTGTTAGTAATTTCCCTCTAATTCCTATGAAGAAGAAAAACCTTTTTCCAATCAATTCTCCACCCAAAAAGAAGTATATATTTCATTTATTTCCAATCAATTCTACACCAAAAAGCAGTATATATATATATATATTTCTATCATTTTCATATATCACGCCACCTAACCCAATTATTGGATACAATTGATCATAAACAAGAGTCGTAGACATTTTTTACTTGTATATCGGCTTATGGAATGTGCACATTTACTTATAAAGCTGAATATTTTTTTGTGAATACGGATGCTAACAAACTGGGTTTAATTTCTTGGTATAGTTGTTGCAGAAAACTTAGAAAACTTGATTGTTGATAGAATTTGCTACCATGTTTAATTTCCTTAACTAAAGAATATTGACTCATTTAAGAATCATTACAAAATTCACTATGGATTATTAGGGAATTCAGAGGTTGTTAGTTGGAGCTGAGTGGTCCTTTTTTCTTTAAATTTTTTTCCTAAATTATTCTTTTGCCATGATCTTTATTATTACTAAATAATTACTATTGTTTTGTGTTAATGGCTAGTAGCCAATGTTGTGGACTAGAATAATAACATTTATATTTCATGCTTATAATTTGATAAAGTACTTCTTCAACGATGGACCAATGTATATGAATGGGTTCAGTAATAGTTAATCTGAAATTAGATTGAAACATGATTTATAATGTTTTTTAAGCTAAAATTTCCGAGTGTAGAGAGAGTGTACATACGTACATACACAGAGGGACCTCTACACGTATCCATGCATTTGACGAATGTAGTGACGCAAGGCTGAATTCAAAGTTGTAATTTGTCACTTCCATGTGGCATTCATTTATTCTAGAACAAGACCCATTCATAGATCAGATTTTTGGACTGGAAAATGAATCAATCGCTTAACTGATGATTACTTTTGCTTAACTTGACATAATTCATACTAGTTCATATAACTAAAGCTCTTTTTCTTATTACTTTGAAATCAATATCATATAACTAAACCACCCGTTTGATGGATGAGTTTTGCACCCTTTAATGGGAGTGAGAGGGTAGCGATTATCATTAATGGTGTTTGGTACATCACTTTGGACTCTTTCATTACCTACTTTTGGGTCTTCCGTTACCCAAAATTCATTGCCAACTCGATTGGGCACTTTCACTTCCGTTATCCATCAATCATCATAATAAAAAAAAAAACAAACCAAAAATCAGGAAAGCAAGAGAACAATAGCTGCCTCCACCTTCTCTCATCTTTCCTCCAACTCTCCTACCTCCTCACTTCCCCCTTTTTGTTTGAACCCAATTTCTCTCCTCTCTTTTTTCTCCCTCTTTATCCCATGGAATTTTTCCTCCTTTTCTCTCTCACAAAAAAAGTCTTGGTGTGATGAGAATTTTTTTTACTTTCAGTAAGAATTTTGAAGTCAAAATTTGTTGAAAAAAAACAAATGGTTCAATGCAATGCTGGGATTATGGTGGAGGCGATGAGAGATGGTTGTGCTGTGGTGGCAGTGGCAAAGGGATAAAGAGAACCACCAAAACCCAAAACAAAAAAAAAAAAAAAGAGGAAGAAAAAAAAGGAAAGCAAACATGGGAGTGTTAGGGTGGTTATCTAAATTTAACCATTGGTGAAAACCATCACCTTTAAACCCAAAATCTATATGGCGATTATTAAGAAATAAATTAACTATAAAATAGCGGAAGCGTACCTGAATCCATATTGATAAATTTGACACTTGAATCCCTAGAGATTTTGGGGTGGCCTTCCAGGTCAACGGGTATTCACCGATCCTTTGAGAGAGGTTTTTAGTTTCTCTCTGGTATCTTTCCTGACGATGGGATATCAGGGAAGAGCTATTTTGTGGTATTAGGAAATACGACAACTAAAACAATACCTGTGACTTGGGGACCATAACCCTATTTATAGGTAACATTCCTGTTACCCTTTGGAATCCTATTTCAGCCCATCATTGAAATAGGAACCCTTAAATCTCTACACATTAAAGACCCACACCCTATTAGATACATTAAGCCCAAACTATATTTGATCACTTTAATTGGGCTTAATCTTAATTGACAGTTTGCAACACATAATTATTCACATATAAATCCAATGTTGGATTAAGGATCCAACAATCTCCCACTTGGATTATAGGTGTAACCTCATAATTATGTTTTGCAATTAACCGTATGAGCTCAACTTTACTGTCATTATCACAATGTATCTATAACCAATCCGGTCCATCAATTACACCAATATAGGATCAAAACGGCCTTTGTTACAATTTCATAACTCGACCCATCAATGGTCACATACACTGATATAATTGAATGACATGAATCATGATGTGGATGTGTAGCATAAAAATTTCATGTAATGTGATCAAAGCATGCCTATTTTCAATTGGCCCACCTTAAATTTTCATGAGATCAAACCATACCAAAGTCAGAGTACAAATAAATCCAAACTTTATTTATGCATAAAATATCCTTAGATCATTAATAACCGAAACGTATCATAAGAGCATTTAAAATATCAAACTCCCACTAAAACTGTACATCATTTATTAATATGACACCCATACGAGCAGTATGTTCATGAAATATTTTGGGTGACAAATGCTTACTAAGCAGATTCGCAACCATGGAGTTTCCCGATATGCTCTATCGATAATTGTCCACTCTGTACTCTTTCTTTAACAGACAGGAACTTGATATCTATATGTTTAGATTTCGTCGAGCTCCTGTTGTTATTGGGATATAGAACTGCTGACTTGTTGTCACAAAATAATTTGAGTGGTCTTTCAATACTATCCACTACAAGTAATCCTGTGACAAAATTTCGCAACAAAATTCCATGGTTGGATGCCTTATAACAAACTATAAACTCTGCAGCCATAGTGGAAGATGCTATGAGGGACTGTTTAGCACTCTTCCAGGATATGGCACCTCCAGCCAACAAGTAGACATAGTCTGACGTTGACTTCATAGTATCTTTGCATCCAGTATAATCGGAATCAGTATACCCAATGATCTCTAACTCATCTGACTTCCGATACATGAGCATGTAATCCTTTGTTTTTTATAGATATCGTAAGACCCGTTTGGTTGCTTTCCAATGATCTAATCCAGAATTACTCAAATATCTACCCAACATTCCAGTAATGTACGCAATATCCGGACGCGTACATACTTGAGCATACATTAGACTCCCTACTGCTGACGCATAAGGAATCTTTTGCATCTCTTTTTCCTCAAAAACATTCTTGGGACACTGCTCAAGACTAAATTTGTCTCCTTTAGTCACAGGAGTGTCACCTGATTTACAATTTTGCATGCCATATCTTTTGAAAACCTTTTCGATATAGCCCTTTTGTGATAGTTCTAAAATACCCTGAGATCGATCTCGATGTATTTGTATACCTAGCACAAAAGATACATCACAAAGATCTTTCATCTCAAAATTCTTAGGCAGAAATTTCTTGGTTTCATGCAATAGACCAATATCGTTGTTGGCAAGCAAAATATCATCAACATACAATATCAGAAAAATATACTTGCTCCCACAGAACTTATGGTATATACAATCATCCACTAAATTCATCTCGAAACCAAATGAGATGATCATTTGATGAAATTTGAAATACCATTGTCGATACGCTTGTTTGAGCCCATAGATGAATTTTTTAAGTTTGCAATCCATATTCTTTGGATCTCCTGATACAGAGTTTTCTGGTTGTACCATATAAATCGTCTCATCAATGTTACCATTGAGAAACGCTGTCTTTGCATCCATCTGATGTAACTCAAGATCGAAATGCGCCACTAGTGCCATGATAATTCTAAAAGAGTTCTTTGAAGAGATCGGAGAGAAGGTTTCTTTATAGTCGACACCTTCTTTTTGTGTAAATCTCTTGGCGACAAGACGAGATTTGTATCTTTCCACATTGCCTTTCGAATCCCTCTTGATTTTAAATTTCCATTTACAACCAATGGGTTTCGTACCTTCTGGCAATGGGACAAGATCCTAAACATCATTGTCCTTCATGGATTTAATCTCCTCATTCATGGCATTGATCCACTTTTGAAAATTTGAACTTTCCATGACTTGACGGAAGTTGATTGGATCATTTTCCATCAATCCAATGTCATTCTCATGGTTTTGGAGAAAAATAATGTAATCATCCGGCACTGCACTTCTCCTTTCTCTAGTGAATCTTCTTAATGGCACTGGTTCTTGGAGAGGAAGAGTTTGTTCTTCTATAACAGTTTATTTTCGACATTGTTTTGATTTGTTATGTCATGATCTTGTTCAAAAATAGGATCCTAAACAAGATCAATGACACCTATGGGAATATTAATATATTCCTCTTTAAAGACAATGTCCCTTACTGTATTTTCTCCCTTAAACTCGACATCCTCAAAGAACCGAGCATTTTCTGTCTCAAAAATTGATTTGACTGTGGGATCATAAAACTTGTAACCTCTGGATCTTTCAGAGTATCCAATAAAATAACAACTAATCGTTCTTGAGTCCAGTTTCTTTTCATTTGGCCTGTCAGGCCTTGCCTCAACTGGACACCCCCAAACATGCATATGCTTTAAACTGGGCTTTTTTCCTGTCCAAAACTCATAAGGGGTTTTGATGGTTGTTTTAGTTGGAACTCTATTAAGAATATATGTTGCAGTCTTAAGTGTTTCACCCCAGAGTGACTCTAGTAAGGTAGAATAACATATCATACTCCTTACCATATATTTAAGTGTTCTATTTCATCTTTCAGCCACACCATTCATAGTGGGTGAACCAGGCATAGTGTATTGTGGGACGATACCGCACTCCTCTGGGTATTTAGCAAATGGTCCTGAACGTTGTTCACCTGAACCGTCATATCTACCATAATACTCACCACTACGGTCAGATCTGACGCTTTTGATTCTTTTGTTGAGTTGATTCTCAACTTCAGCCTTAACATTTTTGAACACGTCCAGTGACTGTGATTTTTCTGAAATGAGATATATGTAGCCATATCTTGAAAAATCGTCTATGAACGTTATAAAATATTGTTGACCATTCCAAGTTGATGTAGGAAATAGTCCACAAATATCTGTATGTATAAATTCTAAGATGTCTGAGGACCTATTAGCTTCAAATCTCCTTTTATTAGTTTGTTTCCCCTTTATACAGTTAATACAATCATTAAAATCTATAAAATTCAAGGGGTCGAGAATTTCATTTGACACAAGTCTTTCCATTCTGCGTTTGGAGATATGTCCCAATCTCTTGTGCCATAATGCGGCTGAATTCTCATTGATTAATTTTCTCTTTATTCCTCTAATACTCAAATGCAGAGATTCATTAAATGAAACAATCGTATCAATTAAATATAGATTATCGTAATGCATTAAAGAACCAGAACCAACCAATTTTGAATCATGAAACAATTCAAAATTTTCATTTCCAAATGAACAAAAATAACCAAATTTGTCCAAAGCAGAAATAAAAATTAAATTCCGTCTAAAAGACGGTACAACAAATGTCTCATAGAGATCCAAATAAAATTTGATTTTTAACAATAATCTAAAAACTCCAATTGTCTCAACTTGAATGTTTTACCATCGCCCACGTAGATATATCTTTCATTATCATTAGGCTTTCGGCAATTCAGGCAACCCTGCATAGACACACTGATGTGAGTTGTTGCACCAGAATCTAACCACCATGTGTGTCTAGGTACCGAAGTTAAATTAACTTCAGAACAAATCAAATTAAGAAGCATACCTTTCTTAGCACGCCAAACGTGATAGTTGGTGCAATGCTTCTTTTGATGCCCTTCAACTCCACAGAAGAAACAACTATTCTTTCCCTAATCATTTGATTTCTTTTGTTATTTCTTTTGTGGCGCTGTACCTGCAGCTCCTTTTTCTTTCTTTCTCTTAAGTCCCTTACTTTTATTATTAGTGGTTGACACCAGATAGGCACTTTCTGTCTGCTCTTGCTTCAATCTTTTCTCTTCCTCTACACAGTGTGAGATGAGTTCATTTAGAGACCAAGTCTCCTTTTGACAGTTATAACTCACCTTAAACTGGCTAAACTGTGTAGGAAGAGATATTAAAATCAAATGCACTAGTAACTCTTTAGAGAGTTTCAACTTAAGTGCATTTAATTTCGAAACAAGATGAGACATCTCCATGATGTGTACTCTCTGATATTGTCTTTACCACTATATTTCATTGAAACTAGGCCTGTCAAGAGCGTACTAATTTCAGTCTTTTCGTTCTTGACAAACCTTTTTTCAATGTCCTGAAGGAACTCTTTAACGGTTACAGTCGTTTCTGACATTGTACCCCTGAATGCTTCTGGAACGGCCTTTTTAATGATCATCAGACACAAGCGATTTGATCTCTCCCACATCTCATTATTTCTCTTTTCATCAGAGGTACTCTGATCTGTAAGAGGTGGGGGAGAATCAATCCTTAACGCAAGGTCGAGATTCATTACTCCAAGTACTATCAAGAGATTTTCTTTCCAAGATTTGAAGTTTATGCCATTCAACATAGGAATATTATTGATGTTGGAAGTGATATTTGTAAGATCATTCGCAACTGAACAGAAAACATAATATAATTAAAATATGCTCACATAAATCAAAATAATAATAAATTTAAATAAAGGTAATCCTATCTCAAGATATCGATATTCCATTAATATTTTGTCTTTGGACAAAAATACTAATTTCTAAGTGATATCTTGGTGCAGTAATAAATACTGATAATAATAACATGTCGAAAAATAAATTTTCCTTTGGGCCAATTTATAAATCACATGTAAAATCCAAATAATTATCACGTATTTATTACCACAAGTGCACATGTAATTTTATTAAATATGGACCTTCCTTTGGGCCGATCAATATTCATAAAATTACAAGTACTCAACTAGTTATATTCTAAAATAAATTAATTTTCATAATAGATGTCACTTTGGTGGCATATTATTTCAATTAATTTATTCCAAAAAATATATAATCATACCAATATTCAAATTTAAAATTATACAAATTAAACAAATTTTGATCAAAGTCAACTTTAGTTAACTCTGATCAAACCAATCAATTGGATCAAACTTATTGGATTAAAGGTCCACATCCATAATTTGACCTAATTTATTATTCAAGCCCAAATTTTTTTTTAAGTCCATAAATACTTTATAAAACTATATGGACTTTGTAGGGTTTAAATATCTTATTAGTTTTATTAGGGTTCACTTAAATTAAAGAAACCCTAATTTTGTCAACATAAATATATATGTATATCCTCTTATATACTAAAACAAGTCAAAAGGAAAATACAAATCACGGCACAATCAATGCAAGAAATTGTGTACCTGAAACTTAAACCATAGATCACCATGTTAATAATTTATTTGAGAAACTCTTGGCTATTTAAGAGCGCAGAAACAGTTACTGGATTGCATCATACTTCGACAGCTTAATCATTAACAGTGGAGGAAAAGACAAACCACTTCCCGAAGCCAGAAAACAAGAGGATTGCGGGTCCCACGTAAATCATCACTTGATTTACCAATTTGTGAACATTAGATTGAAAGCAGTGTGTGAAGACTTATGTAATCAAAAGCATTGAGTTATTTGACCGAAGACGAAAAGTCCATTGTTAAAAAAAAAAAAGACCAGAACCGAGTCAAAAAGGAAAAACTTTATGCAACAACAACTCCATTGTTAATTGCTTATGGGGCTTATCATCTATAATACATATTATGCTTTAAGGAATAAAAAAAGTACTCTTGCCGTTTGGTCTCTTAACCTTATGCTTTTACAATTTATGGAACCTGGAGCTTTGGTCAACCGAAAATAACATACAAACAATCGACTGGCAATCGAAAATTTAAACACATAACAATCATGTATTTAATCGCATCAGAGTCCGCAACCAGTAGTTATGAAAACATAATCAATAGTAATAAAACTATGAAATACTAACACAAGATTATTTCCTAATAATCAACCATATGGGCTCTGATACCACTTGTTAGGGTGGTTATCTAAATTTAACCATTGGTGAAAACCATCACCTTTAAACCCAAAATCTATATGGCGATTATTAAAAAATAAATTAACTATAAAATAGCGGAAACGTACCTGAATCCATATTGATAAATTTGACACTTGAATCCCTAGAGATTTTGGAGTGCCCTTCCAAGTCAACAGGTATTCACCGATCCTTTGAGAGAGGCCTTTAGTTTCCTCTCTGGTATCTTTCCTAACGATGGGATATCAGGGAAGAGCTATTTTGTGGTATTAGGAAATACGACAACTAAAACGATACCTGTGACCTGGGGACCATAACCCTATTTATAGGTAACATTCCTGTTACCTTTTGGAATCCTATTTCAGCCCATCATAGAAATAGGAACCCTTAAGTCTCTACACATTAAAGGCCCACACCCTATTAGATACATTAAACCCAAACTATATTTGATCACTTTAATTGGGTTTAATCTTAATTGACAGTTTGCAACACATAATTATTCACATATAAATCCAATGTTGGATTAAGGATCTAATAGGGAGATCTGTCAGCAACATGCAAGAAATCAAGGGAAAGGAAGCAGAATTAAAAAAAAAATGGTGGAAGGAGGAGCCGGGGGGTGACGGTAGGAGCTGCTGGAGATGAAAAGAAAGGAGCAAAGAAAAGATAACAATTTTCCTTTTTCTTTTTTACTAAGAAAAGTCATTGTCATTATGGTGACTACCAAACACAAGATTTCATCAAAAGGAATCTTGACGAATTCATCATCATTGAGAACCAACAAGAGACCCCCTCTCTCTTGTAGGGGACCTTCTCTCTCTAAAAAGAGAGCTTTTCTTTCCATTGTGGAAGATCTGAAAAGTTACTGAGTAGCAATAAAGAATTAAAAGACTCAACCTTTTTCACTTTCAGACAAATCTCTCATCACTTCCACTTTGATGTAGAAGGTTCTGTGTCGGATTCCTATTTTAGCAAGTAGGAGGGAAGTGTCACTATTCTGAGGAGCAGTTTGTACTTGACACCCATAATACTACATCATGGGGTTCCATTAAAGCTGCTGCAAAGGGAGGTTCCAGATCTAAGGGAGAAGACGATGCAGCAATGGTGTGGGTTTTCACTGGCAGGTCAGCTCACGGACATTGTCTCTTCTTACCTTGTTTGGTAATGTAGGTGCATTAGAGGTAGGTTCATCTTGTTTTGGTCTGTCGTTGTCTTTTCTGTGTCTTACCTTGAGAATAACAGATTTGTTTAATCTCCCAGTTTGGGGTTATCGGGTTTCTGTTCAGTTTCGTGTGTGTGTCAGAATTTTACCATCTCTACCTCCTTTCAAGCCCAATGGCTGAGGAGATAGCGGATATTCTGAAAGGTTTCACCCTCTCCAGTAAAGAAATGCAGGTTACTGAGGTTGGAACAGAGGAGTTAACACTAGGTATAAAGGAATGTCAAGGCAGCTTGCTAGGGAAGATTGTGGGAGAGAAGATAGCCAACTATACAGGAGTCAAGAACTTTGTTACTGCTGCATGGGGATACCCCAAAGATATGATTGTTGCGGAGTTAGGACCGAACCTGTTTCAATTCTTTTTGCCTAAGGAGGGTGATAGGGATAGAATAGTTAAGGGAGGTCCTTGGATTTTGGATAACCAGTTATTAGTGATGAATAAATGGTATGAGGGGATAGAAGATGATGTTAAAGCCTTTAATACTGCATCATTATGGGTGCAAGTCTGGAATCTTCCTGTCCATTGCATTTCTAAGGAAGTTGGTAAGAAGATAGGCTCTGTTTTTCATCTGGTTAGGGATGTCATTATACCCCAAACAGGAGGAAAAGAGGGTAGGCACCTCAAGTTAGCTGTTCAGGTCGACATAGATCAACCCCTGTTAAGAGGCACCTCTATTAAGGTGGCTGGTGTGACTAAATGGGTTCAATTTAAGTATGAGAGATGCCCGAATTTTTGCTATAGGTGTGGAAGAATAGGACATAGTGAGAGATCTTGCGGGATGGCAGGAGGGGTGATTGAAGGGAAAAAGGATAACGAATATGGGAGTTGGATGAGGGCGGGAAATGGGAACGCGAAAATGGGGCCACAGAAAAACCAAACAGGGGTTTTTGTTAATACTCCAAGTCAGCACTGGAGATACCAGCAGGGAGAATGGGTAGAGATCGAGAGGGGGGAGAGTCTTCCCAATATACAGGGGCTGGAGAGCAATAAAGGACTGGCAGAGGAGAGTAACAGGAATAGGGGACAGGAGTTGGTAGTAGGTCAGAGAGAGGCGTCGAGAGTTACACCCGCTCATACCTTACCATTCCCTAGCCAGATAGGAGGAGTGAGGGTAGAGGTCCCTATGTCCACTTCAGAAGGGGGGTTAACAAAGAATGAAGAAGAGCTGGCGGGGAAGGAAAAGGTTGGACAACTGCTCATGGAAGTGGATAGAGAACGAGATACTATTTTGAGGGAGCAGCAGATGCATTTCGAGGTGCAAGCTGACACTAAGGAGGCAAAAAATGAGCCTATGGTCATGCAAGTAGATGATGTGAGCATCACTAAGCAGCAAGAGGTTGTTAGGAAGCATATTAGAAGGGCTCAGAGACCTCTGAGAGCTCCTAGTAAACGTAAACATGCTTTAAAAGGGATCAGTATTAATCTGGGGAATCTGAAAAACCTTGGGAAGAGAAAAATTAATGAATTGGAAGTGGATTTGGATATTGATAAGGGTGAAGACCTGCAAAAGAAAAAGAGTAAGCTCGACATAGTTGGAGGTTCAGAGGATTTAGGGGCAGAGGGTGAAGGGTCCTTCCCTATAAGGACCCCAGGGGGTAAATGAGGGTCCAGGTGTGGAATTGCCAAGGAGTGGGGAGCCCCTTGACAGTTCCCCAGTTGAGAGAGGTTAATAACCTCTTCTCTCCAAGTTTAGTGTTTTTAAGTGAGACCAAAAATAGGACTAGATATTTAGAAAAAGTGAAAAACATTTTAAGATTTGAAGAAATGGTGGTAGTTGAGGCTATGCATAAGGCAGGAGGTATGGCTCTTTTCTGGAAAGATGAGGTGAAAATTCTTGAGGTCCTTATGACTTCCTTTACCATTGAAGCTCACGTGGAGGATATGGAAGCTAATACTGATTGGTGGTTTATAGGAATTTACGCGAGCTGTGATCATCAGATTAGAAAAGAACAATGGAAAGTCTTAGCTAATCGGAAAAGATTGTGGGGAGATAGATGGATGATAGCTGGGGATTTTAATGATTTAGTCTCCAATGACGAAAAGTGGGGAGGGATTCGTAGAGAGGAGAAATCCTTTCATGACTTCAGAGATTTTATTAATGGAAATTATTTGCTGGATATTGGATTTATTGGTCATCCGTGGACTTGGTGCAACAATTGGGAGGAAGAGGGAGAAGTCAAACAAAGGTTGGATAGAGGTCTTTGCACCTACCCCTGGTTTCAGGTGTTTGATAAGGTCAATTGCAGGCATATTGATTCTTATGCCTCGGATCATAGCATCCTGATGTTCGACACAATGATGAGCTCGAGCAGAAGGAAACACAGGTTCTTTTTCGATAAAAGATGGTTAAAACGAGAGGACATTGGGGAGGTAATCAGGATTGCTTGGGAACAGCAGGTGGAGGGGTCAAGGATGTATCAAGTGGCTACAAAGATTAAGAACTGCCGTGTAGCTCTCCTAAAATGGAAGAACAACTTCCAAGCTAACTCTAGGGACAAGATTGAGCTTATTAAAAAGCAGCTATGCGACTTGAAAGAAGTTAGAGGGAACTCTAGAAATATTAGTATGGCTGCCCTTAAGAAAGAGTTAAGTAAGGCTTACAAGGAAGAAGAGAAGCACTGGCAACAGAAATCAAGGATACAATGGCTCAAGGAAGGAGACAAAAATACAAAGTTTTTTCATGCATCTGTACAGGGAAGGAGAAGGAGAAACAGCTTGCATAAACTCCAGAGAGAGGATGGAACATGGACAGAGAGTGAGGAGGAGTTGAGTACTGAAATAGCAGGTTACTATAGGATTTTGCTGGACAGTAATGAGGGAGGGGACTTAAATGAGGTTTTGCATGGTATTCCCCATACCATCACTGATGAATTGAATAGAAACCTGTTAAAACCAGTGTTGGAAGAAGAAATAAAATCTGTAATTTTCTCTATGAATCCAGAAAAAGCCCCTGGGATTGATGGTATGTCGCCACTTTTTTTCCAAAAATTCTGAACAACCATCAAACAACAAGTGATAAAGGCTATTCAGACGTTTTTTCATACTGGCCACCTCCTAAAGAGTGTTAATCATACTATCATCACTCTAATTCCCAAAGTGCAGATTCCTACATCTCTAAAGCAATTCAGACCCATAAGTCTTTGCACTACCTTATATAAGGTGATAGCTAAAATCTTAGCAAATAGGCTCAAAAGTGTCTTGCATTGTTGCATTTGTAAAAATCAATCTGCCTTCATTCCTGGTAGGCAGATTCTTGATAATATTATGGTCTCTCATGAGTACATGCATTATTTAAAAAACAAGAAACAAGGTAAGGATGGGTTTATGGCAGTGAAGCTTGACATGTCCAAGGCGTACGATCGAGTTGAATGGAGTTTCTTGGAGGCAATAATGGAAAAAATGGGCTTCGACTGTAAATGGAGGAACTGGGTTATGGAGTGTGTGAAGTCTGTGTCGTACTCGTTTAATATAAACGGGGAGGTTAAAGAGTTTGTAATTCCAAAAAGAGGAATTAGACAAGGGGACCCTCTATCCCCTTATCTATTCCTTCTGTGCTCTGAGGGACTATCCAACCTTATCAGGAAGGCGGCAGATTCTAAGAAGCTCGCAGGGATGAAAATTAGTAGACAGGGACCTAGTATAACACACCTTCTCTTTGCGGATGACTCTGTGATCTTTTGCAAAGCTAATCTGGATCAGGCAAATGAGTTAAGGAGGGTGCTGAAAGTGTATGGCATGGGGTTAGGTCAGGAGATAAATTTGGAAAAGTCTTCCATACTCTTCAGTAAGAATGTCAGGCCACAATTGATGGACGAGATCTGTCAAACCATGGGGAATATGCAAAGAGTTAGTCAGGGCAAGTATCTTGGACTACCAATGGTAGTTTCAGGATCAAAACAACAGCTTTTTGGATTTATTAAGACTTCCATACACCAGCGAATGCTAAAGTGGAAAAACAGGTTATTAAGTGCAGCTGGTAAGGAAACAATGCTTAAATCTGTGGCTTTAGCTATGCCAACGTACACCATGTCCTGTTTCCAGCTGCCATCCAAATTGTGTAAGGAAATTAGTTCCTTAATGGCAAATTACTGGTGGGGGGAGGCAAATGGTAAGAATAAAATACATTGGTGTGCATGGAAAAAGCTTACTCGAAACAAGTACATGGGAGGTTTAGGCTTCAAAGATCTGATGGCTTACAATACAGCTCTCCTTGGCAAGCAGGTGTGGAGGATGCTAACACAACCTAATTTGCTGGTTAGTCAAGTCATGAAGGCAAAATATTTTCCACGATCATCTATATTCAAGTGCAAAGTTCCCAACAATGCTTCTTGGATTTGGAGGAGTCTTATGGGGGCCCGGGAGTTGGTGGAACAAGGAACCAGACGCAAGATAGGAAATGGGAGGAAAACTAATATCTGGGAAGATAGGTGGATTCCGGATACACTTGATGGAAGAGTGACAACCCCGAGAAATTCTGATAATGCACTTCAGCAAGTACATGAGCTAATTTGCCAGAAAAGATGGAACAGAAATCTAGTCTTCAAACACTTTAATAAAAAAGATACAGAAACTATCTTGACAATCCCTGTTAGTTTAGCAGGAAAGGAGGATGCAAACTTTTGGATAAAAGGGGCTGGTGGCCATTATTCAGTCAGCTCAGGGTACAAGCTACTGGTTATGAACAAAGATATCAGGCAGCAAAGGAACCAGCTGGAGGGTTCTACAACTCTGGAAAATCAATCCCAAAGGTTATGGAAGGACTTATGGAAACTGAAGGTGAAGCAGAAACAGAAGGTTTTCTTATGGAAATGCCTCAACAATGCACTGCCTGTGCGAGACATCATATTTCGAAGAATTAAAGTAGGTGATCCCATCTGCAACAGGTGTGGAGAAGACAGGGAAACTATTGAACATACCCTTTTGAATTGCAGCAAAGTTAAACAGACATGGAAGCTGGCCCCCATTCAATGGGAAGGTATGATGGAACACCAAGGCTGTTTCAGAAGATGGTGGATCGAAATTTTAGATGCAAGAACCAGAGCTGAAGGATGGCAACATATTGCTCTATCAGTCCATATTCTCTGGCAGATATGGAAAGACAGAAATGAGGAGGAGTTCAATGGTAAGGAAAGTCATCCATGGAAGACAATCCAGAAGGCGCACCAGGAATGGTTAGAACTTGGGGAAATAGATAGGAAGGGAACTAGTATGAGCACAGATGAAACAGAAGCTCTACATCAACAGAATCAGCAGCGAAATCCTGAACATGGGTGCTTGATATTGAGGATAGGAATAACTAGAGATATGACAAAGTCTTGCTTCGGTATTGGGATTACTTTGCAGGAAGGAAATCAAGGTGCAAAAAGAGGTTGGACACTACGAGAAAGCAGTTCAGGTTCAGGACTGCTAGACGAAGCAACTGCACTGAAGCTAGCAATGTGTAAAGCTGCGACTTTGCAATTCAGGGATGTGCAATTTCAAGTGCCAAACCGACAGCTCCTCAATCAGGTTCGAACAGCAGGTGTAAGCGATATCAGATTGGCTACTGTTGTGGACGATATTTTACAACTCAGAGATTTGTTTCATAAGTGCTCCTTTTGCCTAGTTCATAATGATAACAATCAACTAAGCACTAAGCTTAGTAAATATGCCTTGGGCATTATTCTAGATGAGGAACATTGGTTTCCTTAGTGGCAAGTAAAGCCGCTTGTAAAGTTCATTCGAGCCTTTGCTCGTACTTGTAAATCTTTTGTCAAGTAATACAACCAATTATCGTTTCGAGAAAAAAAAAAAAAAGAATTCATCATCATTGAGGGGTCTTCTATAGTGACTGCCATTGCCATTACTTAATAGCAACCAAACGGGTAGTAAGTGCGATGGAAGTAACAAACTAACGCGCGTTGTGCACATACTCTCATACTTGATAAAATTCTGTAAAGAGACGTTTCATTTTTGTAATTTCTGCTGCATGTGAAGTACAATGAATATACCTATAGGACGAAGGGCATGTTAGCCCAACTATGAAAATTAGGAAATTATTTTTGTAACATTTAAAATTACCAAGATTTATGATTTTTTTTTTAGAGAGAGTACAGATCAATTGTTTAATACGAGTAATATACTCAACTAATCATGCAACCCTAGCTTTGTTATTTTTCAATTGTCCCTAAATGCTTTAGGTGCATCAACCCTAAATTTTTATAGTTGACGTTGTTTTATAAAATCAAAGGTAACAGACAGTAACAACTGCATTCAGACGCTAGACAGTAATAATTAGACCTTTTCATATTAAATACACACATTCCTAGTATCTTAGGTTAGATACACAAAACCACAAAACTGACCATTCTGTGTACATGATAAGCACTAGAAAACCACCATCACAACAGGATGTTTACATACAGAGAGAATCTTATACATTGGAATAAAGCAGAAAAAACAAGAACAAAGAAAAAAGAGGAAAAAACAGCATAAAAACTGTCCTTAGACATCAAATCGATTGACACAAATTAAACAATAATAGAACTAATCTCAGCCAGGGGTGGAAAAAGGATATGGACATGGGGGCACCATAACTTCCACAATTCCTTCAAGCATCCAGCTCACCTTCCTCATTGTAGGCCTAAGAGATGAGTTTTCTTGAATACACCAAATACCAACCATCACAAATCTCTCTAGCATCATCTTATCGTTTAGAGCTTCTAAATCATTTTCTACAAAAGCATCCAATCTTCCTTCTTGGAAGCAGTCCCAAGCCAAATCAGTCAAAATTAAAAATTCTCCATGACCAATTTCAGTATTCTCCATGCTTCTTCGGCAAGAAATGATCTCTAGTAACAAGACACCAAAACTATAAACATCAACCTTAGCATTAACTTGAGTGCTCCTGAACCATTCAGGAGCTACGTAGCCTTTCGTTCCTCGGATATTTCCAGTGATAGTTCGACTCTGATTAATCATCAAGAGTTTTGCCAATCCAAAGTCAGAAATGCGAGCATTGAAGTACTCATCAAGGAGTATATTTTGGGGCTTTATATCACAATGGATAATCTGAGTACTACATTCTTCATGAAGGTATACCAGCCCCCTTGCAATCCCAATAGCAATCTGAGTCCTTGTACTCCAACTAGTTTTGGGATTATTTAACAGCAGTCTTGCGAGAGTGCCATGGCTCATATATTCATACACCAATAGACGATGTTGTCCTTCATCACAGAATCCAAGCAGGCGGACCAAATTCTTGTGGTTAGTCTGGCCTATTGTTTCCACTTCAGCACGAAATTCCTTGTCAGCATCTTGATCCATTCTGTATAACTTTTTCACCGCAACAGTAGTGTTTCTGGATCTGATTTGCAAGGAACCTTTATAAACAGTACCAAAAGATCCCCTGCCCAACTCTTCATTGAATTCATTTGTAGCTTCTGCAAGCTCTTTGTACGCAAAATAACGCAAATTTGTGTTCGGTGCATCAGTATTTGGATGAGTTATTACCTTCTTTTTGTGGTATATGAAGTAAAAGCCCAAACAAGCAGTGGCAATGAACACCAAAAAAGAGCTTCCGAGAAGCACAGACCCCACAATTATCACAGTTCCTCGGTTTTTTGGCTTTGATCCTGCCGGAACTGGAGGAAAAGTTTGAGGTACAGGAGGAGCATCACTTTTGCGATATTTGATGAAAGCCTTTGCCTGAAGGCTAGTGTCCATCCTCCCATTAGAAAGTGGCAGCTTCTTCTTCCAGCAACTGTTGTTTCTGAAAATGGCCACAGCACAGAAACAGTCCTGCAAACAAGCTTGCCCACAAATAGTTTCATTTGAAGGATTTATTTGCTCGAAGTCAGACAGTGGCCAATCTATATCACTGGCCACCACAAAATTATAAAGGCTTTCTGCGGAGCCCTCCTCTACTTCATCGCAGACAAGAGAAGAGTTTGGCTTGCAGCTGCCGTTCTTGTCATTTGGATCAAGCAATATATACCCTTCTGGACACGCACAAACCGGTCTTCCAAGTTCGAGGTGGCAAACGCTGTTAAATCCACAAGCTCCGCTCCCTTTTTCTCCAGTAATGCTGGTACATATATTATCTGGCATAGACCAAAAAATTGTCCAGTTTGGGCTGCCAGAAGAAGTCCTAGGATGATAATAATGTGTGAAGACCCCATCAAAATCTATTGTTGCCCTATGATAGTTTTCTGATACTGATGGTAATGGTATTGAAACTGGATTGAGCTGTTTTGTTTGATCGTTCCCTTTCCTTATGTACATGGCCCCTCTGCCATCAAAAGTAACTTGGTAACCAGAATTCTGTTCACCTGTAGAATCAGAAGTCTGACTATTGTAGTAGGTAGCTTCATCATCCACATTTGTTGGCACACTTCTGGTAGCAAGCACTAGATTCCCGTCATCAAGAAAACGGAGATAAAATCTTCCTTGGGAGAAGTTTGTTGCTGACTGTCGAGAACAAAGAGAATCGCCAATTACCAAGTCTTGATAGGGCAAAATTGTATCAGCAGGATGTCTAAAGCTTTCCCAGAGCGGGCTACCATCACTCCCCTGGAGGATAAAATTGCCTGTATCATTCATTAAACCACGAACCAGTTGATTAGAACCAACATTAGCACTCCAAAGTTGTATGCCTCGAGGGTCACGGAGTACAAGCCCTGTCTGAGCATCAAGCTTTACAGTCGATCCTCGCAGCACTGGATTTGTTGAATTAACAAACCAAACTACAGTTTTGTCTGGAATTTTGTGATACCATATGGAAAACAAGAAAAGATCCTTATCCTGAACTTGCTGGAATCCAAATGCAAAATCCTCAGTAGGTGAAAGCCAAGGACTAGCAGAATTTTGCCCTGCAGTCAAAGTACTGCCCACAGGGACAATACCATTTTTCTGAGCCAAAGCAGAAATTGGGAAGAGAAATAGGAAGAAGAAGATGAGCTGTATGCATTGGCATGCCATTGCAATAGATAGTTAGTCGTGCTATGGATAACATGCACTACATGTTATGATATATAAATGGAACAATAGGTCGGAAGACTTTAGAGTCAACTCTTATCTAGTACTAGTGTCTGCTTCTCTGCCTCTCTGCCTCAATTTCTATCACTGATTACCCCTTTTGGACCACATCCACATACATAGCTCGAATCTGGTGACTATCTCTAGTGAGTGGTCTTGCCCTTAGGTCCAGTTAAAAAGTTACAAGGACCACCAATGCGGGTTCCTACCCAAAATTTGAAAAGTGATAGAATTATTTTGTAATTTAGGTTACAACTGATTAATCTTTTGTCTTCTGAAAAATGGACTAAATGAAGATTGATAAAGCCGCGGCAATATAATCTAGGAAGAATTTGAGATATAGGGAGATTTTAAGATATGGGAACGAGAAGTTTTCAACTTCATAAGTAGGGGCAGTTTTTGGATAATTTGGTTTTAAGATGTTTGGCACTGTTCAAGATTATCCCATTTCTCACTTTATCCCCTAACCTTTTTTGTCACTTAATCACCTATAGGATAAAATTATCCTTCCATTATTTTGACTTTTCATTTATCTTTTTTCCTTTCCCCTTTTCCTCTCTTTTATTTCTTTTTCTCTTTCTTTATTCTTCGCTCTTCCATCCTTCCCAAAAGAAATCTTTATCTCAACTAAAAACTTCATCTAGAGTTTATAATTGCATTTCCAAGTGAATCTTTAAAAGGCATCAAAAGCTAATTTCGATCTTTGATACGATGCCATGTGCCGCAAATTGCAATTAATGATTATTAATCAGGTCACAAATTCATCTTGTGATATTTTTTTGAGAATAAAATGAGAAACTAGTATGGAATGGGGAAAAGGCAAAAGAATTGAAAGGTTAAAAAATGGTATTTTGAGGATGTGGTTTGAATATTTTGTAATCATTTGAGGAGAAGATAGATCTATGCAATTCTTTATTTTTGGCTTCAATCATTAAGATGGAGTTTTTAGTGGGAAAGAGGAAGAAATAAAGAAAGAAGAAAGAGACAAAGAAAATAAAAGAGGAAAGAAAAAAAACAAAAAGAGAAAAAAAAAAGTTTAGAATAATAGAGGGGCAATTTTGTCCAACAGAGGATAAAGTGAGACAAAAAAAAAAGTTTGAGGTAATGTATGAGATGGGGTATATTTTAAGGAAAATAATTGTGACTAACCCTAAAAGAAATTAGATTTTATGAAATGACTTAACTACCCTTGATTCATCAACTGCTAAGCCCCTTGCAGAAGGCATAAAGAGCTTGCCACTAGACCACGTTGGTCCTTTGGTTTTCCAAATTGACTACCAATTATTTAACTACTCGTACGCATCATTTTAATCTTTACTTTCCCCTTCAAACTCTTTTCCAATAGGACCAAAAAATAATATGTCAAGTATGGATAAGTACATTATACAACTTGCTAAATTGTTAAGCAATTTTCAATTAAAAAATACATGCAAATAAGTAATTCTTTTTTACCCAGTTATTTGAGGATCTAAGGTATAACTTTTTCTAAATATGTTTTAGCCAAATAAATATGTTTCAGCATCACAATTTTTTATTTATACTTTTGCATAAGAGAAACTTATGAAGAAAAGAAAAGACATAAGAAGCCAACGCTCGTTATTGTTTAAAAATATGAACGGAAAGGGTGAACCAAATGGGAATGGGACACAAAGAAAAAATGAAAATGAAAAAAGTGAAAAAGGAAAAAAGAGTTGTACTATCAAGGTTGAGGGGGAGAGGGGGGCAAAGTGCTACTTACCCAAAAGTTCAAGAGGTTTAGAACAATTGATCTCTCTAATAAGATATTAGCACATGAGGAGAATCTCCAAAGATAATGTGACATGATGGTCATATATTGTTTTAAAATTTCTTAAACTTAATCTTTATTAATTAATTTGTACTTAATCTTTTTTTAATTTTTGATATTAGAAGTAATATTGGTCACAAAGTCTATGCTACAACAAATTATATGTTAGCTATGCACATAGTATTGAATTAATACATCTAAAGTTTAGAAGAAAAAATAATGTAAAGGGAGTAGTACTCCTTATTTCTTTTCCTGCATATTAATTTTTTTCCTTTGTTCTATTTGGAGGTAAGGTCTATGTTCTCCTCTTTTGTTTTATGATTTGAATATCTAATAAAATTTAGGTGTGGCATCCTTCTTCTGTGTGCGGGACTTGCCAAAAAAAATCTTGAGTTTATAAATAACTAATTATTAATAGCTAAAGTAACAAATAAGCTTACGGTAATGGCAAATGCTTAACCAACATACATAACAAAAAAATGAAAATACTTGCTACTTTGTTTATTTGGTATATACTTTTAAATTGTTAATATATGTTAAAATAGTTAATAGCTAATACATACTTTTAACCATTAAAAATTCTAGTTTGCTAATATATGCTCACATAGTTAAATTAATAGCTATATATGCTTTTGATTATTATAGGCATACAAAATTCTCTCATACCATATAATTTATCATGAAATCCCTGATAGTGTACAGAAATATATAAATAAATAAACTAAAACAATAATGAAATTATAACTAAAAGAAAACTAAAATAGTATAGTAAGCACAATGATAATATCCATAGAAAAGTGAAACATTAGAGAACCAAAAAAACAAAATAATATAATAAAGGTACTTTTTCCCAAAACATTAGTTAAAATGCAAAGTGTTTATTTCGTGAGTTCAAGGGTTAAAGTGTGTTGGGCTTGGTCCTCCTCCTTTAGTGGCCCACGAAACAAAAACCCATTAGTTGATCAAGTTGACTTGACTTGAAGCAAACCTAGTGATTAGTCTCTTGATTACTACTACATCTACGAGTTTCATTTTAGAAACAAGAGAAAAGCTTGAGCCATCGACCGTGGGTGAGAATGAAGAAAGAGAAAGAGGGAGATTGGGGAGAAAGAAGCTAGAAAGAGAGAGAGAGAGAGAAATTTTATAATTTCAAGGTCTTGATTGGATGGTAATTTGAAGTCCGATTGAGATGATATATTAGCCATGCGATCCTCTCATTAAACTTTACCCATCAACCGGTTTCAATTTTAGATTTTCATTTCACTTGATATCACTCCTCCAAACCCACTTCTTTGACAATTGTAGTTTTTGGAAAATGAATTTATAGCAATTTCACTTAATTGACATTGATGATGTTGCTGTCATTCAGATGCTCTAAATAGACCTGTGTATACCTATTATTGTGATAGCGGAGATTTTGACTAGATTAGGTCCCTTGGTTTTTCCCAATTTGGATTTTTTTTGCATTAAAAATCTTAGTGTCCGAGGCCTTTTACTTTTCTGCATTTGATGCCATTGCTTAGTGATTTGGTTTGTTCCTAGTTTAATTGGTATTTCGGAAAAGAGTAATTTACCCTGAATTAACTCTGATATTGTGTGCCTGTACTGGTAGTCCTTTTCCAACAAAATAGTATCAGAGCAGTCAGGTTGGTCGACTGATTTGTATCAATTGAAATGGATGATTCAGATAGTGGTTGTCTGATAAAATTGAATACAATTAATTATTAGATTTGGAAGTCTAGAATGGAAGACTACTTTTATTATAAAGATTTGTTCGAATCTGCTCTAAGGGATAAGGGTAGACCAAATGATATGAGTGATGAAAAGTAAACTATTATGCACAGAAAACTGTAGGTAATATTAGAAAGTGGATTGATCAGAGTATTTTTCAACACTTTGCTACTGACACTAAAGCTGATGTACTATCGAAGAAGCAAGCAAGTATGTATGAGAAGAAGACTGATTTAAATAAGGCCTCTTGTCTGAAGCCAATTACTTTGATAAGATGTAAAGACAGTGCAAATATGACTAAGCACTTGAGTAATTTTCAAGGCTTGATAAACCAAACAACTACGTTGAATTTGAACTTGGATGATAAGGTACAAGCTTTGCAGTTGTTCAATTCTTTGCTGGATGTCTGGAAGACAATGGTGCTTTCTGTTAGTAATTCAATTTCAAATGGTGTGTTGGACATGGATATAGCAAAAGCGTCTGTGATGAATGAAGAACTCAGGAGGAAGGAACGAAGAGTTGTGAATGGATCCCAAACCCTAGTGATAGAAAAAACAAGATGGAAGGGGAAGAAGCAAAGCAGAGGATCCCACAATAGGAACGACAGATCCAAAGTCACGAAAAAATGATGCATGCTACTATTGCAAAAATAAGGGACATTACATGAAATAGTGCAGAATCTTGAAATAGGAACAAGTTGAGAAAAAAGGCGAAGAAAAGGCGCAGTAAATAGAAAAAAGAAGAGACTATAGCAGTTGTGGCAACCAATAATGATATGTTTGTATTATGTGATGATAGTCATGTGAATATTATCTATCACGACAGTGATTGGTAATTGACTCGATTGCATCCTATCATGTTACCCCTCACAGGCATTTCTTCTCAACCTACACTGAAGGAGACTTTAGCTATGTTAGGATGAGAAATGAGATCTCGTCCAAACTTGTTGGCATGGGAGACATATATTTGGATAATGATATCGGGTACCAGCTAGTCTTGAGAATGCTTGATATGTTCTTGATATTCATTTTAATCTTGTTTCCACGGAAAACTTTGATGATGAGGGCTAGCATAGCTTGCAAAGTGAAGGCAAATGGAAGCTCAGCAAAAGGAATCTTATTGTTACCAAAGGAAAGAAGCAGAGTACCCTCTACTTGATGCAACCCAAGTTAGAGAAGGGAGATGTGAATACAGTTCGTGATTCTTCCATTAACCTTTGGCATAGGCGACTTGGGCATATGAGTGAAAGGGGAATTAAAAATTTGTTCGCAAGCAGCTTCTACCTGAAATTAGAGGTAATGTACTTAACCTTATATCAACTACATTTATGGGAAACAACACAAAGTTACATTTCAAAATATTTCTCCACCTAGAAAATTAAATCCATTAGAGTTGGTGCATACTGATGTTTGCTATGTGAAAGATAAGTTTTTTGGTGGTTATGCTTACTTTATAACTTTTATTGATAATTTTGTTAGAAAAGTTTGGTGTTTTACTTTGAAATCCAAAGATTAGATTTTGAAGGTGTTCAAATACTTTTATAGCAAAATTGAGAGAGAAACTGACAAGCAGTTAATGTGTGTAATGATCGCACATCGGCTAGGGAGGGAGTCTGGGCTGCTTTGATAAGTCTGTAGTGGTCTCTCCCACCTCGACGAGGCCTTTTGGTGAGGTAGCCTGCGGGTGCCTATTGTGTTGTCCAGCACCGCTTAGAACAAAACCCACGGCCCCACGGGATGTCAAACTGTGGGACAATATTGTCGAGGGACTGCTAGAGTGGTATCAGAGCCGACTTCCGACCCCGATGTGCCAGCGAGGACGCTGGGTCCCCTAAGGGGGATGGATTGTAATGATCTCACATCGGCTAGGGAGGGAGCCTGGGCTGCTTTGATAAGTCTGTAGTGGTCTCTCCCACCTCGACGAGGCCTTTTGGTGAGGTAGCCTGCAGGTGCCTGTTGTGTTGTCCAACACCGCCAAGAACAAAACCCACAGCCCCACAGGGTGTCAAACTGTCGGACAATATTGTCGAGGGACTGTTAGAGTGGTATCAGCGCCGACTTCCGACCCCGATGTGCCAGTGAGGACGCTGGGTCCCCTAAGGGGAGTGGATTGTTCCACAATATTGTGCCTCGACAATATTGTCCCATAGTTTGACACCCCGTGGTATCGTGGGTTTTGTTTTTTGCGGTGCTGGACAACACAACAGGCACCCGCAGGCTACCTCGCTAAAAGGCCTCGTAGAGATGGGAGAGACCACTACAGACTTATCAAAGCAACCCAGGCTCCCTCCCTAGCCGATGTGGGATCATTACAATTCACCCCCCTTAGAGGACCCAGCGTCCTCGCTGGCACATCGGGGTCGGGAGTTGGCTCTGGTACCACTCTAACAGTCCCTCGACAATATTGTCCCACAATTTGACACCCCGTGGGGCCGTGGGTTTTGTTCTTGGCGGTGTTGGACAACACAACAGGCACCCGCAGGCTACCTCACCAAAAGGCCTCGTCAAGGTGGGAGAGACCACTACAGACTTATCAAAGTAGCCCAGACTCCCTCCCTAACCGATGTGGGATCATTACAATCCTGTTGCGGTCCAAATCGAAACGTTTAGTGATGCCCTTGAGAAAGCCCAAAGGGTTGAGATTTCAAAAGCCAAATTGAGAGTGTTTCAAGTACGGAAAAGAGATGCACCTAGTAGTAGTCACCCTGAGGCATCTAGAAACACTGTACCACCACCTAAAGTTGGAAAAGGAGCTGGTGGGGTGAGACTACCACTTCCATCTTCTTCTCAGATGCAACAACTAAAAGGAACTCTGTCACAAGGAATTCAGATAAAAAGGGGTCAATCAAGGGTGACGCCCCAGGGAAGTCAAGCCATGAGTTTTCAACCAATTTGTGGATACTGTGGAAAAGAAAACCACACCGAAAATAACTGCTGGGTGCAGGAGCGAAAGTGTTTGCGTTGTGGGAGTGCAGACCATCAGGTTAGCAACTGCTCAAGAAAGCAACCACGAGAGAGTAATAATCGACAAGGATATGGAACTACTTCTGAACGAACTACTGAAGGAGGGAACCGACCACAAGTGCCAACTGGAACATATGCCTCTATTGGTCGACAGACTCTGGGGTCGACCGAGGTAGTTGAAGGTATGAATTTCGAGAACGAAATTCTCTTAAGGGGGAGAGGATGTGAGGATTCATATTTTAATTATTGCAAAATATTCTTAAATTGGTCATTTAAAAGTATTTTTGCATGTGAGTTACTTAAGTTTTCCCAAATTGCATGAATTTCTCGAAAATGAGTCTAAACAATTGGTTCTTTAAACAATTATTATTTTAATGACCAAATTGATTTGAGTTGAATTATTTATGGTGATTTTGATTGTTATATATACTTGAATTATCATATTTTAAAGTTTTAGAGTCGAATAAGTTGAATTTTAAAGTTCGAGTGAATTCCTTAAGTTCGACCCTTGTGCGCCCGCGTGCCGAAATGGCCCCGACAGGCGTATTAATTTGCTTAATTGGAGATTTAAGAATTTGATATTAGACTACTAAGAATGTACTATTAATGCACTAGAGGAATTACCTCGGAGGTTGAGTGCACAAAAGTAGCAAACGAGAGCGAAAAGTGGTCGCGTGAAACCCTATTCGGACCTAGCGAGGTTTGACCTTGAAAACTTAGCCTTTAAGCTTCCTTTTCTCCCCAAAAACACACATAAAAAAAATCTGAAACAATCTCTCTCATCTCTCTCTCTAAATTTGGCCCTCACCAGAAAAAAATAAAGGAAGAAGAGCTCTCCAATTTTCTGCTCAAACCTTGCACCTAATCCATCAAAGTTCCTCATCAACTTGTGGGTTTTCATCCTAGCTAAGTGGAGGAACTGATTTTGTGGCTTTGAGGGTGGATTGGGTGGTTGATGGTGGTGAAAATTGGGAAGGAAAATTCTGATTTTTGCTAGGTTTCATAGCTCCAAGAGGTAACACACAAAATCCTTGCTTTCTTGGTACATTTCTAGCTTTGAAGCTTGTAGCTTCCTTATTGTTGTTATTAGTTGAATTTGGTTGGTTGATGTGGGCTTTATGAACTTCCACCATTGTTGTTTAAGGGCTGTTAAGATGTTAATGTGTGTATGAGTGTGATTTTGATGAGTTATAATGGTAGAAACTAGAAGAGGAAGAGAAAAGAGGGAAACCGAGAGAAGGGAGGACTGCTGACCGAATTCTTGACCTTCTTGTGACAGCCCCATCTCCCCCTAAGGCGAACCAAAGGGTTCGGAGGGCTGCCTACCCAACTCTTGTCGGGACTCACTACAAAACTCAAGCATGAATATAATCGATGGTTCTTAAAAGCTCAAACGGAGTATATTATATCCACCAGTCCAACATATCAAAGTACCTCTAACAGTCCCTCGACAATATTGTCCCACAATTTGACACCCCGTGGGGCCGTGGGTTTGTTCCTGGCTGTGCTGGACAACACAACAAGCACCCGCAGGCTACCTCACCAAAAAGCCTCGTCGAGGTGGGAGAGACCACTACAGACTTATCAAAGTAGCCCAGGCTCCCTCCCTAACCGATGTGGGATCATTACAATCCACCCCTCTTAGGAGGCCCAGCGTCCTCGCTGGCACATCAGGGTCGGGAGTCGGCTCTGATACCACTCTAACAGTCACTCAACAATATTGTCCCACAGTTTGACACCCCGTGGGGCCGTGGGTTTTGTTCTTGGCGGTGCTGGACAACACAACAGGCACCCGCAGGCTACCTCACCAAAAGGCCTCGTCGAGGTGGGAGAGACCACTACAGACTTATCAAAGCAACCCAGGCTCCCTCCCTAGTCGATGTGGGATCATTACATATGAAGTAAGAGAAGTACAATTATCATTGTGACAGTCAAAGTTCCATTCATTTATGTAAGAATTCTATATTTCACTTTCGAACCAAGCATATTGATATGAGGTATCATCGGATTCGAGATGTTTTGGATTCCAAGTTATTGACACTTGAGAAGGTTCACACTAATGAAAATGATACTGATATGTTGACTAAGTTATTGCCTAGAGAGAAACTCTTGTTTTGCAGATAGAAAGCAGGTTTAGTGGAGCTCCCAAATAAGTTGGAGTGGGAGATTATTTGACTTGTTCCTCATCATTTGGTGGCCCATGAAACAAAAACCCATTAGTTGATCAATTTGACTTGAAGCAAACCCAGTGATTAGTCTCTTGACTAGTACTAGAGCCACGGGTTTCATTTTAAAAACAAGAGAAAAGCTTCAGCTGCCAACCTCGAGTGAGAACAAAGAGAGAGAAAGAGGGAGACTGGGCAGAAAGAAGCTAGATAGAGAGACACAGAGAGATGTTTGAAACTTCAAAACCTTGATTGGATGGTAATTTAAAACCCGATTGAGACAAAATTTTAGCCTGCAATCTTCTTGTCAAGTTCTATTCTCTTCGCTTGTTAACACTCTTTCAAACCCACTTCTTTGACAATATTAGTTTTTGGGAGATGAATTTGTATCAATTTCACTAGGTTGACATTGATGATGTCGTTGTCATCTAGATGATTTGAATAGACGTATATATGCCCATTATTGTGATAGGGAAGATTTTGATTGGACTAAATACTGTGATTGGACTAAATACTGTGATTTTCTCCAATTTGGGTTTTTTATGTTAAAAATCTCGGTGTCCTGTGCTTTTAACTTTTCTGATTTTTATTATTATTGTTGGTTTCGTTGCTTGGTGATTTGGTTTGTTTCTATTTTAATTGGTACTTGGGAAAAGTATAATTTTTCTTGGGTTAACTTTGATATTGTATGCCTGTATCGATACCTCTTTTCCAACAAAGTGCAAGTGGAAACAAAGCTCAAAGATTTAGTGTGTTTAACCAGAAAAAAAGGTGAAAAAACCTAATAGCAACTTATAATTCAACTTACATTTTTAGCGTATAAGATGCTTGAAAAAAAAAGACTATCTTATGATACAAAGTTTTTATTTAAAGAAAATAAACATTTTGAGACATATTAAAAGAGTAAGGAATAAAAGGACAAAGAGAGTACTCAAGCGGGATGTCAAGTGGAGGAAGAATCATCTGTTTTAGAATAAGCAACCAAGGAAAACAAATTTTTAGTTAAATTACTAAGTACTTGCTGTTTCTTTTATTATCACTCGAATTTTTACCTAAAATATCCACATAAAACTTTAGGAAAAAAAGAAATACATCTTAAGACTAAAATGAAGTACTGAAAGACCAGCGTGCATTAACATGACTTCGATAATTAAACTTTGTTATACTTTTCAATTTTCTGCATTACAAATAGAATGTATGTTGTTTCTGTTGCTGAATCCTATAGTATGATTAATTTATTGGTTGAAAATATATCCTTGGTGAATTTCTTGATTTTTTGGTGACCATTGGGTGATCCGCCCCGGGGTTGAACCTGCAGAAGAAAGGCGCGGGCTAATTCCCGCAAAATAGGTCCATGCCAAAATCAATTTAGGGAGATTGGGGAGAATAGTTGGCCAAAAAAAGAGCATGGAAGTTAAAAGTTCTGGAGATCAAATCCTTCTTCCTCGAAGGTATGTGGTATTTGTACCGTGAGCTTGATAAGTGAGTGAGGTAATGGCACTATTTGCTATAGTATCCCATGCAAACATACGAGGTTGTAAGATGAGATGGCACGCGGAAACTTATTCAGTACTTAAACTTTTAGCTTATAAACTTTTAAACTTTAGTGACTCATTGAGTTACTTTTACTAGTTGATACTTGATAGATATGTCTATTGGCACATTATGTGACATCTATCCTTCTCAATTTTATATGTCATAGTACTAGAAAATTTCTGGCTGTGCAAGGCATAGCCAATGTCCAATATGTTAGGTCTAAATGATGGAAAACTTTCGTGACTTTCATTTCTAAATGTATAGATTGTCATATCTAAATTTTTATGTGATACGAAAAACAAACTACTCATTTGAAAGGGTAAAAAGTTTTCGTCAGAATAAATAATGATTCATCTAAATCCAATTGGACATTTAATTAATGTTCAACCTGTTATGTATGAAATATAGTTGTCAGAATCCAAATTATACATGAGGATTGATAGTTCATCTATAGATGTATATAAAGTCATAAGTTATTTTGTAGACAAATTTCTACAAATTTTAAACTGTTGACACAAAACTATAGATTCATCCTACTAGAAAAAGTTGTATCACATATAAGTATTAGAATGCACTATTCTATCAAAAGATATTGGACTAGATGATTCTAATACTGCATTTTGAGAATAACAAAGTTATAGACCTAACTATCATACTGTTCTATGGTAGTAACAATAGCATGCATTATTTTATCAAAAAGTATTGAAACAATAGATGCTGATATGATTCTAGAGCTACTTGTAGTAAATAATTGTTTCAAGTTGCTAAGCAAGGTGCTAGTATATCTAAGTAATAGAATACATTGCTCTATCAAAAGATATTGGAGCAATAGATGATATTGGAGCAATGGATTCTAACACTGCACTTGAGCTATGATAGACTTGTATACCAGAATACCAAATTCTTTTATAATAATAGCAAAAGATTGTAGTCAGAGTTCATAGGAGGTTAATTCTCTTCTTCTTGCTGTTTGAGCTTCTTTACTGGGCATGTGGTAGCTTTGTCAGTTGAAGCACTTTTGGATGAATTTATGACAGCAGCAGTGTCTTCAACTGTCTTGTGGCTCTGTGCTATAGTATTTGTGAGGGCTATCTATTAAGCCTCTACTTCAGTGAATGTCAGAACTCTTTTTGTAGCAGTTGGTTCAGCAATGAATATTCCTTTGTTAACAGTGAATTTAGCTATTTCTTCAAGCACCAACTTTGCAGTTGGTGTGAATATTTGATCTTCTAGTAACTGCTTTTGTTTGCTGCTTGATGATGTGGCAACTTCCAAGGGTTGGATAGTTATTGGTAGATCTAGTAGAGGTAGTGGTGCCTTAGGGAGCTCATTTGTGGTGTAGGTTTTGGTGATTGTGTTTCTCCTCTAACATTATCCTTGGAAAGTTGTCTCACATATTTAAAAAAAAAAAAGATTAATTTGTACTTTCTCATGATGGCAGAAATTTCTTGATTCATTATTAGTCCTTGATATTAGAATAATGAATTTTAGTATTTGTATATTCATGTTTGTACATATGAGCAACAAAAAATAACTTAAAAGTGAAGTTTAGTACTATACATGTTCTTTTGCTTCTCTAAGTTGGGTAGCAGTCAATTGTATTAATATCTATACTTCTTTCCATATATCAGACATTGAATGATTCCCATTGAATTAGTTAGTGTTATTCCAATTCGGCACCTTAAATAAAACATAATAGGTTTAGTATATAGTAGTATACAGAACGTGAAGGAATACTTTTTTTACAAGTTAAATATACAATGATACCTCAGTTCCACTTTAGTTTCTTGTTTGCTTGATGAACATCTTATGATTTAATCTGCGTTTGGCTCAACAGTCTTAATGTTAACTGGACATTTCCACTTATCCATGCTGCTTTTTGCTATAAATGAATTAAAATTTCAGTATATTACTATTTTATTTTTCAAAAATTTAAAGTATAAAATGATTAGATTGACTGGTTAGGCTAAGAAATTGGATTGTTCTAACAGTTGCAAATGAAGCCAATCATGAATGGTGTTGATATCCTCCCGAGTTGGTGGTGGCAGCAGCAATGTTGGATTCTTGTATGCTTTTGCTTCCAATGGATTTTTAACTTCTTCTTTATGGATGCTATACCTATACTATATTTTCATAATATAGAGTAATTAGGATGATTAATTGTATATGTATTTAAAGAATAGGGGATAGATAAAATACCATTGACAAGGTGACAATCCCCGTGGACTAGTGGATTGATGACAATGCCAAATAGTCTTATTGTGCTCAAAGATAGACCTATTGAAACGGAGAAAAAGGATTTTTATGTATGAGAAATATAAGTCATATATGGTTGGCATATAATAAATTCCTAAGGTAGGTAGGCTTACTATTGAAAATGGAAACTTTTACTCCATAGCAAACACCATAGGAACACTGGCAATGGTGTTAGCAAGGATGTTGCCTTCGTATTCTTGGAACTCATTCCACAGAGTAAGTAGTATCAGTTTTTTCCTTTGAATAGAAAGAAGTTAATCAAAAATATGATGTTAAAATATAATCATATGTTAAATAGTAGAGAAAAGCGAAATTTCTTACTCTTCATTTACAATTACAAAGTCACTTGTGATTGAATTTGGAGTTGTCACTTTGACGGGTTTCAAATATGTGTACAAGTTTAAATCTAAAATAAACCCGTTTGCTACAAGCATACAGGTCAAATTAGAAGTACGAGGTGCGTCAGGGTCGATCCCACAAGGAGCGTCTAATCAATTACTAGGTCCTTGGCTTACTCTATTATCTAGACTAATATCAATTAAAAGCAATAACAAGCAACTAATTTACTAATTAATACTTCAAACTACTAACTTGTAAAGAAAGACAAATGGAAAAGATACTCTAAATGCTAAGGTTCTAGGTTGTAGAGTCCACTAATGGTCCAAAAAGGCAAGTGAATGAATTTACCTTTTATTACTATTCTTTTCTAACTAGGGATTCATTTCCAATATTAACCAAAACTCATTCTTATGATGAAATGGTATTAACTAACCTAGTCTTCCCTACTCTCATGGTGACGATCTAAATCTAGTTTATTTACTACATGAAATGTTCAAGAAAATCCACTTAAGTATATCTCTACTCTCTTGAGCCTACTCCTTAAGTTCCATTTATCCCTTTCCATTATTATTACCAATTATCATTGAGTAATAACAACTAATAGCCTGCCATTGGTGATCAAACGACAAGTAATAGAGCAAGAATAAATGGACAAGTTATTACAAGAGATAACGAGTGTAAACCACATTCAATTCATATTCAAGGAATCATTAGTTTAATCTACTCTCTAAATCTAGAAATTTAGTTTCATGTATTAGATAAAACAAGTAAACACTAAGATTCATTGCTTAGACTCATATTGCACAAAAAAAATAAAGAGATAGTTGAGAAAGGTTAGCCAAATGATGAGCAAACTCCCAAAAATCTTCTATTTCTCAACCAAAATGAGTTACAAATGAAATATTTCTCCAAATTCTTCGTACACATTTCTCTATACTGGTGAGAAAAAAATACCTAGTCTAAGTGCTAAGAACTAAAAGCTCTTTTTTCTTGCTTAAGACATGAATATATAGATGTTACAAGCCAAGAAATGTGACTCAAACTATCATTATTATAGCTGCAAATGAGCTGCAAAAAGTTCGTAAAAAGAAGTGAAATTATGGAGGTGAAATCAAGTTGGACAAGTTGTAGCCTCAAAAGTTGACTAGAATCTCTCCAAGTAATCCCTCCAAAGTCCAGCTGGATTTCTTGACCAGATTCCTCCCTTGTTTTTCTTCAAATTTTGATTTTTCAAGCCAACTCATTGCCATGAATCTCTCCAAGCAATTCCTCCAAAAAATGGTTGGATTCCTTTGAGGATTCAAGTCGACTTCCTTTTTCGACAGGTTTCTTTGTTTTCTTTTTCTTGTGACTCGAATCACCCTTAAAACTCGCCATCCTCAAGAACTTTAGGATTCTAATCAACTTAATATAAACCTCTTTCTTGTCCAAAATGAAGTCCAGAGCCAATTCCTACATAAATCATGAAAATGATGCGAATAAAAGAGACATAAACCACTTAAGATTCTAATAAACTTATTAACCACTTTTTAATAAAAAAAAATGACTTGTTTCATCTTAAATATCCCAAAAGTGACTAACAATGACATGATTTCTCATCAAAAAGTCACTCAAGTTTGTCACTTATCAATTCCCCCTCACTTAGGTCATTGCTTGTCCTCAAACAATCGACACAAAATCAATAAAAATGAGTTAAGAGTTGAAACATTATATGCATTCTTTCAAATTCAAGTTCTGTTCAACTTGGCAATCAATCATCATACAATTATTTAAATCACTTCAAGTACTCATACTATCAAATAAAGGGAAGATAATTATACCCGAATTTCAATAATTTAAACACAATCTCTCACCTTAACTTAATTTCACAAATAAGCAAATCACATAGTCAATTGATGCTTTTCTCCTCTTACAATCATTTTCATCATTTTTTTTGAACAACTAAGAGGTACTTTATTCATAAAATTCTTACTCGAATAGCAAAAATGTCTTTTGATTCGAAAATTGACACTTTTCTATGAGGATCCCCAGTTACTTAACATTTCACTATTCAAGTTGCTTACATACTCTTAATTTGAGTATCTTTTTATGCTAGTGTCAATATTTGTAGATGGCAACCCCTGGTTACTTAGTACAAGAATCATTGGAGTAGGAAAAAAAACTCTTATTCTCACTTCTCTTCTCTTTTTTTTTTCTCTCTTTTTTTTGATGAACAAGCTACAATAACTAAACATGCCTTCTTCGTAAAACATAATTAATATAAACAAAGGAAGAGATTAGATTTTATTAACTATACAATTGCCCACTTGTAAAATTTAATAAAGGGCAGAAATCTCATTCATCATGTAAAATATAGGCATCATTTTCCCCACTTTATAAGATATACTTTCTAAGAAACAAAAATCCTAATTGCATAATAACTAATTCCAAATGAAATGAGGGCTAAATTTTCTAAGATGCACATAATTGTTTCAACATGTAGAAGAATTAAAATTATAATGGATGGAACAATTTGACCCAATTAACATAAGATAGCAAAAAGATAAAACTTTTTGGGCCAAAATGAAATTTGTCAAAATATTTTGGAAAATTTTTGACACAGTTTCCCCATAAGAATGGACGAAAGTCCCTACCAACAAACTCAAATTTGATAAAAAAAATCACATAACATTATTTCCAAATATCAATCCAACATTTCACAAGCATTAACAAGCATAAAATCCCATCACAAGGCATAAAATTGCAATTTCAAATAATTCCCCTCCCTCACACTTAAACTACACATGGTACTCAATGTGTGAGAAGTAGAGAACAAAATGATAAGAAATAATACTCCTCTTATAACTTGTGTTTTCTAAGTCCAATGCCTTGTGATGTTGTTCTAATCCCATCAAATCTCAAGCACTACTGCATAATTGAAGATGACTTGGATAAAAAGAGCTAAAACAATACAAAAAACAACTAAAAAGGAAACTAAAATGCAATGAGAAGGGGAATCATGCAAATTGGGAAAGGACAAGGGGAAATGAGATGATCACTCACTTAAGTAGCCACTTGGTCAAGCGAAGAGGGTGGAGTCAGTGGTGCATTGTTGCCAAGTTTAACCTTAGTGCATAAAAAATGCTCAGAGTTCCTTTTATGCTCTCTTCAACTCTTCTTTACCTTGGCCTCGATACAAAGCAATTTGTCCATCTTTTCGAAAAAAGATCAAGCGTCTTGAGGTGATAGAGGAGGATGTGAGGAGGAAGGAATGGTTGAAGTCGGTTGGGAAGTTGTCTCAACCCCTTGAACTTCTTTTAAATATGCAATTTCTACTTCTTTCTCCTGTCGAGCTTCACCTTGAACGTCACCTTGAGTTGAAGGGCCACTAATCTCTTTTGCCTTGAAAAGATATTTGCAAAAATCCAGTATAAACACATCTTTCTTCTTGAGGCGCGTAGGGATAGCATTAGTGAAATTCACTCCAGCCGTTTGAAATGGCAATGTTAAGAAACGAGCATATAGGAAAGCATGTTTGACATCATTATTTTGAACAATTGTCCACATGTGGTTGGTGATAATGCTTCATAATGGAATACTTTGGAGATTGCCTAATCCATGCTCCATTTTGTCTAAGAAATAGAAATCACTAGTGTGCGCCTCATTAGTACCACTCGCTCGTGGAATAACATTGGAGGCAAACAAACAGATGAGAAGACGATATGGCTCCTTCAAAGTGGAAGTTAATACGGAATATCACCCGATTTTGCAAGTGGCTTTATACTCAACTCCCAAGCGTACAAGTGCCTCTACCATGTTCCATGAGTCCGAGTCACGATGTTTAAATACTTTCTTCAAATCAACCTTATACCTAGCATCAGGAACATGAAGAAAATCTTTCAAATTAGCTCGATGGATTCAGCCTTTGGTTCATTGTCCTATACTCATAATTTCTCATAATTTCTCCTATACTCATAATTTTATACCTATACTCGTAATTTCTCCCCTGTTAAAGTGGAAAGACTGCTTGCCTTCCACGTTTGCATAAAATTCACGGACAAGGTCTTCATAACAACTGTTTGGAAGATTAAAGAAATTCTCCTATTTCAGCTTAGCAAAATATTCCTTAAGATGGTACACTTTCTCAACATCAGGAGTCACATTCTTCTCCAGTAATACCTTAGCTGCCAATCGGGGGTTATACCATACTTCATTTTTGGCCAAGGTGAACAGTGTTCTATCATATGTAACTTGCTCCACTTGTTCAACTTCTTGTTTTTCTTGTTGATGAATCTCCACTTCGAATGATGATTCCTCTTCAAGAACAAGACAACTACTCATTTTTCTTTTGGTACGTGGTGGCCTAGAAGTAGACATAGAAGCTTCACCTTTTCTATTGGGAGATGGAGATTTCACCCCGACATTCTTAGTGCGAGCCTTGTACCTAAATAAAATTACAAACATTAATTTCATTGAATAGGTACTTAATTAAATTAAGTATAATAAGCATATGCTCATATTTACCCTTCTCTTAAAAGAGGCAAAATAGTTAACTAACTTACATAACAAGTATCAATCAATATCATAAGTAAGCACAACTATTAACTTCAACAAATGATCTATTAAATTCCCAAGTGAAACACACAAATACAATAAGAAATAATTCCCCAATAATTCAGGTGCAATAATTACAATAGAGGAAGCAATTATGCAAACTCCAATTGAGGCAAACACACTACTCACTCACTTATTAATGACCTAATTAAGCATAAATAAATGCTAAATAGCATCTTCGAACATGAAATTTTGGCTTAAAAAGATTATAAATTAACTATTCCATAAATCCTAGAACACTCATGCAAAAATCAAGAAATAAGCAAACTATGCACAATTTTAACATGTAAATATCATAGTACAAATAACCCATCTTCACAAAATTATTTCCAAGCAATTTAATTCAACACATTAGCGAATAATCATCACAATTATATCAAGTCACATTAAGACCAAAAATTAGCTAAAAATTACCAAATTCACTAAATAATCACATACCCATGTATTAATTATCACCAGTAATCATCAATAACCTCACCAAAGAATTTTGCTTCCCTTGCCAATGATTTTCGGTTGGAACTTGGCTGGATTTACTATAGAAACTTTGATTTCTACAGTTTTTCCTCCAATTTTCTATTTGGCTAAGTTTCTGCAGTTTTTCCTCCCTATTTGGTTAAGTTCCTGCTCTCGTCCGATTTTCAACTAATTTCATGTTCTTCAAGCAAAATTTGAATTTAGCCCGAGAAAATGCACTTTTTCAATCCAATACATTTAGAAACACAAGATCATGCATTACTATAACACAAATATGAACTACATTAAATGCATGGAATGCATGAATTAGACATGAAAGCTCCTTTTGCCTCAATGTATGCACTTTTGAACTTGAGATGATTTACATGAACCTTGTTATGGCCACCTACAAAGTACACAAAACACTGGTGAAACAACTAAAAATATATCAAAAACAAGAAATCGTTAGGTTGCCTCCCAACAATCGCTTTGTTTAAAGTCGTTAAGTTCGACTCAAAATGATTCTTCCTTTAATAGTAAATTGGGGAGCAATGCCTTCCCCATGGATCAAAGCTTCCAAACCACTCCACTTGGTGATGAACATGGTATGAATCTCCATCATTTAACACCCTCAAAAGCTTAAGAGGTAAGTTAGGCAAATCGTAATTTTGCTCATAATCACTTATAAGTAGAAAATACTTACCCTCCTCAAGATGATACCACTTTTTACCTATATTCTCTTGGACTTGAGTTGGTATAGGCTTGGATTGCTCTACAATTGCTTCATCCAAATGCTCAATACCTTAAATATGAAAATCATATTGAATCAAACTTGAAGAGTTAACCTCTTCACATACCTTTAAAGCACTTTTTTCATTACATGAACCATGTAAGTCAAGATCAATTGGTTCACTTTCCTTGGCTTGATAGAACTTGAATTCTACAATCTCACCATTGACTCAAAACATCATCTTACCTTCTAGAACATCAATTATACTACCTGTCATGGCTAAGAAAGGCTTTTCTAAAATAATAGGCATTTTCGCATCTTCTTCCATATGTAAGACTATAAAATCCAGAGGTATAATAACTTGTTTCACTTTTATAAGCACATTCTCCAAAATACCTATAGGATATTTAATAGACCTATCTGCCAATTGCAAAATGATATTCACAGCCTTTACTTCCTTCAATCCTAACTTTTGAGCAATTGAGAAAGGAATAAGTAAGACACTTGCACCTAAATAACATAATGCATTAGTAAAATTTAAATCACTAATAGTGCAAGCTATTGAAAAACTTCTACGATCATTCATTTTAGGAGGTAGTTTATTTTGAATCAACGTGTTATATTTCTTTATCAATGCAATTGTGTCATTATCCACAATCTTCCTCGTCTTGGATGTAATATCCTTCAAGAGCTGTGCATAGGAAGGAATCTGCTTAATGACATTAATCAAAGGAATGTTAATGTGCAATTATTTGAAATTTTGAAGAATTTTTTCAAACTCCCTATCTTTATTGTCTTTTGTCAACTTGCCAGGAAAAGGAATAGAATCATTAGCAACAATTGAAGTAGGATACTCAACGTCAATAGCTATATGATCTTTACCCTTCCTTTCTACCTCTTCTTTTGCTATTTCCTTATCCTTGGTCTCACTCCTCTTAGCAAGATTAGGTTCCTCTAAATGTCTACCACTTCTAAGCATGATTGCATTTACATGATCTCCAAGATTAACCTTGGTCCTACTAGGAAGCTCACCCCGGTTGCCTAACATTGATGGCATTGGCCAACTTCTATACATAGTTGTAAGTGGGTCCATCTTCTCCTCAGTTCTTTCAATCTTATCACTAGACCCATTAGCTAGCCACTTGAATGCCAATTCCTAAGCCAGTTTAGTCTCCCTAATTGGTTGCCTTGGTTGGAAGTCAAATGGGTTTGTAAGCCTTTGTTGATTATTTGGATATTTCCATCCAAAATTTAGATGATTTCTCCAACCCAAATTGAATGTGTTTGAGTACAGATTGTTTTGTGATGATCGATTGTAATTATTGACAAATTGCACCTATTCAAGATCAATACATTCATTAGTTTTATGATCCCCTCCATATGTGGCACAACAAGCAAAACTTACATTGGATGACGAAATAGCACCAACTTCGGCTTGTTTACTAAGCAACTTAATCACATTGTTCATTTGGGCACTCAACATGTTAAGAGTATCCATTTCCAACATACCTGCTTGCCTTCTTAGATTACCTCTCTCATTTGCTCATTGATAGTTATTGGCTGCCATTTCTTCAATGAAATTTTGGGCTTCCTTCGGTGATTTACCCATTAATGTTTCACCTGTGGCTGCATCAATTATAGTTTTAATTTGAAAAGATAAGCTATTATAAAATGTTTGGATTATAAGCCAATCGAGAAGTCCATGATGTGGACATTTTCTTAAAAAATCTGTAAATCTTTCCTATGCTTCATAAAATGACTCACCATCATGTTGATTAAAACTAGTAATATCCATCCTAAGTTGGAAAATATTTATTCAAAAAGTCTCGAGACAAGGCATCCCAAGTAGTAAAAGTGGTAGAAGAATGAGATTGCAATCATACCTTAGCTTTATCATGCAATGAAAATGGAAATAATCCATGTCTAATTGCATCTTCACTTACTCCATTCATCTTGATAGTGTCACATATCTCTGAAAGCAATTTTAGCACATATAGAAAAAATGTGGGAAGAGGAAGAGAATAAACACACAAACATATACTCAACTATTTATTAACTCAAAACTTAATAAAAACAAATATTAAGTCGTAGCCTTTCACTCACGATAATTCATAAATCTCAACTATGAGACTTTCTCTCAAACCTATTTTTTAAGACTCAACTCAACTCTCCAAGTAACAACCTACTAAACTGGTAGTATTTATAAACTACAAAGTTTCATAAAACAAAAACAATTGTAAACTGAAACTTATTTGGAAATTAATTTGAGATTTCTTAAACCAATACGGAAACTAAACATACAAGACACCAAAACAATAAACTAAAAGGATTAGGAAACTAAACACAGCTTGGTTTAATTTCCTTCAATAACAGTGAAGGAAAGTACGCATGTACATGTAACATTGTATGGGTCTGAAATAATAATCCTGAGAGAACATTACTCCCTCACTCCCATGACATTTGTCATGTTTGTCATTTTTTCTTGTCCCAAATTAATTGTCATCTTAGAGAAGTCAACCCACTTTTTTTAATGAAATTTTATCTTTATAATTCATATGTCATGGTGAATTTAATAAGTGTTTTTTTTGAGAAATTACTTTTGTAATTATGGCAAATTATTGTGCTAATCTCGTGATTTTTCTCATAATTTAACTTGGATGCTGAATTCAGAGGTTCATGATTAAAAGAAGTTTAAAAGAGGAAATTTCAGAAGATTTATTGAGAAAGGATGCAGGCCAATGTTTTAAAACTCGGATCGTTAATTGAATTGGTGAAATGTTCGGGTCAACGTTCAACCGGTCGGACCGGTTCAACCCCTGGTTCAATGAATTTTTTAAAAATAATTTATATAAATATATATATGCACAAAATAAGACATGCAATGGACTAATTTAAAACTTTATATGATGAAAAGTTTAATATTTTAAAAAAACTAGGATTTTCAAAAATAAATTTTTTAAATTGTAAGTTGAAACAATCTCAATTATATCTACCAAAAAAATAATCTTAAATCCCACCCAACAATATCACAATATTTTAAAATTATACAAAATTCATGTCTATGAGAATTAGACATTGTGAGTTCAAATTTTAATTCACTTTTTGGAATTTAGAGATTGCATCTTAAAAAAAAGTTTGAAGTTTAGAGTTTGGAGCAAGTCAAGAAAATCGAAAATAGAGATGCAAACTTGATAAGAAGCAAAAAAAAAAAGAAATGAAAGTGAGTGATTGTGGCATTTAATAATTAGTTTTTATGGTTAAAGAAAAACAATTATTTTTTAAAAAAATTCAATTTAATAGACAAAAATAAAATTAAAAGATGTAAGAAAACATCAATAAATTAAAACTAAAGATGTTTGATTAAAAAAGGGTGACAAAAGAAAAGAGGAGAGAGAGAGAGTTGAAAATTATAAAGAAAAAGTTATGAGAGCATGAGATTTTGTAGGGAAAACGGAGGAAAGAAAGATGGAGATTTATATTATACAAATGTGGTATAATAAAAGACAAGTGGATATGATGGTGCAATGGTTACTATGTTGGTCTTGAGTAGCAAAGGTCTTGAGTTCAATCCTTACTAGTCACATTTTGCAAAACTTAAAAAAATACATTGAAGGAAAACTAAAAAACCGGAAATTAGCGGTTTGACCCGATTTACCGGGTTGGATGGTTTTGACCGGTCTTGACCGATTCTTGGACAACTTCAACTATAGCCGGTTTTGAAAACATTGATGCAGGCGTGTTCGTCAAGCCAGTGAAGCCAGGAAATTTGAGAGACAGGAGCGGTCATCAGAAGGACTTAGAGGTTAGATATTTTTGTTACAAATAATTTTATTAATTTTAAATACTTAATTGTTTTACCAAATAACCAAAGTGTTACAAAAAGAAAAAGAAAATAATACAAGGATTCTCTTGCTTCTCGTCTTTTCTCATGGCAAAATTTGTGCTAATAGTAGAAGAAGATTGCACTTATATGTATTTAATGCTTTGAGTATATACTTGGAAACTTCACTTTTGAAATAGGGATGCCCATTGGATATTCTTTAAAATATACTTCAGGTGTTAGATATTTGAAATGATAAAGTTAATTAAGAAAAAGTGTATAATTGTAATATAGGGTGATAATTGTTAGTGTGTGTATATATATGAGAGTTAATTCCCCCTTTGCACCTTTTAACTTTGACCTAACTCCCTCTTATATCCTCAAACTTCAAGTTGGGACATTTAACTCCCTAAATTACAAAAGGGAAAATCGTCCAAAATGTCCAAAACGTCCCTCACATTTTGTAAAATAACTTTTTTCATTTCTCACTTTTAAAAGTGTAATTTTATGTCCCTTACATATTTACATCGGTCAAATTTAGTCCCTAACTAGGTTTCCGATCATTTTTTGGCCGGAATCCATCATGTGCAAGGCATGTGATCATTTTTGAAAGGTAAATTTGTCAAATTATATTTTACATAATCTGATCTATAGTCCTCCACATTTTATAAAATAAAATTTTTCGTCCCTCACATTTTATAAAATGATTTTTTTCATCCCTCACATTTCACAACATGAATTTCTCCATCCCTCACATTTTAAAAATGAATTTTTCATTTCTCACTAATTATGTGTGTGAATACATTTTTTTAAACACATGTATATGTCTATTTGATTTTGCTTAATCATAATAGCACAAACACATGTATGTAATTGGGCCCAACTTGTGGGCTATTTTCTCTTTTTGTATGATTATGACTAATATTTACCAATAGAACCTTAATTTGTATATTCTTATTGTATTTTGACCGAAAATAGCTTTATTGGCCAACTTGACAATGAATGCAAGATTTTTTACTAGCTAATACCAGATGAAATCAAATGATCATGTATAATATATGGTATTCGTATTGTTAAGTGAAATCAAATAGACACATACATATATTTATGCTATTCGTATTATTAAGCAAAATCAAATAGACATATACATGTGTTTAAACAAAATGTATTCACACACATATTTTTTTTTTAGGGTTTCCCTACACACATAATTAGTGAGGGATGGAAATATTCATTTTTTGAAATGTGAGGGATAGAGAAATTCATTTTGTGAAATGTGAGGGATGAAAAAATTTGTTTTATAAAATGTGGAGGACTATAGATTAGATTATGTAAAATATAATTTAACAAATTTACCCTTAAAAAATGATCACGTGCCTTGCACGTGATGGATTCCGGCCAAAAAATGATCGAAAACCTAGTTAGGGACTAAATTTGACCGATGTGCATATGTAAGAGACATAAAATTACACTTTTAAAAGTGAGGGATGAAAAAAGTTATTTTACAAAATGTGAGGGACGTTTTGGGCGATTTTCCCATTACAAAATTCATCTCACTTGAGTGCAATCCGTGATTGAATATAGAAAACTAACAGAATAATTGGCATATTCCGTTAACTTGTTATTGTAAATTAAAAAAATCAAATTTATTAGGTACATAAATGTAAAATTAAAATCCCAAAGAATACCTCAAAAATTTTGAAATTAAGCAATAATTTCTTTTTCTTTTTTTGCTTTCCCTTTTCTTCCTTTTTCTCCAAATCCAGATCTACCACAATTGCCAATAGCTTCAATCAATAGATCTAACACCAGAATGCATATGCGTCTTTCTCGATCCCTGCAACTAAAGCCAAGAAATATTTTGTCACAAATTGCATCCATAAGGAAATAAAAGACAAAAAAATTTGATGCTCTCCTCTACATTGCCCATGATTAGAAGCCAGCTCCTTCCATCTCTACCTTCAAATTAATCAGCCCTTGTTCTTCCCCTTGTTACCTTCAATTTCCAACGAATAGTCCAAGTATTCTCAAAACGGACATAATTTTGTATAACCCATTTTTATTATGCCTTAAACACCTCTGCTAACCAAGAACTCTTAATTAAAAAAAAATCTTAACCAAAGTAGTGATGCAATACTGAAGATGCAGAAAAAAGAAACTTTTCAGTCATTATTGAAATTGATGTAAAAAGGGTGTCATGAATTTTTTTTTGTTTTTCATAAACCAATTCTAGTAATCTTGATGGAATTGGCAATTCCGGCCAATTTGACCAGTATCTTTTGTTGCTTCGTCAAATCAGCCTTATCTCTGTGAAGTGAACTGGAGCCTTCATACTATCATGGAACTTAGTGGCGGCAATTATTCAAGTCGGATCTTGAGAAGCTGGCAAATCAGTCTTCAATAATTGTACTAAAAACTAAAAAAGCTTCACATTAATATCCCAATCTATACTCACCGACAAGACACCACTTATATCTTCAATTCCTAGAGATAAGGAAATTTATGTAATCTTTTAGAGACTGGAGATTGAGTTGATAAGATGACACATCTAGATTTTTTGAATGGGTTTATCATTCAATGTGAGGTTAGATATTGTCAGGATTAGAGAGTAGAGATTGAGTCGAGACTTTCTTTTGAGCCTGAGAGGAAGAAGAAATACAAAATGAATAAGTAAAAGAAGAATGAAGAAGAAGAAACGGAAAAAGAAAAAAGGAAAAAGAAGAAGAAGAAAACTTACCTTTTTTTGAAGGATTGAAAGGCTTTATTCTTTTTGGTCTAATGAATTCACATTTATGTGCTCAATAAATTTGAATTATTTTGTGTATAACAACTAGTTAACAGAATGTGATAACATTTGTGTTAGCTTTCTCCATTCCGTCAAAGATTGTAGTTAAGTGAAATAGATTTTGTGGTTTAGGAATTTATGTGTCTAGTTTTGAAGTTTAAGAATGCGAGTGAGAATCGGGCTAAAATTAAAGGGTACAAAATGGAATCAACTGCATATATGATAAGTTGGGTGAAATATAGGTACATTAAAGAGTGCCATTGACATCCATTAGGAAGACCCTTTGAAATATATAGGCAGAAAGGTTTGAAACTCTGGTCATAAGCACTTTGTTGAACTGATAAAATTTCAATAACACGAGATGCGAAGTAAAACGAAAGAAAATGGTATTGAAAGCGTGCGCTTGAAAAGTAGAGTAGTTCCCAATGAATGAAAGTAACAATTGTAGTGTTGCTCACGCTCACCATGGCCCTGCACGACACCTCAACAGCCATGCTTTTAAACTCGGATCAGACCTGCCGGTGCAACCGGTTGAATTGGAATCCGGAGACATGTCCAGTCCGAGTTTGTTCAAACACTCGGGTGATAAAGACTTGGTCAAAACCGGTCAAAACTCGGGTTTGACCGGAAACTTGGTACAACTGGGAAAATTAGTTTTTTTTTAGCATTCAATTTCTACTATTTTTACCCGAATTTTTTTTTCTAACATCCAATTTCTGCTATTTTTCTCCCAAAATTTTCAGCATGGATATCGATCCTTGAGTGCAGATTTGACGGCAACAGCAGTGGTATAGTCACATATGGCTATTCCAGCACAAATATTGAAAGATCTAAAGTTAAAATTAAAAGAATTGAGAAACAAAGAAGAAGAGAAGTTGATGATTTTCCAGACTGTGTCTAGAAATCATTTATGGTTGAGCCACGTTTTCTTATAGCAGACCCAGCTTTAGCATTTGACAGAAGAAACTTAATGTGAGTTGATGATTTTCGCCCAACCAAAAAATAGTGTTGATGATTTTCATGTGGTAAATAGAAAAAGAAATGCAAAGATACAGAAGTGAAAAAGGGGCGAAAAAAAAAAGAAACGAAACAGAGGGAGAAATGCGTCTTGTGACGATCCCACCTTCCCCTAGTGCGAACCCAAGGGTTTGGCGGACCAGCTGCCCAATTCTCATCAGGACTCACTCACTAATATTTTTAAAATAGTCTTTCACGCCTCTAGATTAACATAAAAGTTCCATTCATTCAAGAATTTTGACTTAACTTACAAGCCAAAAATGAAACATAGGATTCCATTAACAAAGATCCCAAATACATCTCATCTACAAAAGTACAAGTACATGAAAATTATACACACTATTTCACGCTTACTTGCTCCGGCCTCCACTCCTGTAAGGAAAACAAAAACTAAAGGAATGAGCCAAAAGCCCAATGAGGTTCCCAAACAAGCAATTAGGTAGATAAACCAGGGAAGTATTACATTTAACAATTTGCACAGTAATAAACAGTCATTCAAGAAACAAACATTTAATCATTGGAAGGATACGTGCTCACTTAAAGGCATTCATTCAGTCATTCAGTCGCTGACCATTTCCCTTATTCCTCCAACATTTGAAAACATTAAAAGTGAAAACTCCTTCAGTATTCATTTCATTCATTCATTGCATTGCATTCACTGGCCAGTTCTCCACCTTATTTCGTGGTCATACTCGAGTATACCAAACACTGTCCCAGGGTCACCAGCCGCCTGACTGATTTCGCTTCTGGCTCGAGTCAACTGGCAACGAAGGGTAAGGTGTGAGGACTCGTAAAAATTATTATTTTTAGACTCCTATTTTTGCTTATTTAATTATTTATCTGAATATTTGCTCTGATTATTATTTTCTAACCTTATTAGACTTAAATACATGGAATTATGACTTCATTATATTTTTAAAGCGACTCGTTTCAAAAATTAATTTTTGGAAGCTCGATTAATGAAAATAGTGAAAACGTGTTTGAAAATTTTAGCCAATTGGGAGTACAATAAGCTCGGAAAATTGGAGACATGTACAATGGTCCTAAAATAGGTAATTTTAGGTTTAAGTACTCAAGTGATAGTTAGTGGTACGATCGTTATAAGAATTTCTCGAAGGTTTCACTCTATCGCGCCTAAATTGGAAATACGCGTTTTCACTTGTGTGATTAATTGAGGGACTTTAGACCATTATTTTGGGACTATTAAGAGTAAATAATAATAATAGGAATATAAGTGTATTGGAGATTTAGTACACTAGTGAAATAAACTCGAGAGGAATCGAGCCCAAAATGCGCGCGTACACGCGCGAGAAAGAGTTGACTTTCGGGTGAATTGTGGCCACACATTTAAGCTTACTTTAGAAGCTTTATTTCAGCACTACACACTCTCTCTTTCCCTCTCACTTTGGCCGAACCATCAGCTGCAAAAAACAACTCAAAGTTTCTCAAATTTTCATCTCTAAATCTTGCACAAACCTTCACTAAATTCAACCAAAATTGAACTACACTTAGCTTAATACTTGGAGATCACATTAAGCTACAAAGGAGAGCTGCAAACCACGGTTTTCTTGGCCAAGGGAAGGACCAAAATTTCTGCTTAGCTCATCAACAAACGTAAGTAATGATCAACCACTTAATTCTTGATTTATGGAAGATAGATTACACTCATGAGCTCTTGGATTCTCATGGGCAGCTTTAAATTCATAGAAAATTTTGAATGTGGGCTCTATGAACTCCCACTCTTGGGTTGATGGCTGATATGATGTTTGATGATGGATTTAATTTTGATTTAGTGCTCAAATTGGTAGATTAATGGTGCATAGCTAGTATAAACTTCAAGGAGTGCATGGATAAAAAATTTCCAATTCTGCCCCTGTTATGATCGTGCCTCTTTATGCGGAATTTTGAGATTTTAATGGCTTTTGTATGATGTTTATACGTGGTATAGATGGTGTATAAAGTTTCATCAAAAAATATTGAGGTTTGGTTGGTCAAATGGATTAATCTCACGAAGCTAGCAAACCTGGAAACATTTTCCCTTAATGCTCAGACAACCTTCCTGTTTCGGCCATAACTCTGTGCTCCGACGTCGAAATCAAGTGTCGTCAGTGGAATTTGAAACTAGACATTCCCAGCTTTCCAACGGTATAAAATGTAACCCCTAATTCCACCCGAATACCCCGTACCAACCGTTTAAAGATGACTGTCCTGTTTCTCTGTTTTCCTGGAACGAAATTCAGAAGCTACAACTTGAGGCTCGACTTTGAACTAGTTGTGAGCTGAATTTCAAAACAATTTCTTCTGTGAAATTATAGTTTTATGAATTTATTTTCCAACGCCACCAACCATGCTTAATTCTGAGTTGAATTGAGTGATTTGTGATCAAAATACGAAACCTGCCCTGTTCTTGAAAACCCTAAATTTTGGACAGAATTGATGCTAGACTTGGTGTGGACTTGCCAATTGAATTTCTTGGAGTTAAAACACTTACCAAATGTACCATGAATGTTCCTTAGGCTTATCCTACACAAATGAATTTGAAGGATTTTCCTTGGCCAAATATTTGGAATGGAAAACAAAAAGCTCAAGGCAGTTTTGCCTTAGGATTTTTCGAAACTTTGGTTGTTTGGTTGACTACCTTTCCGAAGTTATTTCTCCATGAAATTTGGTAGAGAGACAACCCTTATATGGTAGTATTATACTACTAATTATGGTGTTATTCTGAGGCTGTTTCATGGCTCAAATAAATTACCAAAATTCATGACTCGAGTTTGGAAAATCCTTATTTCACAAGGGAATTTTGGTAACTTTGAGCTGCCGTATCATAGTGCTCAAAACTCCGTTTCTCATTCCGCTTGTTTTGTTGTAAACTTGGATTGCAACTCTAGTAGATTTCCAAATTTTAAAGGCTAGTTCCAATCAAGTGAATTTTACCGAAATTTCAAAGTTGGCCAAAAACCAACCTAAATCTGCCTTATGAACCAAAACAGCGACTTTGAGCTCATTTTTGAATGTTTTCCATTTGGAATCTTAGAAAAGTGTATTCTAGGAACTTTTAGTACCTTGGAAGAAGTTTCCAACGGTATCAAGTTTTCCAATTTTCGACATGTGAAATGTGAGATACGATTTTTTCAAAATATCATATCAAAAACTGAAAATTTCCGCACTTCAAGGAAATGAAGTTTTTTTCAAGTACTCCTTATTCCTTCGATAGTACTTGAACGTTTATGCTTGATTTTCAAGACAAAAGACTCGATTGCTCTTATACTTTAAGAAACTCCACTTGAATCTCGATTTACGAGTAATTGAGGTTCATTATCATGAAATTTCCCCTAGATTGTACTCGTGCACGATCTTTCTTGATAATTGGGATGTATGAATGATAATTCACTATTATTTGCTCAGGTGCACACGAGGACCTTCAAGAGGATCCCACAGTGAACGCCTAAAGCTCCGAGGGACATTTCTTCCTCGTTGCTTATATTGGTGAGTGTCAAGTGTGTGAATTATGTGAAATATCTGCAAATTGATAAGTGGTATATAAATTTGGACTTTTAAACCTTTGAGTCGAGTGTGTACTTTATCGCACTCGTCCTCATTTAAACGAAGTGAATTTGAGTTAGTGAAGTGAAGTGCTTACTTGTTTAAGTAATTGGTTAAGTGAATATATGTGAAGTGCTTAAGTGATTATTTATGCTGTGATTGCATAAGTCGTTGGAATGAACCTCCTCGATACAAAGTGTAAAAGTGGGGGACGCCCAAACTCTCTTATTGGCTAGCCTTGGACTCGAGCCAGCAGGGGCTTGGTCGAGCTCCTCAGTGAACCATGAGATTTCATAAGCTCGACCTATTGAGAGGTCTTACTTGGCATACTCGCTGAAGTATCGCCTCATAAATGTATTGCGGGCCCGGTGTGGTATGTAAGGTTGAGAAGGGGAAGTGTAAGTGATGTTTCTACGGATTAAACCTACCCGGTTGACGGAGTGTCAACGCGTGGAGGTTCATGATCGTACAAGTGGAAAATAGCTCCTGAGAGCTCCCATATCCTTGAATTGTTTCTGTTTACTTTTCAGTAAAGTGCTCTTTATTGAATGGTTATTGTTGTAAATTGATTAATTTGGGGGTGTTACTTGAACTACATGCCTGTATGTGTGTTCTTGGCCTCACGAGCATTTTGCTCACCCTGTAGATTTGTTTTCCTTAACAGGATTTGTGCTTGGAGTGAGATTCGGAGGAATTTCTCTTTTGTGTACTCATGTAATAGGGTTCCAACTCTTTTGACTAGACTTTTGGGATATTGTATATTTTTGGGCTGTAGTATGGAAACCCGATGTAAGGATTGGACGATTGTTATATTTCGTTAAGCTTGAACGCTTCCATACTAATTGTATTTATCTTTTCTGGTTGTTGATTTCTAGCACAGCTATAAGCTTGAATGGTGTTTGCTTGAGTCCTGGTGAGAATTAGGCAGGCGTCTCGCGGATACCCTTTGGTTCGCCTTAGAGAGCAGTGGGGGCGTCACATAAGGGCCCAGTTTAGCCAAAGGCTTACATTCATGCACAAGTAACATTTAATCATTCGATCATTGAAAATTCGCATTCACTTAGGTCGAGTGCGATAAAATACACACTCGCCCATTGAAAATCCATTTAACAATCATTGAAAAACATTTAACATCTAAGCAAACATTCACAACATTCCACATAGTCATTGGAAGCACAACATGCAAGGAACACTCACCGATATCAGTTGATTAAATGTCAACTCTCTGGATGATAACCTTGATCGCTACCAAAACCCTGAGGCAAGATTCACAATCACAATAGATTTAAACTTAGTAGATTCAACTAGCCAAAACATACACATCTAGTATTCCAAGGTATTCCATATACTTCTCATTTTGAGCTCGAGACATAAAGATAAAATCCAACACAAGTATTCTAAAAGTGAGGACAGTAATTTAAGCATCCAAAATCACACCAAATTAAGGTTTAAGACCTAGAAAAGTTTTCCAAGTCCCACTCAATTCATTTGATAAAATTTCCAGCTTTGGTGACATTCTTTGAAAAAGCATAACTTGAGTTCTGTAGGTCAAAAAATCACAAAACTTACACCATTAAGAAATAGACTCGAAGCACTAACAGGGTTTAGAAGAATCTTCTTGAAATTCAGCTCATAGGTTAGTCAAATTTTAGTTCAAACTCATTGCTGTCTCATGTGCAAAAATAGGATAGTCATGGTTTTCAAGAAATTTTGCAGATTTGCTGGTATTTAAAGGAATTGAACCAAACCCTGGCTTTTATACCGTTGAAGACCCTATGAATCTAGTTTCAAGAGCAACAAACAGAACTCAATTCTAACTTTCCTATATGAAGTTATAGTCAATTTCTCAAAGCTACCCAGGATTTCCAGCAAAAATTTTCCAGCAAGCTATTAGTTTGGAAAACTAGGTTTTTTCCCTTCTTAAATTTCTTTGTTTTGGTTCAAAACTAACACACATGCAAAGAAATAGATTGTAATAAGTGTTTTGAGAAAAGTCATATACAAGAGGAAGACAAAATGCCCTAAATTCACACCTCTACTTCCACTTTTACTCACTTGCCCCACAAGAAGAAGAACGGGCAGCACCTCCCCTATTTTTCTTAACTTTTCCTCAAATTTTCCAAGCTAAATTTCATGACAAAACAGTCCAAATCAACTCCACAAGTTATAAGCTAAAAGGGGTTCTTATACTAGGTTACAAAACTAACTAATTTAAGCTTATCTCTAGCATATAAACAACATATATCTAAGCTGAAAGATTCTCTACCAAGGCGGGAAATTTGGAACTAAAGTTGGAAATTCTTATTTGGAAGCTAAAAAATCACATTAAACCTATAAATCTTCATACAAGTGCGTATCAAGGCTAGATACCATCATATCATGTCTACAAAGCTGGAAAATTCACCAATCTTCACAAATCTAGATTATCTTCCATAAAACTTCTCTATTGTAGTCATCTACCCAAATAAAATGCAAGATAAGAAAGAGAAAAAAAGTTTTCCAATTTAATACTTTCAACCTCTAGGAGAAAATGAAAAAACCAAAGCTTTCCTCTCTAAATAACTCCACTACAAGCCTTCTTGGCATCTTGTTGCAACTTTATTCGGATTAAACTAGTGATTCTTGTTGATTCTTCACTCAATCAAGGCAAGATCAAGATGAAAATGAAGCTCTCTTCCTCTCTTTTTTCCTCTCTTTGGTCGGCCAACATGGAAGAAAAATGAAGGGAATTTTGATGATAGGAAAGATAAAGATGGAAGAAAGCTTTTGGTCAAAGAAGGTCTTGATTGCCAACACTTGGCAATCACCCATTTTTCCTCTCTTTCTTGGTCAATAATTTCGGTCAACCCTAGGAAAAAATTAGGGAAAGAAAAATAAAAGAAAACTAAGAAAATTAAGGCAAGAAAGCCTTGGTTGAGTGGTGTTTTCAATCGGTAACAAACGGGCCAGTCGGTTCAAGCCTATTTCTTTGCCTCTCTTGTACTTTTGTTTTAACTTATGACTCACTAACTTACTCTTAGCATTTTTAATCACATATTTCCTCTTACTTGATACCCACTCTTATCCACCAAATTTAGTATACACACCTCACCAAGCTCCTTCCTTCCTTGTTGCAACCTTCTATGGATGGATTTAGGGTTTGAGGTTGATTTTCCCACAAAATCTAGCTAGGAATCAAGATGAAACTTTCTCTCTTTTCTTGCTTAAGGGAGTCGGTCAAAGAGAGGAAGAAAAATGATGGATTTTTCTTCAATTTTCCAAGATAAGAGCAAGGACATGTCTTTGGTCAAAGGGTCTTAGTCAAACTTTGAGGGATGAGTGACAAATGGCGGCAAATGATTCAAGCCTATCTCTTTGTCACTTTTGTGTTTCTAATCTCCAAGATAATTAGAGTTTCTATAATATACTTTTAACACTTCTAATCATATAATTCCTCTAGCACCACACATGTTCTAGTCCACCAAATTTAACGCACACATCTCACTAGTCGGTCAAACTAGCTTAATAATCTACAAAATTTAACATGCACTAAAATATAAAAAGAGAAAGAGAAAAATCTTGACTTAACCTTTAAAATCACTATCAAATTAAGGCCAGCAAATAAGCAAGTAAAGTAAAATTAAAATGAAATATAAATTAAAATTTCAAAATTAGGAGAAAATTTTTTAAAAAAATTTCAGCTATTCACATGTCTGAAGAAGAAAGTACAAGGACGAGATGGAGAGGATGATGACGGCCAATGAGATAATGAGAGAAAAAGAATGGAAAGAACTAGGGAAATCAGCTTTGGGGTTTGAAAGTTTTGTCAATTTTATGATTTGACCCCTAGAGTGATAGAAAACTGTAAACATGCCTAAAAATTTTATAATTTGTAGTTTTTGTCCTAAATTCTAGTATTATTTTTCAAATTAGTCCTCTAATTTAGTTCTAAACTTGTTGAATATGCATTAAATTATATAGATTGCTACTTGATTATATTACTTTAGTTGTATTTTCTTGTAAATATCTTAGAAACATCAAATATACATGAACATACCTTTCTGAAGATTATTACATTTTTAGAAATTTTACATAGAATATTAATTTTTAAAATTAAATATGACATCATGATGACGTTACCCGGTTTTTAGATGGGTTCCCTAACCCCGGACTTCAACCCAGTCATTGTCCGGTCTAAGTTTCAAAACATAGTCAACAGGTCAAATATTTAAGCACCCACTCTTCTAATAAACAAAAATTGTTCAAGGGCTTTTGACCTTTGATAAAAAAAAAAGGATTTGAGAGACTTTTAGCAATTACAAATGCCGATTGGGAAGCTAAAAGCTCGATTAACCTCCTTTTTCTTGGGGGGAGGGTTTGGAATGCTCGATTAACTTCGAACTTCAAAATTTTGGGCAATCTCAGTAATGCTCGTTTACCTTTTTGTAAAAGGCAATCTTCCTCAAGGCAGCATGTAGATAAAACATTTGTAATACAACTCAATAATTTTCAATAAATAAATAAAAATAAACCATTTTATTTTATTTTTCGTTAGCTCAGTAAACACAAATCCTTTTAGATAGGGTTAATTGCATTAAACCCCCAAGAAATTTGAGGTCAGTTTGCACTTTACCTCTTCAAATTTCTAAATAGGCATTTTACCTCTATGTAGTGTTCTTTGACTAGAATATCCTCATAATTTGGATACTTTTATCTTATATTACATCTAAATTTTTTCTTTTCTTTTTGATATTTTATTTTATTTTCCTTTTCATTTCCCTTCCTTTCCATCACCGAAACTCCCAGTGTCAATTATGTTAGATATTTAAACATGGTCGAGTTTTTCTTTCCATTCAGTTAAAGTTCTCAAATTTTCTTCCTTCTATCTTTGTTATTTTGTCTTTTATTTACACAAAGAAAACATATAATTTGATAATAAGGCAATCCAACTTATATTGAGATTTATAGGTTTTGCATCATAAATCCAATACTTTACAATCATTCAAAGAGGTATGAGATGTAACTTTTGGTATATCTTTTTCTGATTACTGTTTCCCCAATGGTATTTGTTCCATAATGGGAGTACCCAAGCTGTTTGTAGATTCTGGTTTTGTTGGAAACCTGTACATCAGTGCTCCTTACTTGTCTCGCATGAACAATCCATTTCCTGTTATGTGGATACTAGCAATGATTCGTTGTTATCACTATGGTGTATGGCAAGAATAAACTTGAAGAAAGAAGAGGTTTGTGGAATCATTTACTGACTATTTGCAGAGCTATTGGAAATACCCCTTGGCTTATCCTTGGAGACTTCAACACATTAAGGTATTCTTCTGAAAGGCTAGGGAGTGTGGATTTTGATCATGGAACTATGGAGGAATTCAATGACTGAATTAATGAATTGGATATTGAGGAATGCCCTGGTAAAGATTTTTACTACACTTGGTACAACAAAAGGGGAAGACAAACGAGGAGATATAGTAGAATTGACAGAGCATTTGGTTATGATGCTTGGTTGAGGAAATTTTTTGGATTTGATGTGGAATTTCTTGCCCCTGGGATATCTGATCATTCTCTAGTTAGTGTAACTTTAGAGAATAAAATAAATTTTGGACCCATGCCTTTTAAATTTCATAGTTATTAGATGCAAATGCACAATTTCTAGAGTTGTTAGCATAGGCATGGCATGGGAAGATGTACATAGAAGCAATAATCCTGTATAGGAATTGTGTTACAGGTTGAAGCAATTCAAATGCAAGCTTAAAGATCTGAATAAACATTATTATACTCAGATTTCCAGTAGGATAATTCAGAAGAAGAAGCAACTAACTTAGGTTCAAACACTTTCACATGAAAATTGTTTTGATGAGTTATTGATCCAGCAATAGAAAGCACTAGTTGCGGAATATATTGCTTTACTTAGAGATGAAGAGGAATTCTATAAAGAAAATTCCAGAGTTACTTGGTTGAAGTGTGATGATAAAAATACTTCTTTCTTTCATCTGAAAGTAACTACATATACAGCCAAGAATTCTATCCCTTCACTGCAAAATGACAATGGGGTCACTATTACTGAGCATGAGCAAGTGCAGGCTATTGATGTTGACTTCTATAAACAGCTATTTGGCCAACCTGAAGTGGATCATTTTGAGCATGTAAAGAAGCTACACGAAGTTGTAACAAAACCAGTGAAAGGATGAATATGTGGACATGTTGCAGGCTCCTGTCACATCAGAAGAGATTAAACAAGCTGTGTTCTATATGCCAGTGGGTAAAGCACCTGGACAAGATAGGTTCACAGTTGAATTTTACAAGCACATTTTGTTAGGTCTGGCACCAGAAAATTGATGAAAGGGTTTTTAGTAATCCCAAAGAACAATTAACAAAGTAAAAAATAAATAAAATAGGAATACAAAAATTTACGTAATTTAGTCAAATTGACCTACGTTCACGAGAGGAGGAGGAACAGAATTCCACTACGAAGAAAAGAGTACAAAAATGTCTTAAGAAAGTATTTCTAGACCAAAAAATATCTAATACTAAAGCACAAGAGAGTCTAAAATAATTTTACTAACAAAAAAGATTAATGAGTCAAAGGCCCAAATAGCCCACTAAAACTCTCTTGATTTGGTGTACTTAATCTCATCACAGACCCACTTTATTATAGCTAACAAAGGGAAAGACTCCCTTATACAAAAGGTGATGTAGGACAGGATCACACATAACAAATCTCCACATTGGTGTGTGCCTATTATCGACAATAGCAAATCAGCTCCACTTTCTCTATATAAGCCCTAATGGAGATAAATCATGAATGATGAACACCAACCAAGTCCAAGCACTGCTTGAATATGTAAATTGAAAGAGGTTTCGTGAACATGTCAGTAGAATTTTTCTTGGTATTGATTTTCTGAACAAGAACTTTTCCCTTAGCAATAGCATCTCGAATGAAATAAAACTTCATATCAATGTGTTTCGTCCTCTTATGATTATTTGGTTTTTAGTCAAATGGATACTTTGACTATTACAATAAATAGCAGTAACACATTGATGTAGACTGAACTAGCCAAACAAACCCTTCAATCACAAGACTTCTTTGATTGCCTCGATCACAGCTATAAATTCTGTCTCCATAGTAGAAAAAGGTACAACAGATTGTAAAGTAACTTTTCAACTAACTACACAACCACTAATGCAAAATACATAACCTGAAAGTGATCTTCTTTTTTCAAGATCACTTGCATAGTCGAAGTTTACAAAACCAATCAAAGTGTTACTATTTTTTCCAAAGTCCAAATAACTGTTTGAAATCCCTCACAAATATCTAAAAATCCACTTTACAACCTACCAATCTACTTTTTCAGGACAAGACATATAACTGCTAACAATATTGATTACTTGTGCAATATCTGAATGATTACAAATCATTGCATACATAATACTACTGACTGCACCGGAATAAAGAACCCGTGCCATATAATCTTTCTTTTCAACTAACTGTGGTGTGTAGCAGATAATTGAAAATGACTAACAAGAGGAGTAGTCACAGGTTTTGTATCTTTCATGCCAAATTTCTCCAAAACTTTATCAAGGTAGTTTTTCTGGGTCAAGAATAACTTTCCAACTTCTCAATTTCTCTTAATCTCTATACCAAGAATTTTTTTTAACTGCACCCAAAGCTTCATCTCAAATTCACTACTTAACTGCAATTTCAAACTGTGAATTTCTAACAAATTTTAAGTAGCAATGAGCATGTCACAACATAAAGTAACAAATAAATGAAAGAATTATTAGCTAAATTCCGGAAGTATATACAACTATCATACATGCTCCTTGAATAACCATGACCCAACATGAAAGAATCCAACCTCTTATGCCACTATTTTTTAGATTGATTCAATCCATATAAGGATTTCTTCAACAAATAAATATAGTCTTCCTTTCCTTCAATTTCAAATCCCTGATGTTGTTTCATATAAATTTTCTCTTTAAATTCACCATGCAAGAAAAACTGTCTTAACATCAAGGTGCTCTAACTCAAATCATACATGGCAACTAAAGCAAACAAAACACGAATAGAACTATGTTTAATAATAGGTGAAAATACATCATTAAAATCAATACCTTATACCTAACTATAACCCTTTACAACCAACCATGTTTTGTATCTTACATTTTCAATCTCTAAAATACCTTCTTTCTTTTTAAAGATCCATTTGCATCATTAAAATCAACATCTTATACCTAACTATAAACCTTTACAACCAACTGTACTTTGTACCTTGCATCTTTAACCCCTAAAATACCTTCTTTTTTCTTAAAGATTCATTTGCATGCAACAATTTTCTTATTTGAAGACAGGTTCATAGGAATCTAAGTTCTATTTTGATGGAAAGACTCAATTTCTTCATTCATCGTGATCAACCATTTAGTAAAATCATCACAAGAACCTTTTTCTAAATAGGTAGTACGTTCACCAACTCTATCAGTTTCTTCTGCAACAAATAAAGTATATGCAACCAAATTTGCATATTTTTGTGGTGGTCGAATATCTCATCTTGGTTTATCTTTGGCTATGGAATATTGATCCTTTTTTGGCTTATTGTCATCAATAGATTCAGACACATCTATTGGCATTTGTTGAATAAAAGGACCAGAACTACCAATCTCAAGTTCCACCTACTTCTGCATACTATCATCAACATAACAAGAATTGGAAGATTCCTTAAAAGATAACATAGAGAATTCATCAAAAATAACATCTTCATTGATCATAAATTTTGAAAATTTGGAAAAAGGACACCACAACCTATACCCTTTCACCCCAAAAATATACCCAAGAAAAATACACTTTTTAACTCGAGATTTCAATTTTTCATCATTCCCATGTATGTATATAGGCCATTCAAAAACTTTTAAATTAGAGTAATCAGCAAAAGAACTTGACCAGATTGTCTTTGTCTAAAAGTCTTTTGCCAACCTAGTGTTAGAGATTATGCGCCTCATTCTTTTCAAAAGTGTTATGTTCATACGTTCGGCCATACCATTTTGTTAAAATGCATCTTGACAGTGTGGTGCCGAATAATTCCTTCATTCTTGCAAAATTCATCAAATTCATCTTCACAAAATTGTATACCATTATCTGTTCTAAGTCATTTGATCTGTCAACCTGTCTGTTTCTCAATCAAAACTTTTTCATTGCTTGAAAGTGAGGTAAACATCATTCTTATGTTTAATAAAATAAATCCAAGTTTTTCTGGAATAATTATCAACAAAAGTCAACATATACCTGGCGCTACCCTTAGACAGAACACAAGATGGACTCCATAAATTTGAATGAATATAATCAAGAGTACCTTTCATCTTATGAATTGCTGATGAATTGAAACTAACTCTTTTCTACTTTTTTAAAACATAGTGTTCATAGAATTCCAATGGTCCAGTACTCTAATAGCAAAGAAGTTCCCTTTTACTTAAATATGTCCAAACTTTTCTCGTTCATATGTCCCAAATGCATATACCATAATTTGGTGATGTCAGAATCAGATAAAGATGATGACGAGGCTGCAACTGAACCTGTAATAGTAGATCCCTACAAAACATACAAATTACTAGACCTACAAGTTTTCATAACAACAAGAGCACCTTTGGAAATCTTCATAATGCCATTTTTACCTGTGTATTTATACTCAAGAGTTTTCAGAGTGACCAAAGAGATGAGACTTTTTTCTTTCAAATCAGGAACATATCTAACATTAGTGAGTATCTTCACAATATCATCATGCATTTTGATTCGGACTATACCCTAACCAACAACATCACAAATAGCATTATTGCCTATCAAAATAATTTCACCATTACAAGATTTATTAGTGAAAAATAAATCGCTATTGGAACATATGTGATAAGAACAATTTGAATTTAAAATTCATTCATTTTTAGATCTTATCCTGTCATCAGTCACAAAGAAAATATTTTCATCATTCTCATCATGTTCTATTTTGTGACAATAATTGTACTCCAAATTTCTATGTCTGAATTTAAATCTAGATTCACTACTATCAAATTCTCTTTTATCAGTTCTGTCCCTGGCAACCAAGCCTTCCGCCTAACCTCCATTAATTTTTTGGTAATATTGTTGTCTATTTGCTCCTTAGATTTTAATGTATTTTAATTTTTTGATATGAAATTATTTTTTTCATAAATAATAATATCGCAAAAAATTTAAAGGATTAGGGAAGAGAACACAAAAGTAACAAAGTCTGATCCTCATCATCAATTTTTGAATCTATATTTTCAAAATTCATAATAGTATATTCAAATTTATCAAGATGCGAGAGTATAGATGTACCTTCAGTTATCCGAAACATATACTTACTTTACTTTAAATAAAATTAATTCTCAACAGTTTTCTTGATATACAAAGTTTTAAATTTGTCCCACATAGCTTTAGTTGAAGTCTCGGTGCCTACCTCCCGCAAAATCTCATTGGAGAGATTTAAGATAATACTAGATCTAGTCTTCTTATATATCTTAGAAAAATTTGCATTTGTCACACTTTCTTACTTTTTTTTAACTTCCTATATCGCTAAATCAACTTCATCTTGAGCTATCACATCTCGAAGTTGATATTCCTATTGAATTTTTCGATAACAGTCTTTGTTATTGTCATTGTTATCACAGAATCCAAAACCTTTGAAAAAATTCTGATAGTAGTTCGTTAGGTCTGACCCAAAAAAATTGACAAAAGAGTTTTTAACAACAGCAAAGGACAAATAACAAAGCAAACAATAAATTAAACAAGAACACAGAAATTTACATGGTTCGATCAAATTGACTTATGTCCACCAGCAAATGAGAAAAATTCTACTATGAAGAAGAGAGTAAAAAAATACTTTACAAAAGTGTTCCTAAATCCAAAAACACCTAATACTAAAACACAAGAGAGTCCAAAATAATTTTACTAACAAAAAGGTTTAATGACCCAAAGACCAAAATAACCCACTAAAACTTTTTTGTTTGGTGTACTTAATCTTATCATAGGCCTACTCTCTTAATAGCCAACTAAGGGAAAGATTCCCTTGTACAAAAGGCAATATGGAACAAATCACACATAACACAATTGGGCAGTAGTAGGTGAAGATGTGATAAGACCAATTTACTATTTTGAGCAGAATCACATGTATTATCCCTTAAACAACACTATCCTTGCTTTAATTCCAAAATTGCCGATGCGATGCCTATAAGAGAGTTCAGACCTATTGCTTGGTGTAATGCATTATACAAATGCTATTCAGTGGTGCTTACAAATAGATTAGAAAAGTTATACCAGACCTGATTGGTGAGTACCAAAGTGCCTTTTTGAAGGGTAGGCAGATCGTGGATAATGCGCTACTGATGCATGATCTGGTTAGAGTTTATAACAGAAAAGGGGATCAGCCCAGAGCTGTCCTAAAAATTGATATCATGAAGGCTTATGACACTCTACAGTGGGATTTCTTATTCTTCTTCATGCAGAAGTTGGGATTTCCTGAGAAATTTATCAGCCGGATTAGAAATTGTGTTAGCACTGCTCATTTTTCTGTTAATCTAAATGGTTCACTTGTGGGCTATTTTCATAGTGAAAGGGGTTTGAGGTAAGGAGATCCCTTATCTTCTTACTTGTTTCTCATCGCTATGGAGATTTTCTCACTTCTTTTTGCTGCTAATATAAAGAAAAAGTTTCAACTTCTATCCAAAATGCAAATTGTTAGGCTTGTCTCATTTGGCCCTTGCAGATGACTTGTTCATTCTGTCAGCTGGAACTATTAAATCTTTTCAGGTGATTAAGGAGACCATTGAGGAATTTCATGCTATGTCTGGCTTCAATCCAATCTTGATAAATATCAGGTTTTCTATGCCAGCTTGGAGGATTCTACTCAGGATATACTTTCTGATTTGATGCAAATGAATGCTGGTGCATTACAAGTCAAATACTTGGGCCTGCCTCTTATATCCACCAGGTTGAGTTACAAGGACTGCCTCCTTGTATTTAATAAGTTACAATAGAAAATTCATGGCTGGACAAATTAAAAACTCAGCTATGGTGGAAGATTTCAACTTATTAAAACTGTATCAAATGGTTGTCAACTTTAATGGTCTTTACCTTTGATCCTTCCCAAAGGAGTAATCAAGAAGATGGAAAGCATCATGTCATCCTTTTTATGGCCTAGGAAGTCCAGAGTCACTATGGGGCAAAAGTAAGTTGGAAGGAAGTGTGCCAACCATGAAAAGAAGGGGGCTTGGGCCTAGTAGATTTAACTCTCTGGAACACCTGTTTAGTACTTAAACTCCTGTGGAATCTGTGCGAGAAAATGGATTCAATGTGGGTTAAATGTGTGTATACTTGCTGAAATAGAGATCAATTTGGGCAGTACAAGTCCCTTTTGACTATTTCTTGGTTTGGAGGAAATTGCTTAAAATGCGAAATATAGCTCAGCCTTTTGTTAAGAAACTGATAGATGATTGAAAGGACACATTCTTATGGTATGATCAATGGCAACCAATGGGTCCACTATACAAACACTTCCCTGGAAATTTGCTTAGAATTTTTGGCTTATCTATAAATGATCCTATTGCTAACCGCATTAAAGGTATGAATTGGAGATGGCCATGTGTATGAAAGTTTACTACTGAAGTACGGCTACTCAAACAACATACTCCCGTTGAGTTCTATCCATTTCCTAAGAAGAATGTGACAGCCCCACCTCCCCCTAAGGCGAACCAGAGGGTTCGGCGGGCCGCCTGCCCAGCTCTCGTCGGGACTCAGTCGTTCACTAAAGTCCTCAAATAAATTGCAAGAATAAACCTCAAATATTACAATATAAATCTCCAATATACATCAAATTCTCCAAAAGTTACATGTCAGAAGCGAAGCGAAAACAATTCCCAACTATACATAAAATGATTCCAAATCCAAACTGTACAAGATATAGGCCATCCAGACATGTGAATAAGCACAACAAGTCCTTTCTTCGTTTTGATCCCTGTGGAGGGGAATAAAATATTTTTGGGGTGAGCTAGAAGCTCAGCGAGTAACCGGTAAAATCAGTAATCAAATCGGTTTAACAATAGTTCATTTCAATGATGTCATAAATTAAATGATAAGTCCAGAAACAATTACAACATTTACAAAACATTAAATATGGAGTATCAATAATTCAAGAAACATGTACAATGGAAAGCGATAGTAACATTCATGAAAAGGATACGTTCGTTCTCCTGCCATTTCCTTTTTTTTTTCATTTGAAATTGCATTTTTTCATTCAACCTTTCCCGGACATCGTCCAGGCTCCACCAACCTCCACCAACCTACAAAGGTAATACTCGAGTATACCAAACGTTCACCCAGGTTCCTAATCGCCCGACCGAGTCCGCTTCTGGCTCGAGGCGACCGGTAACAAGGGGCAATGGCCAGTTCAGCCCAAAAGGCTTACATTCATGCGCAAGTAGCATTTAATCATTAATCATGAAAATATCACATTTATTTAGGTTGAGTGCGATAAAGTACACACTCGCCCAGAAAACTCGTTTTAACAATCATTGAAAGCACTTAACACATTATCAATCCATAATAACAAGTCAATAAGTCAAGGAAATATATCAAACAAGGAACACTCTCATATAAGCACGCATGATATGCAAGAAAACAGTTCAAAAGTAACTTTGGAAACAGTTCAAAAGTAAATAATGCAAGAAACGTTTCACAAGTACTTTGGAAATAGTTTAGGGTCACTCACCTCCACGGCTCAGAAATCATCTAGCATATAACATTGCCTTGCTCAAATCCAAGTCTTAGATCACAAACTCAATGCAAACAAATCCCTTCAAAGTTCGGACAACACTTCCCCTGAATTTGCTAACTTTTCCAGCCATCATGGCTTCATTATTTCCTCATTCCAACCCAAAGGTGCACACACAACAACAAGTTCATCCAATAGCCATTCAGCAAGCTCCAAGTAGTACTAGTACAAGTCAAGCTAGGGAAAAGTCCGGAAATGAAAGTTAAGCTCAAAACCAGAAAAACAGTTTTGACGTCATTTTGCGGTAATGGTACCAAAGGCGCTACGATTGTCGGATGAAGGTGCAAGACCCACCGTTTCGAAGCTAAGAGATAGGGTTACAATATTGAAAAAGGTCACTCAACCCAGTTTCGAGTGTAACCAGGTAAAAAATGCAAGATACTACACCAGAATCACAAAAACAGATTCACAGAATGCATTCTAGCGGAAACATCACAAAGCAGGCTATCCAAGTCCAAATCCATAAATTCCAAAATCAGCTGAAAGCTAAGAAATAGGGATAAATTTCATCAGAAGACCTCAACAACCAATTCGGAAGCAATTCCAGCCAAAACAACCAATTACAGGCGCAATTCTTACACTCGGATAAAACCAGGACAGCAAGGGTAATTTCGACTTTTCTCAGTCTACGCTACTCCGATTGACCTGAAATTGTTTAGGCACCTCTAAAATGTCATTCCCTACAACTTTCATGTTTTAAGCCAAGGCCAATTCGGCCTCTATCTATGAGCTATAAATTCGGGCAGAATGCACAATCATAAACCCTAACTTTCCAAAATTCTTCCAAAACAGAAATTGTTTGCAATTTACCACTTTTTCCACCTTCTAGCTTCCTTAAATATCATTTTCAATCATCATACATGACCACATAATCATATCCATATGAAAACAGAAAAATCCCCAATAATTATAAAACTTCACCAATTCAACCAAAAATCAAGATATAATCCATAAAAGTGCATCTTATACCACCACTAATCATGATTTAAGCATCAATTAAGGGAGGAGGGTGGTTCTTCACAACTCACCTTAGCAACACAAGAAAGAGAGCAACTAGTCACCTTAGCTTTCCAAACAACTTCACAACCAAGCTCAACTCCACCAAACTAAGAGGTTTTATGGAGTAATTGGAAGATTAATCGGTTTAATTGAAAGATTGGGCAAGATTGGAGACTAGAAAATTGAGAGCTTTTCTTCTTTCTTTGAGCAAGAAAGTCGGCCAAGAGAGGTAAGAAAATGAAAATGATATTGGCCAATTTTTGGTATTTATTTGGTAAAGGTAAAGGTAAAGTTCAATGGTCAAAGTCAAGAGTAAATTAGATGGTGACACTTGTCACCTTTAGGTTTAAAACTTATCTTTTTGTCTCTCCAATACAAATATCTTAACACCTTGTAAAATAATAGCACTTAATACAAAATTCCAACAAGTTGTCAAAAATATAATGCATTTACCGCACTTGCGGGTCCCACGTTCAAAATACTCTCTTAATTTCTCAAAAACTAACCGATACCAGAAAAATCATTTTAAAACTATCTTTGCTCATAAACTTTATCTGGGGAATTTTTCTAATAAAGAAAATGTAGAAAAGGCGGGTGATTAAAAAAAATAAACCCTAGAAAATTAGAAAATTTCCGGGTTCTCACTCTCATACTTTTCGGGGCGTCACAAAGAAGGATAAGACACTTTGGTTACCTAGCAACTCTGGCTATTTCATAGTAAAATCCGCTCTGCAAGCTATCAGACAAGCTGGTCCTGAAGTTCCTTGGTTTAAGCTAATATGGGTAAAAGATTCGCTCCACTATTTTCATTATGCTCTGATTGTTATGTAAACGAAGGTTATATACTAGAGACAGGATGAAGAAATGGAGATGCTTCATTGGGTCATCAGAGTGTGCATTATGTGGTAATGCAGAAGAGTCAATGGCACATCTTTTCTTTGAATGCATGATAGTTGCAGTAGCATGGCAAAAGATGCTAGCAATGCGCTTTATCTCTAGAAGTGCCTATTCATGGTCTATGGAGTTGGATTGGATGCGTACAAACTAGAAATCAGACTCTATCTTGATTGGTTTCGCAGGCTGATATTGAGCGTGAGTGGAAAGCCCGGAACGAGGCTATACATCAAAATATCCAGGCGTCTGCTTTTAGCATCGTGAAGACTGTTATTGACACCATGAGGCATGCATATTGTGAGAAATTTCTAATTTTGTGATGAATTTTAAAAAAAAATCTACAAAAGGGTGATTTTGGTAATGGATTCCGTCCGGGGGTCTTCGCATTCGTGAAATGCGAGCTCTACTGAGCTCGCATTTCACGAATGCGAGGTTAAAGTAGAGCTCGCATTCGCGAAATGCGAGCTCTACTTATTGAGCTCGCATTTCGCAAATGCGAGCTCTAATTTAATTTTTTTTACTTTTTTTTTTTGGGAGCTAGAGAATTTTTTCCAGAAAATAGTAAGAGATAAATGCGAGCTCCTAAATGTTTTTTTTTTAAATTTTGCAAATAGCTCGCATTTGATAAATTTGACCTCCAAAAATTGTATTTTACTTTTTTGTTAGATTTCGCATTTATAAGTATGAGTTTCAGAAAATTAAATTCAAACTTGTTAGGAAAAAATTTTAAAATGAAATTTACGAGCTCCATAAAAAATATAAAATTAAATGTAAATATTGTTTGTTTTGTAGAATTTGCCTTTACTAAAATATTGTCGATAGTAAAATCTTATTTTAAAATGTCTACTAAAATTTCTACTAAAATCTTATATTTCGGAGAAATATTAGAGAAATTTTATTTAAAAAACTGTAATTAGCAGAGGAATAAATTTTTTTTATTTTAAAACTTGCACGTGCCTAAAGTCATCAAATATGTGTTCTAAAAAAAATTCATATTCACAATAATCTTTTTAATATAATTTACTATACATGCATAATTCTTTTATAATAAAAAAAATTGGTAATTGTACGGTTGGAAATACGTTATTTTATTATAATACATTTAAATGGTGGAAAAAGTACACATGCATAGTTCTTTCTATTTCATAGATCAATGTAAAAATAGAATGAAATTGTTAACATGTAAGGTGTTGACTATTTTTTATGAATAAAATATTAAGTTTGTTTCCTTTTTTATCAAATAAATTATTTTGATCAAATTCTAATTTTCCTTTGTTATTAACTAATCGTATTTATTTGTTGACACCGATGAATATTAGTTATAAGAATCTAATAGTTAATAGTCATTAATATATGTTACAATTTCAACTATAATTTTAGAAATTTCATAACGCAATGTTATTTAAAAAAATTATATAAGTTATTTTTATGAAGTGCATGTTATATGTTTGGTAGTTGAAAAGGAAAAGAAAAAAAAATTAAAGCAAAGATCTAGCGATTAAATCTTGCGTGTTTTACCTTTTACAATTATTGGTAGGATTACTATTTTGATTAAAAATATAAAGCAATAATCAAGACAAAGTTATTGTCATGCAAAAATCCTAAAACCCTAAGTGCTAAAGCCGTAAAATACTAAATCGTAAATCTTAGAAACCAAATCCTTGTAAACTCTAAAACATTAAATCAATGTTGTTGGGTTTATTAAAATCCATTAAAAAATATTTTTGCGGCACGATAGGATTACTATTTTAATTAAATATTCTAGTTTTTGAAGATCAAACTCACCAAATTGATGTTTTTGATTTCAAAAAACTCAGGGTTAATGCTCACAAGAGTATTTGAGATGTTTTTGTGGTGAAATTTCAGAGGATTAATGGGCAAAATGGAAGATTGGTCAAGGAGGGTTAGGGTTTCGGTGAGAGAGAAGGAGAAGAAAGCTGAAAAGTGAGGAACCGAGCCCGCGGTTCCATTCATATCGCGAAACGATCCGAGGTCGGATCTCTTATCAATGCCATCGGATCCGACAGGGGCTCGGATCCTCACCGCCAGAAGCACAGACGAGCCGTCGGATATGTCTGGAATTTCTTAGATCCGAGCTCGGATTAAAAGATCCATGGTCGGATCCAACTAGATTTTTCGGATCCGAGCTCGGATCTGTATTTCTCTGCACTAATTGCAGAAACTGCAATTTTTTAAACTTTTTCTCCCTTTTCCGGCCAATTCCAAAACACGCTTTGGACTAACGTTTTATCAATTCTAACCTCCCACGTACATGTAATATACCCAAAATACAATATCCAATCTCTCAAAACACATCAAACACATCTTCATTGAAAATCGAGGGGTGAGGTTCTTTGATCATTTTCTTACATTGTTACACCAAAATGGAACTTTTGGGCATTTATGCACATCAAATGAGTCCATGAGCATTTATAAACATGTTATCACCAAAACTCACCTGAATATACTTAAAATGCAACATTGTATGTATGCTTGCCAATTCTAAACAATGTGAAGAACGAAGTTAGGTTATAAAACCTCCCTTTTTTTACACTTGTTCTTCAAATGCACCTTCAAAATGGAAGTTCCGATATGTAACTAATTTACCGTGTATAAAATAGATGAGAGGTTAGTATAATCCATAAGAGTACTCATATAAAGTGAGAACTCAAATAACCTACATTTTTTTGTCATATTCACAAAAGAGTACTCATATAAAGTGAGAACTAAGATAGGCGCGATGGCATTGTTCCACTCATATTCGTGAAATTTTAGAATACATACAAAATTTCACCAAAAGAGTATGCAATCCAAAAGTTGGGTTGTTTATACAATAACGATATAAGTAGCATGCCATCAATGCTGCCCAAGTCTTCCATGAGTACCACATGTTGTTGGTTTGGGTATTTTTTGACTTCACCGTGGTCGGTTTGGCACTACTGTATGGACTTGAGTAATATGTGTCAACAGTGTAGCATCTTTGTGACGACCCCACTTCCCCCTAAGGCGAACCAAAGGGTTGGCGGGCCGTCTGCCCAACTCTCGCCAGGACTCACGCAAGCATTCTAACCCAAAACCTTTCAAAGAATAACCTAATCTATTACAAAACAACTTTTCCCGAATAGGATCATCCTTAAATCTACATTAACTTCAGAGATAGCAGTGATAAAAATAACCAGTCGAGGCTCTTAAATGTCCCACGTGCTACGTACCAAAGATATAAAGTCGTACCAATCCGGAGATAAAATACATAAATCCCAAAAACAAACTTACAAACCAAGTAATCGAATTAGGGTTTACACATTTTCCAGCTTCAAGTGGCAATCAAAAAAAAAAAAGAAATTACATTATCCCAAATAACACATTACAGCCCACAGAATAAGTCATAGTGTTCGAATACAATCAAAAAGGTAAACATAAGTAAGCATCCAGCTTTCAGTTTCCAGAACCTGTTAAGGAAAACAATAAACGTGGGGTGAGCTAAAGCTCAGTGGTGCCCCAAAACATGCAATCACATAATATCAAATAGCGGTTAATAACTTAGCAAATTTAAACAGTTAGAAAGCGGATAACAACACAAGGTAGGATACGTGGGCTCTCAGGAGCCATTTTCCTCGCTTGATCACCATTTCTCGTAGTTGACACTCCGTCAACTCTCACTACTTATAATCCATGTAGAGCGTCTCATTTTGATACCTAAACCGTCACCATTCATACCCCTGTCCCGGGCCCGCTCACCGACTAAGGACGTAGTATACTCGAGATATACCCGTCATGGTAGTTGGATACAGAAGTCGAGGGATTCACCCAACGACGCAACTACAATTAGATTTATGGTAGTTGGATACAGAAGCCGAGGGATTCACCCAACGACGCAACTACATTTAGATTTATGGTAGTTGGATACAGAAGCCGAGGGATTCACCCAACGACGCAACTACAATTAGATTTATGGTAGTTGGATACAGAAGCCGAGGGATTCACCCAACGACGCAACTACATTTATGGATTCAGGAGAAAAATGTTTTGCACAAGTCACCACTCGAACGGCTAGTGCGATAAAGTACACACAGCTCACTTCGATGGATCAGAAACCAATTTTTCAACTTATCACATATCAAGTCAAGAAGGTACTTTAAGCAGGTAAGCATAGAACAGGCAGGGGCACTCACCAAGAGTGGAGTTCAGATATCAAGTTGGGAATTGAATTCCGCGTCCTCGCAATACCCTAAAAACCAAATTTTGAAACTATAAGTTTCTACTTAGTTTTTAAGCTTATAGACATTGAAGTATATCTAATATACTATCAGTTCACTTTTCCTTAGAAAAATCAAGAGTCCCTTAGGTTAAAACTTGACAAAAGTAGAAGAAATGTTTCCTATAGTTTTCCTTGAGTTACTTTTCTTATAAAAAGGGTAACTAGTATTATTTTATTGAAATAAGTCGACAAACCTCTTAATATCAGAGTTAGAAAGTTACTTTGAACATTTCTCTAAAGTTACGGCTTTTGCAAAAATTATCCCTAAAAACTATTTTTCCTAAAATAGGGTTTCTGGCCGAGCAAGTTTCCCAGGCTTTTCACAAAATTCATTTAAACTCGTATTTTGAAACTTTTCCTATAGTTAACTAGCCAAGAGCAATACTTAATGAAAGAAAATGAATTAAAATAAGACTTAGGGTTTTCAAAAGCTATAGAATTTATTTACTATAGCTATCAAGGCTAGTTTGAGCTAAAGGAAATTATCGGTTTGGAAAGTTTTAGGCGAAACACTAGATATTAAGTTTATAATCTAATACTAGCTGGAAAATATTTTTTGATTAATTTGATCACAGTTACCCGAGTTCGCAAGGTCGAAACGACTTCCACAGCTCCGATTCCGTTTCGAAATCATATTATGGATCAAATATGGCAAAATCACATAGCAAATCACTAGGGCTTCGTCAATCATTAGCCCTAGATTTCAACAAGTGCATCTCTGAATAAAATAAAATAGTCAACCAAGGCTTCATCAATCATTAGCACTTGGTTTCAGCAAGCCCATCATAAACAATTAAAAATAAAAGTAAAGCCTCCAAGACACTCCAGCAATTAACTTCCATCACCCTGTATTACTTATAAAATCATTCAAATGGCCAAGGGCTTCATCAATCATTAGCCCCTGACAATATCAATTACTTCTAACCACAATTTAATCAAGAATTTAAACCACAAGTAAGCTACAAGTTCAATCCAAAACCCAATTTCAGTTTCACAAAGAAACAGGACATTCCTACCAAAACAGTCTACTTCAAGGATTTACAGACAGCAGTATACATGGAGGAAAAATACGAAATTTCTAAAGGACAAAGGCCTATGTTTCTAGTTTCAAATGCCACTGACGGCGTCTTAAACGGATTTTTCTATACCAAGATATAAGCATTTTACTGAAACTGGTCAGGAACATCCGAAAATCTGAAGTTTCATTCTTCACTTGTGAAAAACTCCTTTTTCTCTTTTAACACCAAAATGTTTTTATTCAACCATCCATACACTTCTTATAGAACTCCAAAACAACAACTTCCAGACATTTCCATCCATCAAGATTCAGGGAAAAATTTAAAAATCAAGTTAAGATCCCAACTCAACCTTTAATTATCACATAAGAAATTCCAGCAACTAATATACTTTAGGTCCAGTTTTTCCCTTGGTTTAAACAGGGTGTTAGGTATTCAAATTCAGCATTTAAACACTTAGCTAGCTATTAAAAATTTCCACTTCAAAACCAATTTCATTCAGTGACCAAAATCATCCAGAAAATCCAGAAATAGTTTAAAATCCAAAAGAAAACAAACTGAAAATTTCTGATCATACCTCTCGGCTATTCCAGAATTTTTCCAACCCTTGGGTTTTTATAAATCCAATTTTCCTTGGCTAAAACATGGTTTTAGATACCCAAATTAGTCATGCAAAAACTTATCTAGCTAATTAATATTTCCAATTCAAAATTTAACTTAAACAACAGCTACAAATCCCCAAAATTTCCAGAATTTCTGCACAGCTAGCTTCGGACAACTTACATGCAACAGATTGCATTTTTATTTTATTTTTCTGGTTTAAACTAACTAATTAGTTGCATGCAGAGCCTAATTAACTTGTTATTAATCATCTAATCATGGTTATAAGTTTAAACAACAACATTGAACCAAATCAGGCTGCAAAACTTTAAGCTAAGCTCTCGGCCAAATCAGAAACTCTTCCAGCATTCGCTTAGTCACAAACCAATTTTTTTTCTACGGCTAAATCTTGTATTTTGCACTTAAATTTCACATGCACAACTGCTGAATTAACTAGCTATCATATCCAGACCAGAAATCAGTTCGACAGCAACAAAATTGAACCAAATTAAGCTGCAATAATTAAGCTAAGCTCTCGGCAGAAATTTTCTTAACCCAAACCAGAAATTTCCTCTGCTTTAACACATCATCCGAATGTACAATACAACATGCATGGTCTAAATCTTCAAGTCTTCACTCAGCTAAAGGCACTTAGGTGTTCAGATGCCACAGAAAACGCAAATGGAGTTGCATTAACTCCTCAAAGTCTCGGTAGCAACATTTTGTCAAAACAGAAATTTCCTAATGGTTTGATTCCAGTAGCCGATTGTATAATCTAAACATGCAAGCTCAGATGCAGCTTGCTCAACCAATAATCAACCTAATTAGATCAGAAATTACCTCAGTTAGCAGCTAATCCTTCACACGAAATATTCCAGAAATTTCTTCCCTAGCTCTCGGCCAAGTGCAGTCGGTGGTTTCTAGCTCCTAAGTTGCGGCTGTAATTTGTTGTAGCTGGTGGCTTTGAGGTCGGTTGGTTGAAGATGAAGGTACAGAATGGTGAAGCTTCCTGAAAATCTCCTCCCTGGCTTCACTCCAACTTACGGCAGAACCAGAAAAATTTCTGGCAGCTCACGTTCGCTCCTCCTAGCTCTCGGATGCAGCTCACCAGGCAGCTCTCTCTCTCGGGTGCTCTTGGTCGAATGCAGAGGAAGAGGTGAGGTGCGGTTGTGGAGAGGAAGAGTAGCAGCTGCGGTGCAATTGTGCAAAAGAAATGAGATGATGAAGAGAATGGTATCTCGGTATTAAGAAGGAAGGAAATGGTTTGCGGTTTTGTTGTGCAGAGAAGGAATTTGGAAATTGCGGTTTGTGTTTGTGAAATAGAATGAATGGTATTGTGGTTTTAGCCGTGAGATAGAAAGGACATATGGTGGTGCCGTGGTTTAAGAGACAGAGGTTTTCGTGTAAGGATCGATTGCGTATAACATTGGTTGAGTATCGAATTGGTAATAACAAATGTGATTTGATTTGCGGTCAGACGTCTTGTTTGGTTTGCATGGAAAGGTAAGGGTATTTTAGTCTTTTCACTTTGCTCCCTAATCTCAACTTAATTTCTCAATTCCAACTTAATTCTAAAAATTATCCCCAAGTGTGATTTGAACGCCTAATTATACCCTAATATACCTAAACCATTTTTATCGAATAAGTATCGATTAAACTTGAATGTTAAGGTTCCTAGTAATTCTTATATTAATTAGCAATTAAATTAGTTATTAGAATTTCCAATTATTATTGCTCAAGAAATAGAGTTAGTCTAACTCGAAATTTATCGATTTAGTAATATAAAGTCAAATGAAATAATAATTTACTCCAAGGGTGTGAATTTGCACACACAAAAATTATTTTTACGCACTTACTTGAAAAACAAGGAAAGATAAGGATATATTTATCGAATTTTCACGCCTTAAGCATGTTTAATATATTAGAATCATATTTATCAAAAATTCATTGATTTTTATCTTAACACGGAAATTCTTATTAACATTTAACATTAGCAACTAATTGGAATTAATCATAGGGATTTAAATAATTTATTTTAAGATAGTAAAGCTATCGACTCAAGTATCATTAATTTAGTATAAAGGAATTAAGTATTCTTACATTTTATATTAAGGCGAAAAAAATTAATCTAACCCTAAAGATATTAATTTAGTCTAACAAAACCAAGAAATTTCATAACTTAGGAAAAATTATATTATTTTTCACATAAACCTATTTTTACGTACTTAATTGCGAACAAGTAAAAGTAATGCTAGAAATTATTAAGGAATAAAAGAAATGCAAATGAAATATGCACTGGCTTATATATCTATTTTCAGGGTTCTCACATCCTCCCCTCCTTAAAATGAATTTTGTCCTCAAAATTCTCACCTTCTTGTATTTTTGGGCACCCGGCAATTTGGTGCTCGCTGCTACCACACCTCAAGCACTTTCCTCCCTTTTTCCAGCATTCGTTCTCAATATGACCAGCCTTCCTGCAATACCCACAAGTTACCTGAGATGTGGTCACACGGCCTCCTTGTGGGGCGTTCCTAAGTTGGTTCCTTCCACTTGGCCCTCCATTAGCTCCATTATCTCTTTCTCCGGCACCTCTGGCACCAGCTCCTCTTGCTAGAGCGCCTCGTGGTGCTCCATGATTATTTACTCCACCCGTTCCTCGACCCACTTTGGCCGGTGGAGCATTTGCATAAGTCGGCTCCCGACTGCTACTAGGTGCAAATCTTTTCTTGGCCTGGAAAGTTTTTACTTGAGCTCTGGCAACTTCAACCCTTTGAGCTCTCTCTACAGCTTCAGCAAATGTGTCTATTCGAACAGCAGCTAATCCCTCTTGAATTTCCACGTTCAGTCCCTGCACAAACCTCCTTACACGCCTTTGCTCCGTAGCTACCAATTCGGGAGCATAACGGGACAATTTCGTGAATTGAATCTCATATTCGGCGACACTCATCGCCCCCTGCCTACACTTGATGAAATCATCCTCTCTTTTCTCTTGGATGAGAGGAGGAAGAAATTTGGCGTTGAATTCCCTCGTGAAGTTTGCCCAGGTCCTAGGAATATGATTCCTGTCCCAATTTACCCTAATTAGGTTCCACCAGGAACGAGCAGCTCCCTCAAACTGGAATGCTGCGAAAGTCACTTGCCTCTCTTCCGAATAATTTAGGGCGGCAAAAATATCAGAGATCCTCTCCCACCAACCTTCCGCTACCTCAGGTTCTGGTCCTCCATAAAACTTAGGAGGTTCAAACTTCAAGAATCTCTCTAATGCCCTATCCTCAGTATCGATTGGGCCTCCTTGGTGATGCACCGGTCCAGGGGCTTGGTGCTCAGTCATGCGCTCTAACACATCAGTTATTCTGTTGATTGCGGTGGTCACTGGATCTCCGGCCACGTTTCCCTGACCATGGTCTGGGTTGACTTCAGGTTCCCTATCACCACTACCCTCGGGGTGTTGCCTAGTTGGTCTCCCACGTCCTCTACCTCTAACTTGGAGATCCATAGCCTAGTTATGCCTATTGATAAAAATAAAGTGATCAAGCGAAGATGTTGCTATTTATTTACTTGTTATTATTAAGTGAAGTCAACATGAATACCAAGAGAAAGAAAATAAAACGCTTAAAGCATATTTTCACATACCAAAGTTCATACAACTTTAAAAGCCAAACAATTCACGGTACATTCAATATTTTTATACATAACTCAAACTTCGATCTTTATAAACATGACAGAAAACAATACAACAATACACAAGTTATCATAACCACACAGCTAATAGCTCAACCCTTAGTTTAGATTCAACTTAACCTTCATTAGTTTAGTCCTGGACAATCCCACTAGATTCCCTTAGTAACACTAATCAAATTTCCCTAGTGAATTGTAGATCTACTACGTCTAATATCGAATCAAATAGTATTATCATTACTTAAGTACATCAGTGGCTCTTAAGTATTCTAAATGATCTCAAACATTTCATACATTGGCTTTTCTAGTAACCTAGCAACTAGTTATCTTTATCCTTTTTGAACGTTAGCCCCAAATAATCCTCCAGTAAAACTTAAGGAACCACAATGTCATCGAGAACTCACCTCACATGGCAAATTCACCTCAAAAGCAGAATTGGTACTAATCTTCAAGGTCTCACTATTGGCTCTTCACCTTTTTAACTTTCAAAAGCTAAACTTGTTACTTTCGATTCTACTTTTCTAGATTTAATCTCTAGTAACATCGTAATGCAATATACTAAATTCTTCCCAATTTGCAAACACTCCACTAAATGTAATATTTGGTACTCGGGTACAAGAATCCGAAAATAAGATGATTCACAACTCAAGCTGGCCAGTCCCAAGCATGAATCACCTATATTTGAGATTCCTACCCAACATACATATATAATTCCCTTAGCAATAGTAATTAGTTCAACACTTAATAGGCCTTTCCCCATGGTCTGAGAACCTTTTTCCCGGTTTGAGCTCGATAAGAGCTCTGATACCACCTGTGACGACCCCACTTCCCCCTAAGGCGAACCAAAGGGTTGGCGGGCCGTCTGCCCAGCTCTCGCCAGGACTCACGCAAGCATTCTAACCCAAAACCTTTCAAAGAATAACCTAATCTATTACAAAACAACTTTTCCCGAATAGGATCATCCTTAAATCTACATTAACTTCAGAGATAGCAGTGATAAAAATAACCAGTCGAGGCTCTTAAACGTCCCACGTGCTACGTACCAAAGATATAAAGTCGTACCAATCCGGAGATAAAATACATAAATCCCAAAAACAAACTTACAAACCAAGTAATCGAATTAGGGTTTACACATTTTCCAGCTTCAAGTGGCAATCAAAAAAAAAAAAGAAATTACATTATCCCAAATAACACATTACAGCCCACAGAATAAGTCATAGTGTTCGAATACAATCAAAAAGGTAAACATAAGTAAGCATCCAGCTTTCAGTTTCCAGAACCTGTTAAGGAAAACAATAAACGTGGGGTGAGCTAAAGCTCAGTGGTGCCCCAAAACATGCAATCACATAATATCAAACAGCGGTTAATAACTTAGCAAATTTAAACAGTTAGAAAGCGGATAACAACACAAGGTAGGATACGTGGGCTCTCAGGAGCCATTTTCCTCGTTTGATCACCATTTCTCGTAGTTGACACTCCGTCAACTCTCACTACTTATAATCCATGTAGAGCGTCTCATTTTGATACCTAAACCGTCACCATTCATACCCCTGTCCCGGGCCCGCTCACCGACTAAGGACGTAGTATACTCGAGATATACCCGTCATGGTAGTTGGATACAGAAATCGAGGGATTCACCCAACGACGCAACTACAATTAGATTTATGGTAGTTGGATACAGAAGCCGAGGGATTCACCCAACGACGCAACTACATTTAGATTTATGGTAGTCGGATACAGAAGCCGAGGGATTCACCCAACGACGCAACTACATTTATGGATTCAGGAGAAAAATGTTTTGCACAAGTCACCACTCGAACGGCTAGTGCGATAAAGTACACACAGCTCACTTCGATGGATCAGAAACCAATTTTTCAACTTATCACATATCAAGTCAAGAAGGTACTTTAAGCAGGTAAGCATAGAACAGGCAGGGGCACTCACCAAGAGTGGAGTTCAGATATCAAGTTGGGAATTGAATTCCGCGTCCTCGCAATACCCTAAAAACCAAATTTTGAAACTATAAGTTTCTACTTAGTTTTTAAGCTTATAGACATTGAAGTATATCTAATATACTATCAGTTCACTTTTCCTTAGAAAAATCAAGAGTCCCTTAGGTTAAAACTTGACAAAAGTAGAAGAAATGTTTCCTATAGTTTTCCTTGAGTTACTTTTCTTATAAAAAGGGTAACTAGTATTATTTTATTGAAATAAGTCGACAAACCTCTTAATATCAGAGTTAGAAAGTTACTTTGAACATTTCTCTAAAGTTACGGCTTTTGCAAAAATTATCCCTAAAAACTATTTTTCCTAAAATAGGGTTTCTGGCCGAGCAAGTTTCCCAGGCTTTTCACAAAATTCATTTAAACTCGTATTTTGAAACTTTTCCTATAGTTAACTAGCCAAGAGCAATACTTAATGAAAGAAAATGAATTAAAATAAGACTTAGGGTTTTCAAAAGCTATAGAATTTATTTACTATAGCTATCAAGGCTAGTTTGAGCTAAAGGAAATTATCGGTTTGGAAAGTTTTAGGCGAAACACTAGATATTAAGTTTATAATCTAATACTAGCTGGAAAATATTTTTTGATTAATTTGATCACAGTTACCCGAGTTCGCAAGGTCGAAACGACTTCCACAGCTCCGATTCCGTTTCGAAATCATATTATGGATCAAATATGGCAAAATCACATAGCAAATCACTAGGGCTTCGTCAATCATTAGCCCTAGATTTCAACAAGTGCATCTCTGAATAAAATAAAATAGTCAACCAAGGCTTCATCAATCATTAGCACTTGGTTTCAGCAAGCCCATCATAAACAATTAAAAATAAAAGTAAAGCCTCCAAGACACTCCAGCAATTAACTTCCATCACCCTGTATTACTTATAAAATCATTCAAATGGCCAAGGGCTTCATCAATCATTAGCCCCTGACAATATCAATTACTTCTAACCACAATTTAATCAAGAATTTAAACCACAAGTAAGCTACAAGTTCAATCCAAAACCCAATTTCAGTTTCACAAAGAAACAGGACATTCCTACCAAAACAGTCTACTTCAAGGATTTACAGACAGCAGTATACATGGAGGAAAAATACGAAATTTCTAAAGGACAAAGGCCTATGTTTCTAGTTTCAAATGCCACTGACGGCGTCTTAAACGGATTTTTCTATACCAAGATATAAGCATTTTACTGAAACTGGTCAGGAACATCCGAAAATCTGAAGTTTCATTCTTCACTTGTGAAAAACTCCTTTTTCTCTTTTAACACCAAAATGTTTTTATTCAACCATCCATACACTTCTTATAGAACTCCAAAACAACAACTTCCAGACATTTCCATCCATCAAGATTCAGGGAAAAATTTAAAAATCAAGTTAAGATCCCAACTCAACCTTTAATTATCACATAAGAAATTCCAGCAACTAATATACTTTAGGTCCAGTTTTTCCCTTGGTTTAAACAGGGTGTTAGGTATTCAAATTCAGCATTTAAACACTTAGCTAGCTATTAAAAATTTCCACTTCAAAACCAATTTCATTCAGTGACCAAAATCATCCAGAAAATCCAGAAATAGTTTAAAATCCAAAAGAAAACAAACTGAAAATTTCTGATCATACCTCTCGGCTATTCCAGAATTTTTCCAACCCTTGGGTTTTTATAAATCCAATTTTCCTTGGCTAAAACATGGTTTTAGATACCCAAATTAGTCATGCAAAAACTTATCTAGCTAATTAATATTTCCAATTCAAAATTTAACTTAAACAACAGCTACAAATCCCCAAAATTTCCAGAATTTCTGCACAGCTAGCTTCGGACAACTTACATGCAACAGATTGCATTTTTATTTTATTTTTCTGGTTTAAACTAACTAATTAGTTGCATGCAGAGCCTAATTAACTTGTTATTAATCATCTAATCATGGTTATAAGTTTAAACAACAACATTGAACCAAATCAGGCTGCAAAACTTTAAGCTAAGCTCTCGGCCAAATCAGAAACTCTTCCAGCATTCGCTTAGTCACAAACCAATTTTTTTTCTACGGCTAAATCTTGTATTTTGCACTTAAATTTCACATGCACAACTGCTGAATTAACTAGCTATCATATCCAGACCAGAAATCAGTTCGACAGCAACAAAATTGAACCAAATTAAGCTGCAATAATTAAGCTAAGCTCTCGGCAGAAATTTTCTTAACCCAAACCAGAAATTTCCTCTGCTTTAACACATCATCCGAATGTACAATACAACATGCATGGTCTAAATCTTCAAGTCTTCACTCAGCTAAAGGCACTTAGGTGTTCAGATGCCACAGAAAACGCAAATGGAGTTGCATTAACTCCTCAAAGTCTCGGTAGCAACATTTTGTCAAAACAGAAATTTCCTAATGGTTTGATTCCAGTAGCCGATTGTATAATCTAAACATGCAAGCTCAGATGCAGCTTGCTCAACCAATAATCAACCTAATTAGATCAGAAATTACCTCAGTTAGCAGCTAATCCTTCACACGAAATATTCCAGAAATTTCTTCCCTAGCTCTCGGCCAAGTGCAGTCGGTGGTTTCTAGCTCCTAAGTTGCGGCTGTAATTTGTTGTAGCTGGTGGCTTTGAGGTCGGTTGGTTGAAGATGAAGGTACAGAATGGTGAAGCTTCCTGCAAATCTCCTCCCTGGCTTCACTCCAACTTACGGCAGAACCAGAAAAATTTCTGGCAGCTCACGTTCGCTCCTCCTAGCTCTCGGATGCAGCTCACCAGGCAGCTCTCTCTCTCGGGTGCTCTTGGTCGAATGCAGAGGAAGAGGTGAGGTGCGGTTGTGGAGAGGAAGAGTAGCAGCTGCGGTGCAATTGTGCAAAAGAAATGAGATGATGAAGAGAATGGTATCTCGGTATTAAGAAGGAAGGAAATGGTTTGCGGTTTTGTTGTGCAGAGAAGGAATTTGGAAATTGCGGTTTGTGTTTGTGAAATAGAATGAATGGTATTGTGGTTTTAGCCGTGAGATAGAAAGGACATATGGTGGTGCCGTGGTTTAAGAGACAGAGGTTTTCGTGTAAGGATCGATTGCGTATAACATTGGTTGAGTATCGAATTGGTAATAACAAATGTGATTTGATTTGCGGTCAGACGTCTTGTTTGGTTTGCATGGAAAGGTAAGGGTATTTTAGTCTTTTCACTTTGCTCCCTAATCTCAACTTAATTTCTCAATTCCAACTTAATTCTAAAAATTATCCCCAAGTGTGATTTGAACGCCTAATTATACCCTAATATACCTAAACCATTTTTATCGAATAAGTATCGATTAAACTTGAATGTTAAGGTTCCTAGTAATTCTTATATTAATTAGCAATTAAATTAGTTATTAGAATTTCCAATTATTATTGCTCAAGAAATAGAGTTAGTCTAACTCGAAATTTATCGATTTAGTAATATAAAGTCAAATGAAATAATAATTTACTCCAAGGGTGTGAATTTGCACACACAAAAATTATTTTTACGCACTTACTTGAAAAACAAGGAAAGATAAGGATATATTTATCGAATTTTCACGCCTTAAGCATGTTTAATATATTAGAATCATATTTATCAAAAATTCATTGATTTTTATCTTAACACGGAAATTCTTATTAACATTTAACATTAGCAACTAATTGGAATTAATCATAGGGATTTAAATAATTTATTTTAAGATAGTAAAGCTATCGACTCAAGTATCATTAATTTAGTATAAAGGAATTAAGTATTCTTACATTTTATATTAAGGCGAAAAAAATTAATCTAACCCTAAAGATATTAATTTAGTCTAACAAAACCAAGAAATTTCATAACTTAGGAAAAATTATATTATTTTTCACATAAACCTATTTTTACGTACTTAATTGCGAACAAGTAAAAGTAATGCTAGAAATTATTAAGGAATAAAAGAAATGCAAATGAAATATGCACTGGCTTATATATCTATTTTCAGGGTTCTCACATCCTCCCCTCCTTAAAATGAATTTTGTCCTCAAAATTCTCACCTTCTTGTATTTTTGGGCACCCGGCAATTTGGTGCTCGCTGCTACCACACCTCAAGCACTTTCCTCCCTTTTTCCAGCATTCGTTCTCAATATGACCAGCCTTCCTGCAATACCCACAAGTTACCTGAGATGTGGTCACACGGCCTCCTTGTGGGGCGTTCCTAAGTTGGTTCCTTCCACTTGGCCCTCCATTAGCTCCATTATCTCTTTCTCCGGCACCTCTGGCACCAGCTCCTCTTGCTAGAGCGCCTCGTGGTGCTCCATGATTATTTACTCCACCCGTTCCTCGACCCACTTTGGCCGGTGGAGCATTTGCATAAGTCGGCTCCCGACTGCTACTAGGTGCAAATCTTTTCTTGGCCTGGAAAGTTTTTACTTGAGCTCTGGCAACTTCAACCCTTTGAGCTCTCTCTACAGCTTCAGCAAATGTGTCTATTCGAACAGCAGCTAATCCCTCTTGAATTTCCACGTTCAGTCCCTGCACAAACCTCCTTACACGCCTTTGCTCCGTAGCTACCAATTCGGGAGCATAACGGGACAATTTCGTGAATTGAATCTCATATTCGGCGACACTCATCGCCCCCTGCCTACACTTGATGAAATCATCCTCTCTTTTCTCTTGGATGAGAGGAGGAAGAAATTTGGCGTTGAATTCCCTCGTGAAGTTTGCCCAGGTCCTAGGAATATGATTCCTGTCCCAATTTACCCTAATTAGGTTCCACCAGGAACGAGCAGCTCCCTCAAACTGGAATGCTGCGAAAGTCACTTGCCTCTCTTCCGAATAATTTAGGGCGGCAAAAATATCAGAGATCCTCTCCCACCAACCTTCCGCTACCTCAGGTTCTGGTCCTCCATAAAACTTAGGAGGTTCAAACTTCAAGAATCTCTCTAATGCCCTATCCTCAGTATCGATTGGGCCTCCTTGGTGATGCACCGGTCCAGGGGCTTGGTGCTCAGTCATGCGCTCTAACACATCAGTTATTCTGTTGATTGCGGTGGTCACTGGATCTCCGGCCACGTTTCCCTGACCATGGTCTGGGTTGACTTCAGGTTCCCTATCACCACTACCCTCGGGGTGTTGCCTAGTTGGTCTCCCACGTCCTCTACCTCTAACTTGGAGATCCATAGCCTAGTTATGCCTATTGATAAAAATAAAGTGATCAAGCGAAGATGTTGCTATTTATTTACTTGTTATTATTAAGTGAAGTCAACATGAATACCAAGAGAAAGAAAATAAAACGCTTAAAGCATATTTTCACATACCAAAGTTCATACAACTTTAAAAGCCAAACAATTCACGGTACATTCAATATTTTTATACATAACTCAAACTTCGATCTTTATAAACATGACAGAAAACAATACAACAATACACAAGTTATCATAACCACACAGCTAATAGCTCAACCCTTAGTTTAGATTCAACTTAACCTTCATTAGTTTAGTCCTGGACAATCCCACTAGATTCCCTTAGTAACACTAATCAAATTTCCCTAGTGAATTGTAGATCTACTACGTCTAATATCGAATCAAATAGTATTATCATTACTTAAGTACATCAGTGGCTCTTAAGTATTCTAAATGATCTCAAACATTTCATACATTGGCTTTTCTAGTAACCTAGCAACTAGTTATCTTTATCCTTTTTGAACGTTAGCCCCAAATAATCCTCCAGTAAAACTTAAGGAACGACAATGTCATCGAGAACTCACCTCACATGGCAAATTCACCTCAAAAGCAGAATTGGTACTAATCTTCAAGGTCTCACTATTGGCTCTTCACCTTTTTAACTTTCAAAAGCTAAACTTGTTACTTTCGGTTCTACTTTTCTAGATTTAATCTCTAGTAACATCGTAATGCAATATACTAAATTCTTCCCAATTTGCAAACACTCCACTAAATGTAATATTTGGTACTCGGGTACAAGAATCCGAAAATAAGATGATTCACAACTCAAGCTGGCCAGTCCCAAGCATGAATCACCTATATTTGAGATTCCTACCCAACATACATATATAATTCCCTTAGCAATAGTAATTAGTTCAACACTTAATAGGCCTTTCCCCATGGTCTGAGAACCTTTTTCCCGGTTTGAGCTCGATAAGAGCTCTGATACCACCTGTGACGACCCCACTTCCCCCTAAGGCGAACCAAAGGGTTGGCGGGCCGTCTGCCCAGCTCTCGCCAGGACTCACGCAAGCATTCTAACCCAAAACCTTTCAAAGAATAACCTAATCTATTACAAAACAACTTTTCCCGAATAGGATCATCCTTAAATCTACATTAACTTCAGAGATAGCAGTGATAAAAATAACCAGTCGAGGCTCTTAAACGTCCCACGTGCTACGTACCAAAGATATAAAGTTGTACCAATCCGGAGATAAAATACATAAATCCCAAAAACAAACTTACAAACCAAGTAATCGAATTAGGGTTTACACATTTTCCAGCTTCAAGTGGCAATCAAAAAAAAAAAGAAATTACATTATCCCAAATAACACATTACAGCCCACAGAATAAGTCATAGTGTTCGAATACAATCAAAAAGGTAAACATAAGTAAGCATCCAGCTTTCAGTTTCCAGAACCTGTTAAGGAAAACAATAAACGTGGGGTGAGCTAAAGCTCAGTGGTGCCCCAAAACATGCAATCACATAATATCAAACAGCGGTTAATAACTTAGCAAATTTAAACAGTTAGAAAGCGGATAACAACACAAGGTAGGATACGTGGGCTCTCAGGAGCCATTTTCCTCGCTTGATCACCATTTCTCGTAGTTGACACTCCGTCAACTCTCACTACTTATAATCCATGTAGAGCGTCTCATTTTGATACCTAAACCGTCACCATTCATACCCCTATCCCGGGCCCGCTCACCGACTAAGGACGTAGTATACTCGAGATATACCCGTCATGGTAGTTGGATACAGAAGTCGAGGGATTCACCCAACGACGCAACTACAATTAGATTTATGGTAGTTGGATACAGAAGCCGAGGGATTCACCCAACGACGCAACTACATTTAGATTTATGGTAGTTGGATACAGAAGCCGAGGGATTCACCCAACGACGCAACTACAATTAGATTTATGGTAGTTGGATACAGAAGCCGAGGGATTCACCCAACGACGCAACTACATTTATGGATTCAGGAGAAAAATGTTTTGCACAAGTCACCACTCGAACGGCTAGTGCGATAAAGTACACACAGCTCACTTCGATGGATCAGAAACCAATTTTTCAACTTATCACATATCAAGTCAAGAAGGTACTTTAAGCAGGTAAGCATAGAACAGGCAGGGACACTCCCCAAGAGTGGAGTTCAGATATCAAGTTGGGAATTGAATTCCGCGTCCTCGCAATACCCTAAAAACCAAATTTTGAAACTATAAGTTTCTACTTAGTTTTTAAGCTTATAGACATTGAAGTATATCTAATATACTATTAGTTCACTTTTCCTTAGAAAAATCAAGAGTCCCTTAGGTTAAAACTTGACAAAAGTAGAAGAAATGTTTCCTATAGTTTTCCTTGAGTTACTTTTCTTATAAAAAGGGTAACTAGTATTATTTTATTGAAATAAGTCGACAAACCTCTTAATATCAGAGTTAGAAAGTTACTTTGAACATTTCTCTAAAGTTACGGCTTTTGCAAAAATTATCCCTAAAAACTATTTTTCCTAAAATAGGGTTTCTGGCCGAGCAAGTTTCCCAGGCTTTTCACAAAATTCATTAAAACTCGTATTTTGAAACTTTTCCTATAGTTAACTAGCCAGGAGCAATACTTAATGAAAGAAAAGGAATTAAAATAAGACTTAGGGTTTTCAAAAGCTATAGAATTTATTTACTATAGCTATCAAGGCTAGTTTGAGCTAAAGGAAATTATCGGTTTGGAAAGTTTTAGGCGAAACACTAGATATTAAGTTTATAAACTAATACTAGCTGGAAAATATTTTTTGATTAATTTGATCACAGTTACCCGAGTTCGCAAGGTCGAAACGACTTCCACAGCTCTGATTCCGTTTCGAAATCATATTATGGATCAAATATGGCAAAATCACATAGCAAATCACTAGGGCTTCGTCAATCATTAGCCCTAGATTTCAACAAGTGCATCTCTGAATAAAATAAAATAGTCAACCAAGGCTTCATCAATCATTAGCACTTGGTTTCAGCAAGCCCATCATAAACAATTAAAAATAAAAGTAAAGCCTCCAAGACACTCCAGCAATTAACTTCCATCACCCTGTATTACTTATAAAATCATTCAAATGGCCAAGGGCTTCATCAATTATTAGTCCCTGACAACATCAATTACTTCTAACCACAATTTAATCAAGAATTTAAACCACAAGTAAGCTACAAGTTCAATCCAAAACCCAATTTCAGTTTCACAAAGAAACAGGACATTCCTACCAAAACAGTCTACTTCAAGGATTTACAGACAGCAGTATACATGGAGGAAAAATACGAAATTTATAAAGGACAAAGGCCTATGTTTCTAGTTTCAAATGCCACTGACGGCGCCTTAAACGGATTTTTCTATACCAAGATATAAGTATTTTACTGAAACTGGTCAGGAACATCCGAAAATCTGAAGTTTCATTCTTCACTTGTGAAAAACTCCTTTTTCTCTTTTAACACCAAAATATTTTTATTCAACCATCCATACACTTCTTATAGAACTCCAAAACAACAACTTCCAGACATTTCCATCCATCAAGATTCAGGGAAAAATTTAAAAATCAAGTTAAGATCCCAACTCAACCTTTAATTATCACATAAGAAATTCCAGCAACTAATATACTTTAGGTCCAGTTTTTCCCTTGGTTTAAACAGGGTGTTAGGTATTCAAATTCAGCATTTAAACACTTAGCTAGCTATTAAAAATTTCCACTTCAAAACCAATTTCATTCAGTGACTAAAATCATCCAGAAAATCCAGAAATAGTTTAAAATCCAAAAGAAAACAAACTGAAAATTTCTGATCATACCTCTCGGCTATTCCAGAATTTTTCCAACCCTTGGGTGTTTATAAATCCAATTTTCCTTGGCTAAAACATGGTTTTAGATACCCAAATTAGTCATGCAAAAACTTATCGAGCTAATTAATATTTCCAATTCAAAATTTAACTTAAACAACAGCTACAAATCCCCAAAATTTCCAGAATTTCTGCACAGCTAGCTTCGGACAACTTACATGCAACAGATTGCATTTTTATTTTATTTTTCTGGTTTAAACTAACTAATTAGTTGCATGCAGAGCCTAATTAACTTGTTATTAATCATCTAATCATGGTTATAAGTTTAAACAACAACATTGAACCAAATCAGGCTGCAAAACTTTAAGCTAAGCTCTCGGCCAAATCAGAAACTCTTCCAGCATTCGCTTAGTCACAAACCAATTTTTTTTCTACGGCTAAATCTTGTATTTTGCACTTAAATTTCACATGCACAACTGCTGAATTAACTAGCTATCATATCCAGACCAGAAATCAGTTCGACAGCAACAAAATTGAACCAAATTAAGCTGCAATAATTAAGCTAAGCTCTCGGCAGAAATTTTCTTAACCCAAACCAGAAATTTCCTCTGCTTTAACACATCATCCGAATGTACAATACAACATGCATGGTCTAAATCTTCAAGTCTTCACTCAGCTAAAGGCACTTAGGTGTTCAGATGCCACAGAAAACGCAAATGGAGTTGCATTAACTCCTCAAAGTCTCGGTAGCAACATTTTGTCAAAACAGAAATTTCCTAATGGTTTGATTCCAGTAGCCGATTGTATAATCTAAACATGCAAGCTCAGATGCAGCTTGCTCAACCAATAATCAACCTAATTAGATCAGAAATTACCTCAGTTAGCAGCTAATCCTTCACACGAAATATTCCAGAAATTTCTTCCCTAGCTCTCGGCCAAGTGCAGTCGGTGGTTTCTAGCTCCTAAGTTGCGGCTGTAATTTGTTGTAGCTGGTGGCTTTGAGGTCGGTTGGTTGAAGATGAAGGTACAGAATGGTGAAGCTTCCTGCAAATCTCCTCCCTGGCTTCACTCCAACTTACGGCAGAACCAGAAAAATTTCTGGCAGCTCACGTTCGCTCCTCCTAGCTCTCGGATGCAGCTCACCAGGCAGCTCTCTCTCTCGGGTGCTCTTGGTCGAATGCAGAGGAAGAGGTGAGGTGCGGTTGTGGAGAGGAAGAGTAGCAGCTGCGGTGCAATTGTGCAAAAGAAATGAGATGATGAAGAGAATGGTATCTCGGTATTAAGAAGGAAGGAAATGGTTTGCGGTTTTGTTGTGCAGAGAAGGAATTTGGAAATTGCGGTTTGTGTTTGTGAAATAGAATGAATGGTATTGTGGTTTTAGCCGTGAGATAGAAAGGACATATGGTGGTGCCGTGGTTTAAGAGACAGAGGTTTTCGTGTAAGGATCGATTGCGTATAACATTGGTTGCGTATCGAATTGGTAATAACAAATGTGATTTGATTTGCGGTCAGACGTCTTGTTTGGTTTGCATGGAAAGGTAAGGGTATTTTAGTCTTTTCACTTTGCTCCCTAATCTCAACTTAATTTCTCAATTCCAACTTAATTCTAAAAATTATCCCCAAGTGTGATTTGAACGCCTAATTATACCCTAATATACCTAAACCATTTTTATCGAATAAGTATCGATTAAACTTGAATGTTAAGGTTCCTAGTAATTCTTATATTAATTAGCAATTAAATTAGTTATTAGAATTTCCAATTATTATTGCTCAAGAAATAGAGTTAGTCTAACTCGAAATTTATCGATTTAGTAATATAAAGTCAAATGAAATAATAATTTACTCCAAGGGTGTGAATTTGCACACACAAAAATTATTTTTACGCACTTACTTGAAAAACAAGGAAAGATAAGGATATATTTATCGAATTTTCACGCCTTAAGCATGTTTAATATATTAGAATCATATTTATCAAAAATTCATTGATTTTTATCTTAACACGGAAATTCTTATTAACATTTAACATTAGCAACTAATTGGAATTAATCATAGTGATTTAAATAATTTATTTTAAGATAGTAAAGCTATCGACTCAAGTATCATTAATTTAGTATAAAGGAATTAAGTATTCTTACATTTTATATTAAGGCGAAAAAAATTAATCTAACCCTAAAGATATTAATTTAGTCTAACAAAACCAAGAAATTTCATAACTTAGGAAAAATTATATTATTTTTCACATAAACCTATTTTTACGTATTTAATTGCGAACAAGTAAAAGTAATGCTAGAAATTATTAAGGAATAAAAGAAATGCAAATGAAATATGCACTGGCTTATATATCTATTTTCAGGGTTCTCACAATCTTGAATTTGAGTGCTTGTGCCTTCACCTCGTTCACATTGCTCAGAAGTATGCCGATATGAGTCCCTATCGGGCGTAAACTCTGGAAAAGTAATTGGGGACATAGAATGCCCAATCGATACATCTCTTTCATGCATGACTTCGATCTGAGGTGTGACAAAAGTAGATGCGCCAGCTTGGTCCTCAGTAGCCATCGAACCTCCATGGAATCCAGTTTGTATGGCGGGTTTTGGTGATCGGAGTCTACGACGTCGTCCACCGCCATGCTGACTTCCCTGGGTATTTCTAGGAGCTCGCTGAACACGACATGGATCAGGGTATAGTGGAATCTCCTGTCGTATGTGGGCAGGGCGAAATGCAAGTCGGCGTGACTCTCCTACATGATGCAAAGATGTGGATGCAAAGTCCCTCAACTCCTGAAAATATCTGCTGTGTTGTTCATCACTAACTACAAGAGAGTCCTGTGCCATGAAATACATGCGAGACATGGCATCGTTCTGGAAAAACAAATATAAGAATTAGAAGGAGATACTGTGGGAAAAAATAGTTTAAAAAGTGAGCAAACTCAAAGTGATTCCACTAAGTGGGTTGGAAATAAACTTACAAGATATTGTGCCCTAGCGCTATCACCCTGAAAGCCCTCTGGGAAAGCGGGAAATCGACTCGGATTTGAAATATAAATCACCGTCAGCTCTCGATACCACTGAACATACTCATCCGATGGATATGTAGTATCTTCAATTACAGTGCCATCTTGTACATGAACACGTCGCTCAGTCCAAATATCAATATATTGTCTATGCGTGGTGCTCCAGTCTTGATTCGCCCTACCACGACGATCTAGAGAATGTAGAGCTGCCTGATTATCCGTCAACCTCATATCAAGCAGGGACTGATGAAACCCAAACTGCCGCATAACCCGATGAGGGAGGTGCGGCTCAACTACATCCCAACAAATAAGATACGTTACGGACCTCCAAATGTCCCGACCCGCAGTACAATATGCAGGAAGAGAAGCGAGAACATCCTCCAAATATGGCTGCCATATGAACTGAAAAAAATATAAAATCAAAGTTGTTTCATTTTTTCTATTAAGAAATAATAAAACTTCCCAATATTCAATTCTAATGAAAAAAGTGCTCGTCTGCGGTAAATTAAAAGATTAAAAAAAGTGCCCGACAAACTGTGAAAAGTGCAGAAACGAGGCTTCGGTTCTACTATATCCTTAGGATCCGTGCTCGGTTCGCATCTGAAAGGGTGCGGATCCGGCATGGTTCTGATCCACACCGCCGGAAGCACAGACGAGCCCTCGGATCTATATGAAGCATTTTTGGATCCGAGCTCTGATCAATCGATCCGTGGTCGAATCCGTCTTGGCACTTAGGATCCGAGCTCGGATCTGCAGTTTATCTGCACTAATTGCAAAAACTGCAATTTTTCAAACTTTTTCGAATTTTTTCCAGCCAATTCCAAAACACGCGTTGGAAAAGCGTTTTATCAAATCTAACCTCCCACACACATGTAATATACCAAAAGTACAATATCCAATCTCTTAAAATACATCAAACACATCTACATTGCAAATCGAAGGGTGAGGTTCTTTGATAATTTTCCCATTTTACACAAAAAATGGGACTTTTGGCCATTACATGCACATCAAATGCTAGTCAACCATTATTAAAAGGCATTTATGAATTTCTAAAAAAAATTCGGCAGAGTCTCCCCTATAACTGGAGGTTAACTCCCTGCCAACAAACTCAATTTCCATTCACAAAATGCAGTATGACAAACTTATGCTTTGGATTGACAAAAAATTGGTAGAAAAGACTACTGGCACGATTGTCAAAAATTCCTATTGTCCGGACATATGTACAATACCTCTTCAGGATGCAGGCCTGTCAACTGATCTCGGAATGCGGGTACAACATGCCTAACAACTCTGTGTACGTCCAAGTCATTATTCCACCTATATTTAATAAAGTAGGAACCTGTTTAGAACAAATTAAAGTTGGTTCGATAACAAATGTCATTAAAACAACCGAAATAAGGGCGAAACGCGCACCTAGCTCCATATGGACCAGGGTAATGCTCCAACGGCGCGATTCGGTCCGGACGAATGGTGGGTATATGTTCCCAAATGCAGAGCTGTTAGAAAATTAGAATCAATGTTAAAATTGCAAAATGATAAAATACAAAAAACCGAAGATGTGAATCCCTATTGGGTGCAATGTACATGTAGCAAAACTAATGGACCGGCAATAGCCGATTTGGCAGGATGCATGGCATCACAAAGTGACCGATAGAGAGTTGCCAAACACGCACTACCCCAACTATATTGCCCAACAGTTTCCAAGTCCCGCAATAATGGAAGATACAACAAAGGGATTTTGTTGCCGGACTTATCGGACAATAAATGTCCACCTAATATCAGTAAGAGATAGATGTGCGCACGCTGCCTATATTCGGCATCTGAAGTATCGGGTGGCAACTCTGTATCCAAGACTCTTGCTAAACATCTCAATTTTAGCCTCTGTCCATCAAAGTATCCAACTGCAGGAGAAAATCCAATGAGCTCCTTACAAATGGCTCCCCACTCCTGAATGCTGCGGTATGTGTCTACCTCTATAACTGGTGGACCATCGATGTGCAACCCCCACAACACCTCTACATCCTGTAATGTCACGGTAGCCTCTCCAACCAGTAAATGGAATGTATGTGTCTCGGGCCGCCATCTCTTCACTAAATTTGTGATCAAAGAGTGATCAACCATCTGATATCCACTCTCTAGCACCCCCTCAAATCCAGTCAAGGCAATATAACGACAAACCCGATCAGGAATAGGCGTATGCTCCCAAAATTCTCTGTCACACCGTTTGACATCTAACTGATTGCTCTCAATATGTCCGTGAAAAATGGAATGTGCCCGGTGTGCAGTTCCCACCGATATAATGTCGTGCACGTATGGTCCTGGATGTAGGCCTGCAGGGATAGGAGTGTCGGCCATAATCCCAAGCAAATATCTGCATCGATTAAATGCCATGAGTTATGCATAAGTAAAACCCAAAAAGTCAGCTGTATCGAATTTGGACCTATAAATCGCGGTCACGGCTTTTTTTTAGCAAATTTTGACCATATATCCGTTATACATCGACTAAAACTCCATGTCTAACTCCATGTCTATCAGTTATATATTTTTAGAAACATTTGTTATCCCTCTATGTATTCATATACTGCAGCAATGTATTTGTAGTAATATTTTAAAAATTTTTAAAAAAATTTGGCAGAGTCTCCCCTATAAAGCGGCCATAACTCCCTGTCAATAGCTCCTAAAAAATATCATATCCTGCATATGCAAGAGCATTAACACATATAACACACCATCCGAGCATTCCTTTAACAGATATGTCAACAAATCAATGGATAGGGGATTTAGCAATAAAAGAATAAAACTGTTGGGCTGCACGTGTAAACTGGTTATTTCAATACTTATCAAAGTACAGAACGAAGCATGCATTTGACAAATGAACAATGAAAGTCACTAATGTAATTATTTAAAATAAATCCAGAATCGAACACAAATGAACTAGCTCGAACCACACGACAAAAAAAAATGCACTGACATGAGTTTCAAATTTCTAGGGAGTTGATCAAATCAAGACCTATAATTCAGACAATTTCTCCTATTGTGACCCATCTGATGACAATTTCGACATCTTCTTGGTTCGTCTGGATCTCTTTCATCCATCTCATTCCGAATTCTGCTAGCTTGAACCCGCCCTGCCCGACGTGTAATAAATTTGCTCCTGTCTGCCTGCAGCTCCCACCCAAGATGGAGCCAAGTATCTTGATGCGGCAAAGGGTTAAACTTCCCTGAATACTGCACGGCCCACCTTATTTTGGTAAACTGCTGGTCCACAAGCAATCCCGGATTGTCACCTCTATTCCTGCACACCGCCAAAGCGTGTGAACAAGGAAGCCTGTAATTCTACCACTTTTCACAAGAGCATGTTTTATCAAAAAACCTGATGGTTTGCGTATTACCTCCTTTACCATCGACACGCCGCCCTGTGATAACTTTGTATACGCCTGATGGGCCATCGAACTCAATGACTCTATGGGTGCCTGCCTTCCGCTCAGCATTGTTAAAGAGCCGCCATATCTTTGGGGGAAAAGGATTGCGACAATGTGAAGCATCTTCCCTTCTCGTCTTAAATAACGCAACTGTCCGATGAAATGTCATGTCAATGCATGCACGAATTGGCAAATGGCGTGCCCCGCGCAAGACATTATTATAGCTTTCGGATATGTTGGTAGTTAGAATACCCAACGACGGCCATCGTCGTATGTTAGGCACCACTTTTCTGGATTCATGGCTGACAGATAATTCCAAGCATCTGGAAACATGTTTCGTAGTTCTCTTCTGAACATCCGCCACTTGCGTAATTGTCTTGCCCTTCCCATTGCCCAACACAACATTTTAAGGTGTAAACCTTTGAAATGTGTCATCAAATTGCTCCTAACATGTCGCAGGCAAAATCTATGGTAGGCTAAATGTTCCTCCCAATAGTCAAAGTGTGTCATGGTATAGATGATACCATTGTGGCGATCGAAAATGACACAGATAGGATGTCGATCAAGTGCCACATTATATCTTAATTGTTCCATGAACCACGACCAACTGAAAATCGTCTCCTCATCCACTATGGCATAAGCAATTGGCAGAATCTTGTTGTTCGCATCTTGAGTGACTGCAACAAGGAGTTTGCCCTTGTATTCGCCACGCAAATGAGTGCCATCAACGCATATAACCGGCCTACACATGTGGAATGCTTCAATAGCCGGTCCAAAAGCCTAGAATACATACTTAAAAGTCTTAACTCGATCCGAACTATCCGAATGATGTGACCACTCCACCACGGTGCCTGGATTGGATTGCACCAGTGCATCGAGATATTGTGGTAGTTCGGCAAAATTCGCCTCCCAAGATCCAAACACAAGCTCAATTGCTTTACGTCTGGCATACCAGCCTTTTTTGTAAGACACATCAATTTTCAAGTTTTCTTTAACGGAACTTAGTATGTTCTTGACCTTTAATCCAGGGTCATCTTCAATGCTACGGAGGATGTGTCTTGAAATAACGGAAGCCGTCAGGCTTATATTGTTATTTCTAATCATGTCGCCCAAGCAGTTATGGTCATTGACCCATTTTGTAATTTGTCACATTCCATGAGTCTTTTTCTTTACGGCTCTAACACACCAGTCGCATGGTGGATACGATGGCGCGGTTGAAGTTGAAGGAGTTCTTTCAATTGATGATTTGCATTTAGCAAACCACGTGTTACTCTTACTCTCAATAACTCTGAACTCCCTATTGTGATTGATGGACCACATCCTAACTGCCCGGCTGAGCTGCTGCTTACTCTCAAATCTCATATGGAGACGTATATTATTATTCTCCTCACTGAATGTTACAATACGCTCCAATCCATCCTCCTCTTCTATATCATCATCATCTATGCTCCCAAGATCGGAGAAAAATGCCATTCCCCTTGGAACATATGCAGAGCTGCCAGCTGTGCTATTGCGTCTGTCCTCTTGGAACATATCGAGGTTTACTCATAAACCCCCACCTTCATGCTCATCATCCGAGTCACTACCAGACACATCTTGCGACTCCGACTCTTCAACCTCTTCCGCATCAACTTCCGGGTCATCTTCTTCCGGATCATCTTCAAGAGAGCCAAGGAGCCTATCATGTATACTAGCATATACATCATCTTCAGCTGAACTGCGATAACCTTGACCAGGGTTAGACTCGAGCTGATGTGAAGAAATATGGCATGATGGACCTGGATCTCGAAAACTTGGAATCGAATCCAGGCCATGAAAATATTCCTGGGCACCCATGGACCCTGATGTGAGTCTTGGTTCTAATGAATCCATAGATCGATCATCATGCATATAGTGACATGCCGATGAAGTCTCTGGAACGACTGAACTAGAACCGAAGTTAAACTTTGTTGGATCCATGAATGCATGTACAAGCGATATCATTGGACCAACATTACCTATTGGTCCAGTGAATACGCTATTAACTACAGGTATTTGGACGATTTCTTCCTTCTCGATATAAATTTCCGCCATGTATGAAACTCTTTTGATCCAAAGATCGTACATTACATCAAGAGTTTCATCATCCACCACTGTGGAAACAGTATATTTGGAACTCTCCAACGGTTGACGAAGAAACAATTTCAGCTTGAACATCCTTTTATCGACCCCAATATAGTGGTAAATCCTGTCAACCAACTCTCCGTATCCAATTCTATGTCTCAAAGTGAATGTCCGGTTGGAACTACGAGGCAAATAACAAACAAAGTCACCCTCGTAATGTATTTGTCCTCTCCAGTATAGGTTTACCCGCAATGGTCTTTTTACAGACATGTCTGTGAAATGAATCCCTATTTTGGGGACAATAAATTAGAATTAGTAGTCCAAGGGTCCAAACAAATGAAAGAGGGTGGACTCTAGGTCGAAATTGGAACTATTAAATAGACTAATTTCGATCCAGATGTTTATGAAAAAATTGAAAATAGGTATGAAATATACTATAAATGACGATAGGAATAGCCTAAAACTAGGAACGAAATTTTTAGAAAATTTGGACAGAGTCTCCCCTAAAAATAGACTAAAACTCCCTGCCAACCAATCCACAAATTTCACTAAAACTCCCTGCCAACCAATCCACAAATTTCACTAAAACTCCCTGCCAACCAATCCGAACAGGGTTTATATGAAGTAGTAATCACATTTGCCACACTACATATTGTCAAGAGACCCTATAATTTTCAAAATACAAGCGTAAGAAATGTACGAAAAGTTATATATATTTGGGCTCCACATTCACACCGCATAACAAGATCCACATGCACAATGATATGATATTCTAGCAATGAATCTTACAAAATTAATGTTTTTCCCTGTAGCAGATTTTGCCACTTTTTTAGCATTATAGATTTTGCCAATTACAAAAAACATTACAAGGTTGGTCATTGACTTTCAATCCATCAATTCGCCTTAAAATAAATCCGTATTTCATATTCTAACGCCCTTTTCTACTGAAACGAAATTTAACAAACTATAATATTTCAACTTGTCGGCAAACATCCAATAGTTGTAATATAACATAAATTAGCTAATGGCTTGTATCAAATCCGAATTAAGCCTTATGCATAAGAAATGGTAGTTGTAATATAAAATAAATTACCTAATAGTCAGTTGCCCTCACAAAGAAAGATCTACAAAAATTTCGACATAGTCTCCCCTATAAATGGGCTAAAACTCCCTGTCAAACAATCCAAATATCCATGAAATTCAAAAGCTCCAATCTATAAACTACATAATGTCAATAAAATTTCTAAGCTCCAATTGCAAAACATACAATGTCCAATGTAGATAGTGTTTCGACCAAAAGTAATAGCCGCGAAATAGATTTTAAAAACAAAAAATTATGATGAATTTAAAAAAAAATTCTACAAATGGGGCATTTTGAGCATGGGATTATGTCCAAAGGGTCTTCGCATTCAGCAAATGCGAACTCACGGAGCTCGAATTTTCGAACGACGAAATCCAAAAAAAATAAAAAAAAAACTAGACCTCGCATTTATTATGAAATGCAAGGATCCGAGCTCGGATAATTTATGGCATCCCTCAGTTCCAACAGGGTTCGGATCCGTCTCAACAGATGATCAGACGAGCCCTCGGATCTGAGTGAACAACTATGGATCCGAGCTCGTATCAAAAGGATCCGAGGTCGGATCCTTCTGTGTTGAGTCTTATCCGAGCTCGGATCATGCTTTTTCTGCACTAATTGCAGAAACTGCAAATAAACTGCAACAAATTGGAAACAGAAAATTGCCCGAATTCGAAAAATATAACATATATCCTCAAATCCACCACAAAAATTGCAAAAATAAGCACAACCCACATCAAATTTAAACCCAAATTTCACAACAAATCTGAACTTGCCCTTGGATTCAAGTATTCAAGTATTAATTAAACTTAAAATGCTATAAGTGAGGCATTGCAAGTGGAAAAGCCTAACCTTTATGCTGTTTGAGAGTCGCAATGGGACGGCAATGCTGGCAAATTTTGGGAAGCGACACTCGCGGAACCAGTCTTTGGATGCTCCAGTCAGCTCCGGTCTTTGGATGCTTCGATGTGCAGAAACTAGCTCTGTTTTCTTTGTTTTGCTGTTCGACAATTCCGAATTCTTTGTTTTGCTGTTCGACAGTTATGTTTCGATATTGCGTTTTGCTTTTCCCACTCACTTTTGTCCTTTTTTTTCGAAATGGGGTCTTGGCGGTGGTTAGTGCGAGCTCACTGAGCTCGCATTCCCAGAATGCGAGCTCCAATGCGAGCTCAGTGAGGTCGCATTCCGGGAATGCGAGCTCAGTGAGCTCGCATTTCCGAAATGCGAAGACCCCAATTTGTAGAAAACACTCCAAGAACCGCCCTCGTTGTAGAATTCTTTTTTTTTCCATCATAAACTAAGAATTCACCCTGCATATTGTCCATTCTTGGGAAGGAGTTCCATGTAATAGGACAAATTGGGAGCTTTATCTTGGAGAGGGGATTTCTCAGAAGTGCCTTGACAAATGCCAACCCTTTTGTGCAGACTCTTAGTATTTGTGTATAGAACATATAGGTAAGTACTCGTAGCTTCTGCTACTATGTGTACGCTTTCCTGTCATTATCAATAAAATCTCAAATTTTGCCCAAAAAATTTTTTTTTGGTATATCTCGGGTTTTCTTTATTATTTTTGCATAAGAGGAAATTATAAAAGAAAAGAAAAGACATAAGAAGCCGACTCTCATAATTGTTTAAAAGAATGAACAAAAGGGTGAACTAAATACAAATAGAACAAAAAGGGAAAAAAAAAAAGAAAATGCAAAAATGAAAGAGGTAAAAAAAGAGTTGGGAAAATATACTATAAAAGTTGAAGGGGGGGGAGGGGAAGTGTAACTCACTCAAAAGCTCAAGGGATTTAGAGCTTCCTAATAAGACATTAGCACATGAGGAGAATCTCCAAAGAAAATGTGAAGTGGTGGTCCTTGACAGGTTGTCGACGCCTGTGCAATAATTATAATAATAAACCTAATTGTCAAAAAAAGCAGTTTCGAGTCAATTCTAATATTAGAATAGGGACTCTGGATATGCAATGGGTTACTAGATTCACCCTAGTTCCAAAGAGTTTGCTAAATTCGATATACTAGAATTTATTCACGAGAACTTGTTAATTTGTGTGTAGGGCAAGTAGGTTCGTATCCTCAGGAAATGGGGATATTTATCTCTTTTGAAATTCAAATTGACAATGGGGGATTTTTTATTTTTTTTTTGGAATTGACAATAAACTATACTAATCAAATAATGCAATTAAATAAAAATTAAATAGCAAATTGCAGAAACTCAAATAATATTGGACGGCTTTAGTCAATAAGCAACTTCGGAAAGGGTTCTTCTAATTGATCATCGATGCAAGAATAATTTCACATATAAACTGATGAACAAGTTATAATTGTCAAACAAGCGATGGCAATCAATTTCTCCGTAATTATCAATAACTAAGGTATGACCGTTAGCTAAATTAAATAGCAAATTGCAGAAACTCAAATAATATTGGACGGCTCTAGTCAATAAGCAACTTCGGAAATGGTTCTTCTAATTAATCATCGATGCAAGAATAATTTCACATATAAACTGATGAACAAGTTATAATTGTCAAACAAGCGATGATAATCAATTTCTCCGTAATTATCAATAACTAAGGTATGACCGTTAGCTATTGCCCTAATTGCAAAATAATTCTAGATACGACCATAGAATTAAATTTCACAATTACTTTAAAATTTAGAGAAACCCTGTTCTTACTAAACAACACGCTATGAGGGTTGTCTACAAATTAGCCCTTATATTTCCCTGACATAACCCCGATTATGCCAGTTGTCACTAATTTAGAACAATCAAACAATTATGGATTTAATTATTCTAATTGGCTCTAGGTTATTGAATTAATCTAACATCCGGGCCCGGGACAATTGAATAATATAGCAACATTAAGAAAATAAAGCAGGAAATATACAAATACTAAAAAATAATAGGAAAATTAAAATCAGTTAGATCTCACAATTTAAGTTAAACCAAATCTTCCGTTGTTCCTTGACTAGAAGAAATGGATTTAGTACATCCCTGTTGAATCAATCTCACGCAAATTTGCAGAAGTGATTTCCGCGTACATTGTCTCTCAATTGAGATGATTCAATTCGATGGAATAGAGAACAATTAATAAGACGAAAAAGTCTAAAGCTAAAAGTAATGAAAAATTCGTCTCCTCTTCTTTCTATCTAATTCCTATCTATCCATTGTCTACCCCTATACAGCTACCAAGAAAGGAAAGGAAAAGAAAAGTCCTAGTCCTTGTTGACTTTCATTTCCTCTTTTGCCGCGGCCAACAAATTAGGAGATCTCCTAATTGGCACATCTCCTATTTGTGCTAAACTTCCCTTGTCAATTCAAATCAACCGAGCAACTAATGGAATGTTTGTAGCCCCACGTTGCACTTCCAATTGGCAGTTGGTGCCACGCGTCTTTCCCGCATTTTCAGGACACGTTAAGACCTGACTCGACGCGACTACGCCAAACAGCAATTGGAGTGGGAAATTTGCACAGTTTCACCACATTTTGTTCCAACTCCCTGTAATAAGCACAAATACCAAAAGTGAATGGAATCCGCCAATTAATGCATGTTTGTTAAGACAATAAGAGGGAATTAATTATAAAATATATAACAAAAATGCTTCATATCAGTCATATAATGTTTTAATCTTTATAAATTTGTATCTTTTCTTAATTTTTATTATTAGAAGTTATAATGATCACAAACTTTACAGTATAACAAAGTATGTGTTGGTTATGCATATAGAATATTTTTATAGCATTGAATTAATACATTTAGGGTTTAGAAAGAAATTAATTATTAATAGCAAAAGAAACAAACAAGCATATGGTAATAACATAATTTTTAACCAACCATACATAACACAAACATAAATGAAATGCTAGTTTCTTTGTTTATTCGATATATACTTTTAAATTGCTAATATATGTTAAAAACGTTAAATAGCTAATACATACTTTTATGTATTAAAAGTTCTAGTTTACTAATGTATGTTCACATAGTTAAATTGATTGTTATATATGCTCTTGATTATGACAGGCATATAATATTTTCTCATGCTATATAATTTGTCATGAATTTCCTGATAGTGTAAATAAATAAATAAAATAAAATAAACTAAAATAAGAATGAAAATTATAACTTAAAGAAAACTAAAATATTATAATAAGCACAATTAGTAATACCAATTGAAAAGTGAAGGACATAGTGGCATTAAAGAATTGAAAAAAATCAAAATAATATACCAAAAGTATTTTTTTTTCTCTAAAACATCAAGTAGAGGACAAAGTGTTTATCTAATGAATTCAGGGGGATAAACTACAAATGGAGATAAAGCTCAATGGAATTTAATGTATTTAAACAAAAAAAAAAGGCTAGCGGCAAATTATAAGCCAACTTATATTCTTGGCATATTAGATGTTTGAAAAAAAAGAATATTTTGTGATACAAAATTTTTATTTAAAGACAATAAACAACATGTTAGGACATATTCAATGAGTAAGGAATAAAAAAAGGGTAAAGAATAAAAAGACAAAAAGTACTCAAGTGGACAAATTTCTCAGAATAATGTTGATACACGAAATCATCGCAAATGTAGTGTTATGTAGGGTTTGTGTCTAAAATAAGGGTCGCCGCAGGTACCAATATCAGCGCAAAATAAATCTGATTTATTTTTGGAATTTTTTTCAGCGGCTTAAGAATTTTTTAAGGTAAGATTTTCAGCTGAATATTTTATTTTAGGCGTAGATGGACCATTGATTAACATTTGATCAATGATTGTGATTTAAAGGTGCAACATTTTTTTTAATTCTATTGTCGCACAAAATTTGAGGCAAATGAATTTTTTTTTTAATGCTGCACATTAAATTTGTGGTGAAATTTGTGGGCCGTTGATCCATTTCATCAATGGCTGGAAAATTGCCATAGATTCAATTCGCGGCAATCTGAATTTTTTTGAACCGCATATCTGATTTGCAGCGATTTGAATTTTTTTTTGAAAACCGTACATCTGATATGCGGCAATAGCTATATAAATTCTAAAAGGTTCATGAAATAAATTATGTATTGAGGTTCAATGTCTGTTCCAAATCTTTACTTTAACATTGAGTGTTTTTACCTGTTTCCAACTCAGAAACAAAATGTTTCCCCAATTGATAGTATATGAGACAAGTTATCAGATTGCATATTAATGTGCGCAAAAAAGAAAATCAACCAAGAAGAAAGGAAAACAGACATTCTGCAAGTAGCAAAAACAAGAAAAATAAAAAATAAAACTCAGGTACTAACCAAGAACTAATATTTCAGACAACTATTACGAACAAAGACTGGGCTCTAATTTAGTTCTGAACAAAGACTTCAGAACAAGTTCAAGCAATAATATAAAGTTATTTCATAAATGAGTTGAATGCTACATTATTTATCATTATTTACATTAACATTAAAACCAAAAAAATAAAAAAATGGATGACTTGGGCATATTTAATTTTCAATTAATTTTGTATTTTCAACTTGAACCTTAACGAATTTGTGTAGGATGATTAATCACCGTTTATGAAATTAGCACAATTTTTTGCAGGTAAATTAAATTTTAGGCTTTCAGGGTTATGGTTTACATATTAGAGTTTTAGTGTTAGGGTTTAAGGATTAGGGTTTAGGGAAATTAGCACAATTTTGGGGCCATTTATGAAATTAGCACAACTTTTTTAGGTAAATTAATTTTTAGGCTTTCAGAGTTTGGGTTTATGTATTAGGGTTTTAGGGTTTACGTATTAGGGTTTAGGGATTAGGATTTTAAGGCTTACACATTAGGGTTTAGGGATTAAGGTTTTAGGGTTAGGGTTTGTGCGATTCCGTTTTAGGAATTAAAAAAAAATTTAAAGGATCGCAGCACTTCAAATCAGCGGCAATCTCTTTAAAAAAAAGGCTTCGTCGCACCTCAAATGAGCGGCAAAGCCTTTTCACAAAAAAAAAAAAAAAATCCCTCCTTTTACTTCCTCAGCAAAAAAAAATTAAATTTAAAACAATTTTTTAATGAAGCCTCTTTTACCATTTGCGGCGACTCCTTAAATTGGAACCCAACCCCATCTAACACAACTTTTGTGATATTTCCTCGTTTTGACATTATTATGAGAAATTCGCCTACTCAAGTGAGATGTCAAGTGGATGAAGAAGTAGGGGCAGGGCTGCATTCACTTGTGGGGGTGTAGTGGCAACCCCTCAAATTTTTGAAAACTATTGAATAGCCTATTAAAAATTTGACCTTTTTAATGTTGCCTCAATCTTGGCCCCTCATGATTTTTCAAAATATTCTATCTAGCCCCATGATTGCCTTCCAAAGGTGTTGAAATATTTTATAGTTGCCTTACTATTTCTAAAATGCAAACTTGAAATAAAATATTATGCTATTGTTATTTTCTTTCTACTAAATATTATTTACTTAAAGCTGAACTTCATTTGTATCTCTAACCATACGAATTACATGAGAACCAAATATTTATTTAATAATTTAATTGTGAATGCTATTTCGCTATTATATATTTGAATGTACATCTTATAGTTTTAGTCGTAACATTAACTATAATTTTATGCCGTTAGGTGACCTGAAAACTATTGCACATAGTAAATAACATTATAACAAGCTATATGAACAACATTTTGATTTGTTCTTGTAACATTGAATAAATTGGTACATGCCTGTCAAACTTTAATAAACACTTGTAAGTTTAATCTAAAATTAATATTGTATCCCCCGAAAAAAAAGTCCTGACTCCACTACTAGGAAGAAGCATCTACTTTAGAAGAAGCAACCAAGAAAAACAAGTTTCAGGTAAATTACTAAGTACCCACTTGTGGTTTCCTCTATTATCATTCGACTCTTTCCTTAAAATATCCACATAAAAATGTTTTAGGTTTATGTAAAATAGAATTTTGATAGAAAGTAACCTCCATAATGTCATTAATTGAAATGATAATATTGTTCTTACTTAAGCACTAAATGTAATATGGGCTAACGGCTTGTATTATGTAGATGTATATGGATATATACAAAATCATATTCTGATTAATTGTGATGAGAATATTGTCCCTACATAAGTACTGAATGTAATAGGGGTTAACAATTTTTATTATATAGATGTATATGGATATATATATAAAAACAACAACAAGGAGGTTCAGTGGATATTATAATATCAAAGTACATATTTCTAGAGCTCGTGTAGCTCAATTGCCACAACCTAAGTTGCTTTCCATCCATTTTCCATTTCACATAAACTACAAGGTAGTTATGTTAATATTTTAAAATGTTAAGGAGTCATATGATAATATGTACAACTATAAGGAGTAACTAATAATTCACCCCAAAATTTTTAACCTTTCAGCACAAATAAGAGAAAATTAATCTTTTATATACATTAACAGTATATATATTATCATATTTAGATAAATGCCACATATATTGAATTTAAATTTTAAATCTAAATTTTATCTATCATGATAGTGTGTATATCATCCGTGTGTATAAAATTTACTCAGTAACATATACACATGCAGCAATTTGTGGCGCAACTTCCGAGGCGACAATTCAGTGCATCCGAATCCACGTCAATTTGATGGACCAGCCTCGTAGAAAAGTCTCCGCTCAAATTTGTAAAACAAAAGGAAACACGCCTTTTTTTTTTTTTTTGATAATAAGGAAACACGCCTTAAGAATAAGTGAAGCACCAAAATACCAACGTGCGTTAATTTGTGGCGCAACTTCCGAGGCGACCAATTCAGTGCATCCGAATCTACGTCAATTTGAGGGACCAGCCGCGTAGAAAAGTCTCCGCTCAAATTTGTAAAACAAAAGGAAACGCGCCTTAAGAATAAGTGAAGTACCAAAATACCATTGTGCGTTAAGATGACTTTGACAATTAAACTTTGTTATACTTTTCAATTTTCCACATTACAAATAGAATGTATCCCATATTATATTTCATCCTAAAGAAAATATTAAGTTGTGATATGCGTATTGGAATTAGAAATATCGGACTGTTGCCAGCGCATTGATTCACTATTCCTAGCTTCCGCCAACAATACTGTGGTTGACTTAAAAAGAGATAATCTCATGGCGTTGATATTGGGGATGACTTCAGACGAAATGGTCTTCTTTATTTGTAGGCTGCCTAATTGTCTTCACTCAAAATTAAATGGAATTAGAATGATAGACTTCATTTTGATGACCTAAATGGACGTCATTTTTTGAACACTTATTTTAAAGAGTATTTTTCTTGTTAGGCAAGCAAAAAGAAAAGGAAGAAAGGAGATTAGAAGGAAAAAGAAATGGCAAAAGTAACGAAGGGTAAAGAAAGAAGAGTAAAAATGCAAAAAAGAGAAGAAATGTGATATAGTCAACTTACCCTTTATAAAGTCCATACTAATAGAATATTTAATGGTCCAACTTTACTACACATTGATGGATTAAAGTAGAATAAATTGCCAAAGAGTGAGAATTTTTTCGAAATTTTTTTTAATAGTGATGTTTTGTGAAACTTTTGCAGAAGGTAAAAAGGAATCTAATAATTGCGAAGTTTCCTAAAAGGAAGCATACACACGGGTTCTTTTATTTGTATAGACATTTATTTTTGGATAATTTTTTTATACACTGTCTGTGTAAAGATTTTTTTTACATAAATAAATTTAGATTATGCCACATAACATTAATTCAAATTTAAATTTAAATCATGTGCATGTGGCGGCATACATCCAATGTTGCTAGTACAAAAAAATCACTATATTATCAGTGCATAAAAAGTTAATCCTTTATTTGTTAAACAACACATTCAATGAATCTGTATTTTTAAATATACATTTGCTAAATACATTATTTCAAAATTGTCTCTATTTGGGAACTTCTTTCAAAAAATTGCCATGATTTGATAACTACCTCGGCTAAAGTGGCTATATGAGAACCGTAAAGGTGTTACGATCTAAACCACACTTCAGTGAATGGTAATTTGATCTCTAAGTCCTAATTTTTTTGAGTGAAAAACTCAACATCGTTAGTTATTTAATAGAGAATCTAATGACTACAAAACTGTAACAGAGTTGGTGGAAGGGTAGTCCATGTACAGACAGCCTTGATTATTATTGTATAGAAGTCTTGATCGTCTCAATAATTAGAAGAGATATCCTGGTTTTCCTTATCGGTTCTAGTGATTTTTTCTCTCTTTCAAACAGGCTGAAAGGGAGAAAAATAACAAAACAACAAAAAACAAGGACCCGCACATATACAACCCTGAGATGATTGAGGCCAATTGTTAGAAAGAACTCAAACGGAATTGATGTTGGCACTCCCATTTACGACAGTGGTAATGTGAAAAGACAAAACTATCAATATTCTTTTTTCCATTTACAAGCACCCCGTTAAAGATTTATGCATAGTGCAAGATGAAAGTTATATTTGTGTTTTGACATAAGATGTAACTCAAAGAGCCATTAAAAATTATAGCCAGAAGGTGAAAGCCAAGGACCAGCAGATTTTTTCCCCTGCAGTTAAAGTGCTGCCCACAGGGACAATACCCTTTTCTGAGCCAAAGCCGAAATTGGGAAGAGAAATAGGAAGAAGAAGATGAGTTGTATGCACAGATCATTACGACAATATATCATTCTTTTCAAAAGAGAAAAATATTATCATCACTGTTAGGAAATTGGCTTAATTTCTTTTAGGTAGAATTCTTATTTGGTGTGGAAAGTAACTAGTTTCCTACTTAGATTTTAGTTACTTGAAATAGTAGTCAAGTAAAGTCCTATTTGGTTTAGAATTAGATGTTATTTCCTACTCTATATGAGTTTAGGAATTAGTATTGGTTTCTAATTGTTATTTGGTTTTTGGCCAAGTAATGTTCTCTATAAATAGGTAGATTGGCATACTACAAACACACAAGAAAGGAGTGAGAGAGTTCTTAGTGGGTGAGAGGGTTATACAAGAGTTGGGGCTTGGGAATCAAGTTGTAATCTTGTGGTGTTTTTTCTCTCATAGTAAGAACAAGTTTTCTCTCCGTGGACGTAGGTTTGGTGATTAAGCCGAACCACGTTAATTCTTGTGTGTTGTTCATCATTCGTGTTAGATTTTGTTTTCTATTAAATTGTTGGTTTTTTTCCTTTTCAAATAATTGGCCTGATACCCTAACAATCACAAGCATTGAAGATCATTAGCATTGATCGTTTGCATGCATGAAAAACTAGAACTAGAAACAAAAGTGAGATACGTGCTTGTGGTTAAGGTGGTAATGTGTTAAAAAACCATATTTCAAGTGCCATCATAATTTAATCATAATTTTATATGATTCATTAAAAGGCCGTTAAGATGATTTGTACTTTAATGTGTAAGAAAACCTATTCTACCACGCAATGTATCATTCTTTATCGCCCAAAATTTTAGGCGCATCCACTCTCAATTTTATTGACACCCACGCGGTTTCACAAAGTCCCAGATGCTGCAGCGTAACCCGAAGCTTGGGCAATAAAGAATAGGGATAATTTTAGAAACCTTCCTTGACGTTTTTTATAATTTCACTCAACTCCCGAGATTTCAATAATTACATAGACCTCTTTTGGTCCAATCAAATGACTAAAATATTCTTCATTTAATAGTTAATTCATAAAGCGACATCTAAAGCCATAAAATACTTCTTATTATTCTACTTGTCATTTATTAATCTTAAAGAACAATTTCCATCCATTTCCTAATTTTTATTTCTTCCTTTCTCACTCCTTCCCTCTCTCTCTCTCTTGTTACCAAATATCGCGCTTCTCTCTTCTCACCAAATATCACGCTTCATTGTTACCAACCACACAATTATCAATTTTTTATTATTTCCAAAATTTATCTGTATTTTTTTGTCTTCCTGCCTCTTTTTTACTATAAAAATTTTAGACGCTTTCTTTTTTTTTATTTCAATATTTTTACTCATTACAAATGTTAGCCAATTGAAGTTACCAAATTAATAACATGCAGACTGTGAATTTTATTATTAAACTAGGGGAAGATGAAAAGGTGGTAGTGATATAGGGAAAAAAATGAAATTGAGAGTTGGAAGATAAAGAAGCGACTATTATGTTTGTTAAGTAAAAAAGTCTAGGAATTAAAAAAACTCATTAGTTCTCTCTTTTATTTCCATCTATTGATTGTGATTTTATTATGAAAGTAGAATTTTGTCTCTATTTCTAGGTGTGCTAGAGCAATAATGAATTATGCTTTTGGGGGCATGGGGACATTACTTGGTTTAGTATTGGTAGTAGTGGTAAAGAGTTGCATTGGATAAGAATAAACAAGTAATGGATTTTGAGATGAGTTGGAGTCGCTGGACTCTATTTACTTTAGTGAGTATGTCCCGTATGAGAAATTAAAGATTAAAATCTTATTTTGTTTTGTCTTGTTATCTAGAAGAAGGGTATTTTAGGATATTTGTGAAAAAGTATAGACTATTGGGACTATATTATTATATAAATCTTAAAAGTAAGGGAGGTAGGTGTAATTTTTAGAACTTGAGGGGCGCTCTTTACAATTGCTAGAAACCTCAAGGAAGGTCTCAAAAATTATCTCTAAAGAATAATAATTAGACACGTTATTAAGTCAGTTGCTCCTAAAATCATTTGTCTGAGGTGCTTGTGACATTCACAATACAATATAATAGATACACAGACGGCAAACAAGCTTATTATTATCTCATCCTACTTCAATAAATGCGCTGCCACCATCCCAACAGGAAGTTTGCCCACTAAGAAAATCTCATACACTGGATAAAAGCAGAAAAAAAATCCAAGAAAATAAAAACAGCATAAAAATACTCTCCCCAGACATCAATTGAAATGACACAAAGCAGTATTGAACTAAACTCATCCCGTAGTGGAAAAAGGAGACGGACAAGGGGGTACCATAACTTCCACAATTCCTTCAAGCATCAGGCTCACCTTCCTCATTTTAGGCCAAAGCGATGAGTTTTCTTGCATACACTTTAATTTTTATACTTGTGACCCATAAAATAAATTAATTAAAACTTTACCATTTTATTAAATTCATAGCAATTAATATATGAAAATTGTGGTGCATAAGTAAGTGCTATTTTGTATACAACTCGAAAGATTTGTTGTAATTGTAATACAACTTTAATTTTTATAGTTGTGACCCAAAAAAAATAAATTTATTAAAACTTTACCATTTTATTATATTCATAGGTATTAATATATGGAAATTGTGATGTATAGATAAGTGCAATTCTATATATAACTCGAAATATTTGTTGTTATTGTAATCCAAACTTTCTAACCTTTCACAAATTCTTTTTTTTTTTTTTGGAGACAACATTTTTTTTAATCAATTTATTTTATTATTATAAAGAATCGAAAGTACATAGAGGGAGACAGCATCCCCAGCATGCCTGAACAAGTAACCCAACCTATCCTTTATATCTACCCCTACGGAAACTAGGGCAACCCCACCTATCCAAAGTAACGTCTCCTCTAACCAAGCGGGGAAGATCAACAAAGGAGTCGTAAACTACCGACTCCCCCGAATCAGCTCCAAGCTTCGATAGTCTATCCGCAGGTTTATTCGCTTCTCGCAAGCAATGTGAAATCTCTTTGTAATGCGGCTATACTGCAGCACTTCTTGTACGTCCCGCTGCACAACCCACGGACACTTGACTCTTCCCTGAATGATCTGGACAAGGACCAACGAGTCAGACTCCAAGTGTACATTGGCCAGTCCTCGAGCTATACCCAACCACACCCCGTGTAGTAGCGCTTTCACTTCCTCTTGCAAACTAGTCATCTCCCCAACAACAGGAAAATGCTAATATGACCTACCCATTCCTATCCCTAATCAGACCCCCCCTCCACTCCTCCCAGGGTTGCCCCTTGAGCATCCATCTGTATTTAACTTCACCACTGCTGGAGCTGGGTTGCTCCATCTAACCGGCACCACATTCACCGATTCTCAATTTTGATTGTGCAAAGCACAAATTCAAAAATAATTAAGAATTTATAATATGACAAATTATTCTTACATATTTTATAAGGTCATGTGCAAAAAAAATAGTTTTCATAATATATTTAAAATGCTTAAAACATATAACATTTATAAATGATACGCACACAATGTTATAAATGATGCGTACAATTGTGTATCATACATTTACATTACGAGTAATTACTAACTATAATACTAAGTTTCAATCATTAATAAAAAAAATCTTAGCATTATTTCAAATAAACTTCCTAATACTTGTTTCATATAAGTTTTTAAAGTAAAATAGTAAATTTATACCACAAACTAGTTAGTTTTGACCATCAACCAAATTCACTTTTCTATCAATAAGATTTACTATTAATCTATAAAAACTTATTATTATTTGAACTAAACTTACTCTCCAAAAAGTAAGTTTCTGATATAGAGTAGTAATTTATTTCAAAAAAAGTAAGTTCTATATTTATTCCAATTTACTTTTTGTGACATAAAAGTTACTAATTTATCGAGTTAACTTGCTATTTTTTATGTAAAACTTATTAACCAAAATTTTAAATATTATCTTATTTAGGTAACTAGTCCAATATGTAATCAAATGGTCACTAAAAGTGTTTTTACTTATTATATTAGATAAAAATAGTTTCGTTACCATCGCTACTTTAGACTTTTTCAAATAATAATTAGACACGTTACTAAGTCAGTTACTCCTAAAATCATTTGTCTGAGGTGCTTGTCACATTCACAATACAATATAGTAGATACACAAAAAGCAAACAAGCTTATTATTATCTCATCTTACTTCAATAAATGCGCTGCCACCATCCCAACAGGAAGTTTGCCCACTAAGAATATCTCATACACTGGATAAAAGCAGAAAAAAAGTCCAAGAAAGTAAAAACAGCATAAAAATACTCTCCCCAGACGTCAATTGAAATGACACAAAGCAGTATTGAACTAAACTCATCCCGTAGTGGAAAAAGGAGACGGACAAGGGTGTACCATAACTTTCACAATTCCTTCAAGCATCTGGCTCATCTTCCTCATTTTAGGCCTAATGGATGAGTTTTCTTGGATACACTTTAATTTTTATACTTGTGACCCATAAAATAAATTGATTAAAACTTTACCATTTTATTAAATTCATAGGAATTATTATATGAAAATTGTGATGCATGACAGGTTGTCGAGGCCTGTGTAATAATAAAATAAACCTAATTGCCAGTTAAAGTAACCAAAACCCGATTCCAAGTACTGGAGCAGGGACTCTAGGTGTGCAATGGGTTACTTGATTCACCCTGTTCCCAAAGAGTTTGTTTGATCCGATATACCCAAACGGAATGGCTTTTTTCACAAATAATTATGAATTCGTAGACAGGGCAAGTAGGGTCGTATCCTCAGGGATTGAGGATATTTATCTCTTAAAAAATCCAAAGTAACACAGGGGGTGTTTTTGTATAAACGATGACAATCAAAGAAATTCGAATAAAAATAAAAATAAATAGCTAACTAGAAATTAAATGACAATTCACTAAAATTAGAGTAACAATAATTAAAGGTCCAGTCAAGAAATAACTTCAGCAATGGTTCACCTAATTGATCATCGATACACAAGTAATTCCAATTATTTATTAATAAATAGGTTATAACTACCAAACAAGCGATGGCAGTCAACCCCTCCTTACTGTGTCGGTGATTAAGGTACGCTCGTTAATCACTGCTCTAATTGAGAAATAATCCTAGGTACGCCTATAAGATTTAATTCCCCAATTGTCTTACATATTAGAGGAGCCCTATTCTAACAAAATAACACACTACCAGGGTTATTTCATATTAGCCCGCATATCCCCCAACACAAATCTAATCATGCCAGTTGTCACTAATTCAAGACAATTAAACAATTACGAATTTAAATGCCCTAATTGACAATAGATTATCAAGTTAACTAATTATTCAAATTCAAGACAAACAATTAATTGAAAAATCAGAAGCACTGTAACCAGGGAATGTGCGAAGACCAATAAATAAAAGAGAAAGATAAAATTAAATCGATCTCACAATTTTTAGGCGAACCAAAGCCTCCGTTGTTCCTTGACTAGAGTGAGGAAATTAGTTCATGTTTTATGCGAAAAACCCACGCAAAATTGAAGAGAAAGCAGCGGCCATTGTCTCAGAAATTTGGAGAATTCAATTCGTTCCAATCAAGAAAAGATAGCAAAGTTACAAAAGATGATCCCTTGTTTCACTTCAGATGACATACGAAGAAGGAAAAGAAATTACTAAGAGCTAAAAGGAAGAAAAGTCAAAGCTCTCCTAATTGCTCCTGACATGCGCAGGAGAAGTACTACTCAAAAGCACCGAAGGAAAAATCAAAAGCTAAAAAAACTCCCAAAGTAGTGCTAATCCTCTGCAATTTCTAGTTTCTATCTAATGCCTGCTCTCATCCACTGTGTGGCGGCCCAGCCTCCAAACCGAAGACTCCAGCTTCCTCTTTTTTTTCTTACTGTCTTCGGCTAAATTACCAAAAGGGCTTGCATCCCCTTATTCCAAAAATGCCCCTGAATGCCTGCTATTTGAACCCTTTCCCGATGACTGTCAAATTGGCATTGGTTGTGATATTTTCATTCTACTCCCTGAAGTAAATGTAAATTACGAAAAGTGAGTAGAATCTAATAATTAATCCACAGCGGGTCAGGTAATAGGAACAATTAATAATAAAATAAATGATAAAATCGCAACCTATCAATTCCCCCCACACCTAAACCATGTTTGTCCTCAAGCATGAGAACAGCAAACAAATACCAATATTTGACAATGACTATTGCTCTATCCACCATATTGCCAAGATACCAAGAGAAAATCATATATCAAGTATCAGTGATCAAAATCCGAGAAACATCACCTCGGTTAGCTTCTAAACCACAAACTCCTTCAATTCCAAGTTAACTAATCTAAGAAAAAGGAATGGCGCACAACATTTATCAGCAAATAGTCTAAATATTAACCAAAATCTCCACATTAAATCCATAAATCGGCAAGCTGACCTCTATCACACACTAACACAACCTACACTTTTCTTTCCACGTTTTCTATTATTTATTTTTTTTCTTTTTTTTTAAGATAGCACAAAAGACTTAGTCTCTAGCCATTGGAGCCTTTGACGCGAATTCCAATATTTTCAGATGAAGGAGCCCGATTACTCAGCTCTTATCGTTATACAACCACGTACTCATAGAAATTACTACTTTTTGACGCGAGAATCGACACTTTTAGGTGAAGATCCCCGGTTACTCAATAGTAACTAATAGCGGAGTACAGTCAAGCTTATTCACAGCCAAATAACACAATAACACAAAATAACACTGCTGAAAACAAAAATAGATGCAACTAGCCTCATTATTGCCAAACATGGAGAACTAGAGTCAATATTGGACCAATTCACATTAAAATGCCAACAGTCATTTCCTATGCCTAGAAAAGTTAACAAAAAAATCAAAAGAGCCAAACAATCACCGATATTCACCAAAGATATGTTTTGGACTCAACCACATTAACTCAATACACCTTTATTATTAAAACTTGGCAAGAGTAGATTTAGAGTCAACAATCCAACATCAAACTTTGGCATTCACATGAGAGCTCATCACTAGAAAGAAAGAAAAAGACTGAACGAAAATGAACAAATAACAAACTAAAAATAAAGGAAAAACATCTAAAAACTAAAAACTAGAAAAACTAGCACCACAACTGATTCCCCCATACCTAAACGATACATTGCCCTCAATGTAGCAAACAAACATCAAAAGTAGGAGAGAGGGCAACAAAACTTCCCTAAAGTCGGGTCAAAGTGGTAAGTGGTAACCAAATTAAGGCGTAAGACTCGCATGATGCATGAGAGCTACCAAATTCTGCGCCATGCTATGCACGTTAGCATCGATGTTGGTCATCCGAGCCTCCAAATTTTGAACTTGAGTCCGAAGTTGATTCCAGTCAGCAGTTCCTGGGGATGGAGGAGGCGGAGCGGAGGTAGACGGGCTGGCCTCATCGCCAACCGGGGCCGAACTGGTAAACGAAGAGCGAGGTAGGGCGCGGGGTGGTCCCGGGGGAATAAATCGGTAGGCACCATCGACATGCTCCAGAACTCCCATCCTCTTTAAGCGTTCAGCATTCAGAAATTCCATGTCGCAGGCCAAATGAAGGTCGTGATCTTGTAGATTGAGAACTCCTAGCTGGACTGCCAGGTGTGTGATGTAGGACCTGAGCATCAGGGGTTTGTTCTTCTTTGCCAAAACGGTCTTGAACTGTGCGGCCAACCAACACCCCAAGTTGACCTTGAAACCATTTTTCATGCACCAGAGGAAGAAGAGCTCCGGCGAGAGATTATACTGGAGCTGTCCTTTATACCCAAGTAGCTGTATGCTAAAAGTCGCTGAATATACCGAGCACTCGGGTTCTCGAGAAAGGAGCTCCTAGATCTAGACGGGTCATAACGCTACTTGTCAACAGACATGTCCCACCACACATCGTGGTAGGCGGAAAGAAATGGCTCCACATAATCACAGGCACTCTCGGCGTATTCCCTAATCTCAGCGTACTCCCGAGTGATGAAACCGAAAGCCAGATTAAACTAGGTAATGGAGAAATTGAATTCCTGACCTATGAGACGGAAATGGATGACATTGGGAGTCTCAACAGTATACCTCGCAGGTAATTCAAACTCAAAAGTGGAGTAAAACTCCCTAGTCAACTCGACAAAGACGGGTTGGAAGACAGCGAGATAGGGGTGTCATCCAATGGCGGTGTACATGTGTTCAACCTCCTCCTGGATACCCAGAAAAGCCATACTCAAGGCATCCGAGCACTTGCACGGAATGATACGCCGCTCACAGGCTTTAGCATAGCGCCACTGATCGGCGGGTCTAGTGAACTCTAAATGCCCTCCGAGGTGAGCAGCGGAGGCCACGTGGGCACCTCTCCCCCTGCCTAACCGGGTTCGAACACCGGAAGCGGAAGTTTGGTTGATAGGGGCATTGACTGGAATGGAGGGTTAGGGTTGAGACTGAGACTGAGAGGCTCTAGATCTAGAAGATGATTTGGGTCTCACCATGGCCGCAAACAGTCAACTCAAATCAATAAGATATAAAAATGCCAACAATTATAGGACCCAACAAATGCAATTCAGTAGTCACCAGTGATCCCAATTCAACAGTCAAAAACAAACACGGTCTACCCAAAATTTTAGTAAATGTCCCCAACAATATGCTAAATCTAGCAATAGCAGTCCAGAAGTTTAGCAAGAACAATACAGTGACAAGCCCTTGGTAGTCAATCAAATACCCAACCACATAGAGTTAACAAATGCAAGGGAAAATATGTCAACCAGTACCACTAGTCGCAAATCGCAGTAAATGAAAAAAAATATCTCAAATGGCCAACCAATACCAGTGATAACCCTAATGATGCCATAGAACTCACTTCCACCCGACAAAGCAGTTGAATGCCACCAATATTAACATTGGGCAAACCAACTCCCAACAGGGCAACAGTGAAGTCTATACCCTCCCGAAATCACAATAATGACTCCTAAATTAAACAGTCAAAAGCAAGCAAGGTTCAACCAGAGTCCCAACAAATGGTTCCAACTTGACAGTTAATCGCACAATTTCAACCAACCCAAAAGAATTAGCAAATTCAAGTGAAAAAAATTCCAACCAGTACCACTGGTGCAAATCACAGTAAATGAAACCCCTCAAAACGGTCAAACCCCACGACTGCCAAAGCCAAGCAATACCAAATAAAATCAGAAATTTGAAATCGAACTTCAATTACCTCCACTGTAGTCCAAATAAAGAAAGTGGAAGTGGTGGTGACTGATGTCCTGCGTGCGGGGCGTGAGAGTGAGGCAGTGGGGCGCTAACGGCAGAGGAGATGGGTGGCGCGGTGAGTGGAGGAAAAAGGGGGTGGCGTGCGAGGGCAGCGAGCAGTGGTTCGACCAAGGAGTCGGTGGAGCTGTCGGCTATGGATCGAAGAGAGAGAGAGAGACACGAGGAGAGAGTGAGAGCTGAGAGAGACGCGCGGGCTTGGACTGGAGTCGCACGCACAAGGGAGCAGCGGTGGTTGGCAGAAGCTTTTGGGTCGCGCCTGCACCGGGGCTTTAGCAGCGGCGATGGCGCAATGGTGGCGTCTGCGAGATCGTTGGCGGCGCACATTGCTACGGAAGGAAGAGGTGGCTGCGGCGAGCGAGGTGGAGGAGATGGGTGGCGCGATGAGTCGGTCGAGTAGAGAGAGAGACGAGGGGTCGCCGCACGGCGACGACGGAGTGGGCCGGCGCACGATGGTTTTCGATCGAACGAAAGGAAGAAACAGCGGGGGGAGAAAGAAAGAAGAAGAGAGAAAGAAGAAGGAAGAAAGAAAGAAAAAAGAAAGAAAAGTAAGAAAAAGTAAAGAGAAAAAGAAAAACAAAATAGTATTTGTTTTTTTTAAAATCAAATTAATTAATTAAAAAAGATTTTTTTGAATTCTTTTTATTAAAATTTTTTATTTAATTAATTAATTCGAATGTATTTATTTATTATTATTATTTTAAATTTATTTAATTTTTTTTATATTTTTCCATTTCTTTATATTTTTTATTTTTTTATATATTTTTATTGTTGAATATTATTAATATGATACAAATCTATTTTCAAAATTCAAAATTAGAGAATAATAGAAAATCGAAAACTGTCCTCAAGCTTTGAATACTTGTCTTTCCCGCGAACGTAACGTAGGCACATCAAGAGGGCAGGAACCCTTCTGATCATGAGCTCTCCATACGACTTGACGCGGGCGCATCATGTCAAAGAGACATCTACAAATCATCAAAAATGAAAATTGAAACTCGAAATCAGTCAAATTCAAGGAAAACAGATTTAAACTATCACACAAAACCAAACAAACAATTAAAAGAAATTGGGTTGCCTCCCAATGAGAGTCTTTCTTTAATATCTTTGGCTAGACAAGGCAAGGTGTCAATAATTGAGACACGACGGTGCATCTAGACTTATCGTCTCCACTTCTCCACTTGGAAAACCTTCGTAATAATGCTTGAGACGGTGTCCATTCACCACAAACTTATTGTCTGTCTTAACACTCTAGATTTCAACTGCACCATAAGGAAAGAAATGAGTAGCAATAAAAGGTCCAATCCAACGGGAACGTAGTTTACCTGGGAAGAGTTTAAGCCTGGATTGGTACAGGAGGACCTTCTGACCAACTTCAAAGGTTTTCCTAGAGATTTGTTGATCATAAAATGCCCCCGCTTCTCTCCTTGTAAATTAATACATTCTCGTACGCTTCGTTCCAAATCTCCTCCAATTCTTGCAAATCCAATTTTCGTTGAGCACCGGCCTTTTCTAGATTCATGTTACACTATTTTATTGCCCAAAAAATCTTGTGCTCAAACTCCACTGGAAGGTGACACGGCTTCCCAAATACCAATCTGTACGGTGACATCCCTATGGGGGTCTTGTACATCGTCCGATAGGCTCAAAGTGCATCTTCCAACCGTTGACTCCAATCTTTCCTATCGGGGCGCACCATTTTCTCCAAGATGGACTTAATTTTTCAATTCGATACCTCCGCTAGACCATTGGTCTGAGGGTGGTATGACGTTGAGACCCTGTGGAGTACACCGTACTTGCGAAATAGCGCGGCTATAGTTTTGTTGCAGATGTGCGTCCCCCTGTCACTAACAATGGCTCTTGGTATCCCAAAACACACAAAAATATTAGACCTGATAAAATCTGCAACCACTTTCGAATCATTAGTTCGGGTGGCCTTAGCCTCCACCCATTTAGACACATAATCGACTGCCAAAAAAATATATATAAACCCAAATGAAGTAGGAAAAGGCCCCATAAAATCGATACCCCAAACATCAAAAATTAATGGGACTTGGGGCATATGATCTCTACGAGTTATATTACTTATCCTTTGACATCGATCACAGGACTTACAAAACACATACGCATCTTTAAACAAAGAAGACCAATAAAACCCACTTTCTAATACCTTATGAGCAGTTCTCTTAGGTCTAAAATGACCTCCACAAGCAAAAGTATGACAATAACTTAAAATCGATTGAAATTCAGTTTTGCTTACATATCGTTTCATCACTTGGTCAGCACATCTCTTCCACAAGTATGGATCATCCCAGATGAAATATTTGGCGTCGCTCTTCAATTTATCTCTCTTCGATTTTGGCCTACTTACAGGAAAATTACCAGTCACCAAGTAGTTAATTAGATTAGCATACCAAGGTAATTGAGAATTTAGAGAAAATAAATGCTCTTCAGGGAATGCATCCTTCAATGGCTCGTTCTCCTCTCTAACTGGTATGCGACTCAAATGGTCGGCTACTAGATTCTCTGAGCCTTTTTTATCCCTTATCTCCAGGTCAAATTCCTGTGGGAGCAATATCCACCTTATGAGCCTCGATTTTGCATCTTTCTTGGTCATTAGGTACCTTAACGCTGCATAATCATAAAATATAATAATTTTAGCACCTAACAAATATGACCTGAATTTTTCTAAAACAAAAATGACCACAAGTAGCTCCTTCTCAGTGGTTGAATAATTCAGTTGAGCCCCATTCAAGACTCGGGATGCATAATAGATGACGCGAGCTGTCTTTCCTACTTTTTATCCTAATACAGCCCCTACAGCATGATCACTGGTATCGCACATGATCTCAAATGGCAAACTCCAGTCAGGGGGTTGAATGATCGGTGGCGAGGTCAATAACTCCTTCAACTTGTCGAAGGCTCTCTCACATTTGTTATCGAATTTGAAGGCCACATCTTTTTGTAAAAACTGGAACAACGGGGCTCCAATTTTCGAAAAATCCTTGATGAACTTTCGGTAAAATCCTGTATGTCCAAGAAAAGAGCACACTTCCAGCATACTCGCGGAGTAAGGTAAAGCAAATATAACATCTATTTTCACCCTGTCAACCTCGATACCTTTAGAAGACACAATATGACCCAGGACTATCCCATGTTAAACCATAAAATGATATTTTTTCCAGTTAAGCATGAGATTAGTCTCTATACACCTCAACAGAATCAGTTTCAGGTTATCTAGACAGGTATCGAAGCTATCACCGTATACGCTGAAATCGTCCATGAAAATCTCAATGATTTTCTCAACATATTCAGAAAAAATACTTACCATACATCTTTGGAATGTTACAGGTGCATTGTACAACTCGAATGGCATCTGTCTAGAAGCAAAAGTTCTGAATGGGCACGTGAAGGTCGTCTTTTCTTGATCCTCCGGTGCGATGGCAATCTGAAAATACCCTGAAAATCCATCCAGAAAACAATAATAAGCCCGGCAAGCTAAACGCTCAACCATTTGGTCAATGAAAGGAAGAGGAAAATGGTCCTTTTTGGTGACGGCGTTCAGCATACGGTAGTCAATACACTGCCTCCATCCAATGGGTTTGCGCACTGGTACGAACTCATCCGTTTGGTTAGCCTCCACTGTCACTCCTGCTTTCTTTGGAACTACCTGGACCGGGCTCACCCATGGGCTATCCGATATCGCGAAGATGATCCCCACATCTAGCAATTTCAAAATTTCTTTCTTCACCACTTCCATCATGAGGGGGTTGAGCCTCCTTTGGGCTTGTCGTACAGGTTTGGCATCCTCTTCCAGCCTAATCCGGTGCATACAGATGGAGGGGCTGATCCCTTTGATGTCACCGATGGTCCATCCCATCGCATCTTTATGCTCTCTAAGGACTCGGATTATCTTCTCCTCCTGGGTTTCCGAGAGTGCAGTTGATATAATCACCGGGAGTGTTTTGTTGTCACCCAAATACGCATATTTCGAGTGCTACGGCAGGAGGTTTAACTCCAACACAGGTGCCTGCATCACAGATGGTAATACCCTTCGGTGAGGTTCAGGAATGAAAATAGGTGAAACTTCATACCTTTCGTTGTGGTTGGCAACGAGTGTAATGCTCCTATTGTACATTTCAAATCTTCACTCCACTCCACCTCAAGAGTTGTCTCCAACTCGAGGTGATTAGTTAAAACAACCTCCAACTCATCCCTGCCAACAGTTTCAAATACTTCCTGCACCGCAGTGTCAATGGCACTTACAGAGAAAACAGAGCTAAAATTGGAGTTTGAGGGGTATTTCATAGTATCAAAAATATTAAAATGCACAATTTTTTCATCAAATTTCATGGACAAGGTACCCTTATTAACATCAATTTTTGTTTCTGCTGTACTAAAAAAGGGTCTATCTAATGGCAAGGGTGAGGGATCGGGTGAGTGATCATCATCCATGTCAAGTACATAAAAGTCAGTTGAGAATACTAAATCATTAATTTTAACCAACACATTTTCAACCAACCCATCAGGATATGCATTAGTTCGATCAGCTAATTGAATGATTATCCAGTTTCTTTTAATGGATCTAGGTTTAGGGAAGCATAGATAGATTTTGACATTACATTGATCGATGCTCCTAGGTCTAACATGGCCTTCCTAATCAAAGTGTTGTCTATCCTACAGGGGATAGTAAATATACCTAAGTCTCCACACTTCGGTGAGAGTTTTCTCCGTAAGACCGCTAACACATTCTCTCCAACAATGACTCTTTCATCTTCCCTCAGCCTCCTTCGATTGACGTACAAGTCCCTCAAAAACTTTGCGTACTTCGGCACCTGTTTAATTGCATCTAACAGGGGGATATTGATCTCTATCTTGCGAAATACCTCCAAGATCTCCTTCTCATTGTCTTGCTTTCTTAGTTTCTCCAGTCTGCTAGGAAAGGGAGGTGGGTTAGTCTTAACTGTAATGACTGAGTCCGGGAGTATCTTTGGATTTGTGTCATTGCTGTCCTCCTTTTCAAGATCATTTTCGATCTTTTCCTCATCCTTGTCCTTTGGAATCGTAGGTTCAGACCCCTGAATTTCCTTCCCGCTCCTTAGGGTCATCACGCTTACGTTCTTCGGGTTCAATTCAAGCTGAGACGGCAATTTACCTTGGACTTGGGACTCCAAACGGTTGATTGTTATGGCCATTTGATTCATCTGATTTTGAATGGATTGCATCTGGCTCATTTGATTTCTTATATTATGTAGTTCGGAGTCCGTCTTTTGTTGATGTTGCGCGGTGGTAGCCATCAGTTGTTTCATCATCTCCTTCAAATATAGACTAGAGTTCGGTGGCGGAGGTGGTCGGGGTTGGTACTGCTGCTGGTACTCTTGTTGTTTATTTGGCACAAAGTTAGACTGCCTGTTCCCTGCATAGTTGAGGTTGGGATGGTCCCTCCAACTGGGGTTGTAGGTACTTGAATATGGGTCGTAGGGCTTTCTTGGTGCGGGCGCGTGACCAGCCATGTTTAGTTGCTCTACACTTTCCTCTTGAATCATTGGACACATCTCCGTAGAATGACCCATACCAGTGCAAATCCCGCATACCTTGGTCTAAGATGCATTTCCTACAACCAGTTGTCTAACAAAAGAAGTCAACTTAGTCAGCTGCTGCTGGATAGAGGATGTCTCTACCTCATTCACCTTGTGTATCGGGACATCCTCCTTCGTACCAAATTGCTGCGAATTCTCCGCCATTTCTTCGATTAGCTCACACGCTGCTCGAAGGGTCTTGTTCACCAGTGCCCCTCCATTCGCAGCATCAATTATACTCCTGTCTCTGAAGAGTAGCCTCTCGTAAAAATATTGTATGAGCAACTGCTCACTTATTTGGTGCTAAGGGCACTTGATGCATAATTTCTTGAATCGCTCCCAGTAATCATAAAGCGACTCCCCTGGGTGCTGCTTGTTACCACAGATCTCCTTCCTTAGACTTGCAGCTCGAGACGCGGAAAAATACTTGTCTAAGAACTTTTTCTTCAGCTGGTCCCACGTGGTGATACTACCTGATGGTAGGAGTACAGCCAATCTTTTGCAGAGTCCTTCAAGGAGAAGGAGAATGCCCTCATTTTTATCTGCTCTTCTGTAATGCCCGGGGGCTTCATGCTGTTGCAAACGACATCAAACTCTTGCAAGTGCTTATACGGCTCCTCACCTGGTAAACCATGGAATTATGGCAAAAGATGAATTAGACCAGATTTTAATTCAAATGGAGTGTTATCATTTAAACTTGGGAAAGTAATGCATAAAGGCTGCTGATTTAAATCAGTAGCAGTCAACTCTCTTAATGTTCGTGCATTCGCCATAGTGACTTCTTCTTGATCTGAGTCACTCGAAGTATCGCCAAACGAATCTGTTGGTTCAACTTCTGGCTCAAGTCTCTGAGATGCAGCACTGGAGTGGTCTTCTTTGAGTTGTCTGGTCTCTTTCCTTATTCTGCGCCCAGTTTTCTCTACCTCAGGGTCAAAAATTAATTCACCTGTACTAGAAGAACGAGGCATACACTCGAAAAATACCAGAAAATTAGAACAAAAATGAACTAAAAAAGAAACAATTAAATGACAGTCCCCGGCAGCGGCGCCAAAAATTGACTGGTTGTCGAGACCTGTGCAATAATAAAATAAACCTAATTGCTAGTTAAAGTAACCAAAACCCGATTCCAAGTACTAGAGTAGGGACTCTAGGTGTGCAATTAGTTACTTGATTCACCCTATTCCCGAAGAGTTTGCTTGATCCGATATATTCGAACGGAATGACTTTTTTCACAAATAATTATGAATTCGTAGACAGGGCAAGTAGGGTCGTATTCTCAGAAATTGAGGATATTTGTCTCTTAAGAAATCCAAAATAACACAGGGGGTGTTTTTGTATAAACGATGACAATCAAAGAAATTCGAATAAAAAAAAATAAATAGTTAACTAGAAATTAAATGACAATTCACTAAAATTAGAGTAACAATAATTAAAGGTCTAGCCAAGAAATAATTTCAGCAATGGTTCACCTAATTGATCATCGATGCACAAGCAATTCCAATTATTTATTAATAAATAGGTTATAACTATCAAACAAGTGATGGCAGTCAACCCCTCCTTATTGTATTGGTGATTAAGGTACGCCCGTTAATCACTACTCTAATTGAGAAATAATCCTAAGTACACCTATAAGATTTAATTCCCCAATTGCCTTACGTATTAGAGGAGCCCTATTCTAACCAAATAACACACTACCAGGGTTATTTCAAATTAGCCTGCGTATCCCTTTGACACAAATCTAATCATGCCAGTTGTCACTAATTCAAGACAATTAAACAATTACGGATTTAAATGCCCTAATTGACAATAGATTATCAAGTTAACTAATTATTCGGATCCAAGACAAACAATTAATTGAACAAACTGTATCCAGGGAATATGCGAATAACAATAAATAAAAGAGAAAGATAAAATTAAATCGATTTCACAATTTTTAGGCGAATCAAAGCCTCCGTTGTTCCTTGACTAGAGTGAGGAAATTAGTTCATATTTTATGCGAAAAACCCACGCAAAATTGAAGAGAAAGCAGCAGCCATTGTCTCAGAAATTTGGAGAATTCAATTCGCTCCAATCAAGAAAAGATAGCAAAGTTACAAAAGGTGATCCCTTGTTTCACTTCGGATGACATACGAAGAAGGAAAAGAAATTACTAAGAGCTAAAAGGAAGAAAAGTCAAAGCTCTCCTAATTGCTCCTGACATGCGCAGGAGAAGTACTACTCAAAAACACCGAAGGAAAAATCAAAAGCTAAAAAAACTCCCCAAGTAGTGCTAATCCTCTGCAATTTCTAGTTTCTATCTAATGCCTGCTCTCATCCACTGTGCGGTGGCCCAGCCTCCAAACCGAAGACTCCAGCTTCCTCTTTTTTTTTCTTGCTGTCTTCGGCCAAATTACCAAAAAGGGCTTGCATCCCCTTATTCCAAAAATGTCCCTGAATGCCTGCTATTTGAACTCTTTCCCGATGACTGTCAAATTGGCATTGGTTGTGGTATTTTAATTCTACTCCCTGAAATAAATGTAAATTACGAAAAGTGAGTAGAATCTAATAATTAATCTACATCGGGTCAGGTAATAGGAAAAATTAATAATAAAATAAATGATAAAATCGCAACCTATCAATACATAAGTAAGTGCTATTTTATATACAACTCGAATGATTTGTTGTAATTATTCTTGTAGTACTCTCTCTCTTGCTTGAGAGCATCTCTCTCTAGTTTGAGAGCTTTTCTTCTCATTGTAGGAGGTTTCAAAATTGCAGCGCCAACCCAAAATAGAAAGTTACACAGAGCTAGCTTTACTTCCAATAGTGACTGTTCAACTTTCGTACAACCGAGACACCCAAACCCACGTCCATAAACTCTTCTCTGAGCTGTAACTCTGTTTCTTGTGTGGAAATGGTCATGATCCTAGGAACATTTGAAGGATGCAACCCAGAAAAGGTGACTTGAACTTTCGATGAGCTGATGTGCGTGATTTCGTAGTTGTCTTTTTTGGTAGTATAGATTAGGTTTTTTTGCTGTTTTTTGGTGCCTTCCTATTCTGTTTTGCAGGGGTACTCAACTGGATCTTCTGCGATTGGAAATAGTGCAAGGTAGCGCCTCTACAACTAGAATCTGGAGGATGGAGGAAGATTTAACAAGAGCTTTTAGAAAGTCCGACCTGTCTCAGTCGGAACTAGAAGGTGTAGATCTCTCCTCTGATGTAGACACCAAAATTTTAGCGTATTTTGCATTTACTATTTTGTCTTAATTTTTATTTGTCGTGTTAAGTTTTATTCACTTTTTAGTTTTTAGTTTTTAGTTTTTATTTTATTATTTTTATTTGTAAGTTTTTAGCATAGAATCTCTCGAAAGAAAAAAAAAAGAAAAAAAGAAAAGCATTCAAAAAATATGCTTTAGTTGTTTTGATTTAAATTCCATGTTTTCTTGAAGGAAAAAAGAAAGAAAAAAGATGAAAAATTTGAAAAAATGAAAAAAAAGGGAAAATTGAATTTGCATTTTGTTGTTTCTAATGTTAATTAAATTGTTTTTGTTTTTAATTTTTATTATTTTCAATTTTGTTATTTAAGTTTAAAAAAAAAAAAAAAAATGATACGCGACTTGCAAGCTGCGTTTTTCGCAGCTTGCAAGGAAGGGCTTCGGGCAGCCCTTGGCTGCAAATACAGAAGAAGTGGCTGGGTGTTAGGGTTGGTTTGGCTCCCATATAAATAGAAAAAGGCAGGCAGCCGCAACAGGAGAAGGAGAGAGAGGATTAAGAGATGACGGCTGAAAATAGGAAGCAAAAAAGGAAGCGATAAAACGGGAGTGAAAAAAGGAGAGAGCTTTCGGAGTGAGGAGGCTCGAGTGAGGAAGCTACAGACTGAGGAAGATCGAAGAGGAGCGGAGCAACAAGGAAAAGAAAGAAACCAAAAGGAAGGTGACGGGCAGAGAGAGTCGGGGGGAGAGAAGAAAACAAAAAAGAGAGGAAGTTTTTCTTTGAGGAACGGCTAAGGAAAAACCGAGAGCAAAGGAGAGAAATCTGGGCTGAGGTCTGAGAGAGAAAGAGAGTGGAGAGTGAAGCTGGGACAGATTCGGAGCAAAAGAAAAGGGAGAGGCTACGGCCGAAAGAGAAAGGGAGCAGCAACCAAAGCAGGGAGGAGGAGGAATTGCCGGAAACTTTCTTCATCGGCTGTCTTTGTTCTTTCACAGACTGCACTAGCTTCTATCCATCTTTCAAGGTATATTTCCAAGCTATCCATCAAAGCTATGTTTTAGATTTTTACTTGAAGTCAGGATTGTTTTTCTTCTCCATAAATCTGTTGAGGAAGGGATGAACTGTAATCTTGGATATTGTTCTGTTTCTTCCTTTTCTTGGTTCCGTTGTCAAGGATTTTATGGGAAAGGCTAGATTTTTTCCGTTGATCAAAACCTCTTAGCAGCAATCTTGATAAAAATTTGATCTTTCGGGCTGCTAAACCATTTTATGTGAATGTATTGTTCAGAATTTCTTTGTTGCAATCAGTTCTTTCATTGTTGTTTGTTTGTTTGGAGCTTTAAAGTTAAGCAGCTTGTTGTTTGGTTACCTGAATCTGGTTTGCTTGATGAAATGAAAAGTCGCGGCTGGGTAAAATTGCAGAAAAGCTTGCGGCACTTTGTCTCTTTCTTTCTATCGTTGTTTTTGCTGTTTACTTTCATTTTTTGTTGGTCAGCTTCATTTTTCTGTTTTCGATCCTGCTACGAAGTTGCGTGTTTAGTTGATGATGGATAGGTAGAATTCTGGTTCCTTGTTGAATCTGTTTGCATGATAAACTAGAAATTCTGGACAAGTCGCGGCTGAAAATTGCAGCAAAGCTTCTGATTTTCCAGATTTGCATGATAGCTTTCTTGAGTTTTTGTTTCCTTGTTTGGGCTTGCGGTTTTGGATAGCTGTTGTTTAATCTAAAGCCTTTGATGCTTGGTTAAAAATCCTGATTCATTATGGGTTGCCAAAAGCTTCCTAGCTTTGCAGAAATTCTTGCGGCATTCTGTCTTGTTGTTTTTCCTTATCTTGGGCGGTCATCAACTCAGATTTGCCATCTTAATCTTGCAAACAAATTGTCATGTCTAGATTTGGGTCAATAATTTCTGGTTTGATGAACTTGTTTGTATGATGAAATGGATGTAGTTGTTGCTGGGTATTGCCGAAGCTTTGGAAATAAAAAGGAACAGCCTTTGTTTTCTAGCTGCAGAAAGCTTTAAAATGCAGAAATCTTCTACGTATGCATGCATGGAAAAATTCTGAGTTTTGCATTTTGACCCTCCAAGTCTCCCCTCGTTCTACTATGACCCAGTCAATTGAAGAATTTCATCAATTTGGTCCTTGGCAACTCTAATTTTGCAACTTCATTGTTTGTTTGCTTTAATTGGCTACCATGCTTTGCTTAAATTGCACTTAAGTCACAATTTTAAAGGTTTTATGATCAATTGAGCTTGTGTTTGTACATTTTCTTTAGTTTTTCCAAATAAATTGGTACCTTGACCCTTTTATTATTTTGGAGGGTAAATTAGTAGTTTCGCCTCGCTAGGGCATCGATTCAAGGGAGGTACACCCTATCCCTTATTTGCACTTCATTTGACCCTACGTGCTCCTACGTGTTATGTGAATATGCATGTCTACTTCGCTTTCCTTGCCTTTCCTTAATTCCTTGCATTTATTTCATTTACTTTTGCTTTTATTTAAGTTATTATTTTAATGGGGTATGTGTACACCTCTTGGCTTGTAATAGATAGGGCTGTGGCGAGCAATTTGGTCCATTTTCCCCTTCCCCTTTTGTTTTAGTTAGTGAATGTAATAGGTTCATTAGCTTGGTTGCATGCCTACGTGTTAAGTGTTATTCATTTTATTAGGCTTTTGCATCTAGTCGAGCATGCTAAATGTTACGTGCTACGTGTTTGGTATGTCTACTTGCTTTCCATAGTGTGGATGAATGGAATGGATGAATGTACGTCACCACACTAGTCCAACGCTAGTTGTGGCTTCTTTTATCGTTTCCACTAGTCTAATGCTAGTAGGAATTCATAGAAAGGGCTAGTCCAACGCTAGACCCAATAGGATTTTTCCTTTGTTTTTCATTAATGCATTATTTGCTTGTTCACTACATATCATGCATTTTTCCTTAGTTTTATCATTTGGCATGCTCCTCGATTCCCCTTTCCCCTCACTTTAGGTCTTGCATCTCATGCTAGTTAGGGTACATTTGCCTGAAGAGTCCCCTTTCGATAAGGGAAACGAGCGAGTTTGGCTACGAAATAGCCTTAGCACGCTAGTTTTTCCTTCTAATCAAAGGGAAGATTAAAGTCACAAAGTTAGGACTCCCCGTTCCCGTCTTGATGCATTCCTCTAGGGTTCATGCATTTCATTTATTCACTATCCTATACACTTCTACTTTATACTCTATCCCTTTTTCCACATTCTCACTTCACACTACTTTTGGATGTTTTCATTTAACTACTCACACTTTATACCATATCACTCGCACACATGCACTTTATGTTATTTTCACATTATCATTCTTTACTCACCTTACCTTGTAAATACATTTGCACACCTCCACTTACATCCTATTATTTTTATCACTTTTCTCACTTCACACAAACTCACATTTTCACATGGCATGCATTCCACTCATTTTTACGTCATTTAGGATTATGTGTGACCTCTCCAAAGGATCATTATTGGGCTTCACAATTAATGTGATTGGCACCACTCAACCTTTGAAGAGAAATTTCCCCCATGTCCCCCTAGGTCTAGGTTTTTTGCATTCATATAGTTCGTCCAACATGCGATACATACCTTGGGTAGAAAAACTAGGAAAAGAAGGGCTAGTCACGCAACTAGCTTTTGCTAGGGTAAGGGAGTGCCTTAGGCTTTGCCTTTGCCTTCTCCCTTATCAAATGTGACCCCCGATCCCTCGCTTTGGTTACGTAGACCTAAAAGTTCTAAAAAGGGTTTGTTTATTTCGCTTTCCAAAAAATCACTTTTGGGTGACTTGGTACACCCTAACTCTATACCAAGTGGCGACTCCATTTTTTCATTAAAAACCCTTTTTGAACTTTGCTTGGCCAAATCGTCGCATTCTCAAGTCCCATGGCCTTTTTACTTTTCATTTCGAACACGCTCACATTCCACTACTCACACACCACACCATCAAAAAGTGGGGCGCGACATCTGACGATATAAGTGAGGGGATCCAAGACCGTAGGCAGAGTCTGGTGCGAAGGTTGATAGGCAAAAAGGTTGCACATTTCACGGGTATTAAGAATTTTACTAATCATGCATGGGGATATCCCAGGAACTTAACTGTTACTGAGCTGGGTCCAAATTTTTTTCAATTCCAGTTAGAAAGGGGAAAGGACTGTGAAAAAATCCTGTTGGGAGGACCGTGGATTATGGATAATCAGATTCTAGTGATTAAGGAATGGGAGGTTAGGTATGAAAGGAAGCTCCACCATTTTAGATTTGCACACATATGGGTACAAATTTGGAATCTTCCAGTCCATTGGTTGTGTAAGTCAGTGGGCTTTAAGTTAGGAAAGATTTTTAGGTCGGTGAGAGAGGTACTGGTTCCACCAGGGGAGGGAAAGTCTGGGAGACATCTGAAGATTATGGCTGAAGTGGATATGCTACAACCTCTCCCGAGGGGTACGTTGGTAAAGCTTGAGGGAGTGAACACATGGGTGGAATTTAAGTACGAGAGATGCCCAGATTTTTACTACAATTGTGGGATCATTGGGCATGGGGACAAGTCATGTACAGGGGACAAAAGGGAAGGACTGTCTTGTAGGGAAGGCCAGTATGGTGCTTGGATGAGGGCAGGAAATATAATGGCCTCCCCCTTGAAAGCATGCTTCACGTCTAACACAGAGGCGAGTCAGAAACCTAAAGAGTTGACAATGGTAGACAAAGGATCCAATAGCAGGATAGGGGGGATACTTGAGGAAGGATCTGGAGTCATGGGTGGTATAAGTAGCAGGGGGTGACAAGGAGACTAAGGGAAATGATCAGGAAAAACTGGCAATGGAGGAAAAATGGGGAGAGATTCTGAGGGAAAGTACAGGACTGAAAGGACGAGTAGAGAAAGAGGGTAAGGGTGAGGGAAAACAAAAAGAGGGGAGTGGAACTATAGTGCAGGGAAATATTGAAGCCCATAAGGTGGTAGTGGACCTGGGAGTAGACTTGATTAGAAAAGAAAATCAGATCCCAGAGAATATGGTGTTAGATGATTGTGTTGTTAGAGAGAGGATAGACAAGTCAGGAAAGGGGAGTTTGAATAGCAAGGACAGTAACACAATAGATGCCATGAGCCGAATCCAAGTAAGTGAAAGCATACCAGGAAGGAAAAATTAGTGGAGGAGGAGTTTGCGCACCAAAAGAGTACCATTGAAAGATATCAAGGACAGGGGAACAGAGAGCAACATTGGAGAGAAAAGAAAAACACAGGAAGAATGCCATGACTTGGATCTAATGGAAAAGGACACAGTACAAGGTCCACACCACAAGTGCTTAAAAAGGGATTAAGATGATGCACAACATGGAGAGGAATTGGAGGCTAGCCCCGCAATGCCTCCACCAACACAATGAAGGTGGCAGTGTGGAATTGTTGAGGTGCAGGAGACCCCTTGACAATTCCCCAACTTAAGGAGGTACTCCACCTCCACTCTCCTAGTATAGTATTTTTGTGTGAAACAAAAAACAAAGAATGGTACATGAAGCAAGTACAAAAAAGGATTAAATTTGAACATAGCCTTGTCGTGAATCCCAAGGGTAGAGCAGGGGAATTAGCTTTGCTTTGGAAGGAGGGGGTGCAACTGCTTGATGTACACAGTACTGAGTGGTACATTGCAGCAATGGTGGTAGATAAGGAGTTAAATGATCACTGGTGGCTGGTAGGAATATATGCAAGTACTGAGGAAAGAGTAAGAGTGCAACAATGGGAGACTATAAAGGAAAAGAAAAGGGAATGGGGGGAAAAATGGATAATAGTGGGAGACTTCAATGATATCTGCTCAAATGGGGAGAAATGGGGAGGGAAATAGAGATCAAAGGGTAGTTTTAGGGAGTTCAATAGTTTTATCTTTGGGAACGAATTGGTGGATATAGGGTATAAAGGGGTTCCTTGGACATGGAGCAACACATGGGAAGGGGAGGGAGAGATAAAAGAGAAGCTAGATCGATGTTCAGGGAGTGTTGGATGGGTGCAAGCGTATGAGAATACTACAGTTGAACACATTGAGAAAGAAGCATCAGATCACTGCCTGCTAATGGTGGATACTAAACTGAAGCAAAGGGGTATAAAAAGAAGGTTCTGTTTTGATTAGAGATGGGCAAAGGATGAGGAGTCTGTGGCTGTTATCCAAAGAGCTTGGGAGCTGGAGCAACATGGGTCTAGAATGTTTAGAGTGGTGAGACGAATCAAGGAATGTAGAGTAGCTTTGATTGAATGGCACAAGGCAAATAAAGGCAATACAAAGGCAAAAATTGAGGAGCTAAAGGAGCAACTAAGGGTAGCACGTGAGGGGAGTGAGCTGGATAAGAAAGGAGCTTTTGCAAACTTGAAGCTACAATTGAGTAAAGCATACAAGGATGAAGAGCTATATTGGAGCCAGAAATCAAGAAGCAGATGGCTCAAGGAGGGGGATAAGAATACAGCTTACTTTCACCTAAGTGTCATGGCTAATAGGAAACAGAACAATATCAGCATACTCCAGAAGACAAATGGGGTGTGATGTGCAAGTGAAGAGGAAATTGAAGCTGAAATTAGCAAACACTATGCGGAGCTCTTCAAGTCTAATGATCCTACCAAATTTGAAGAAGTGTTGCTAGGCATACCTCGCACTATTTCCAGTCTCATGAACACATAGTTGATTAAACCTGTGACTGAGTTGGAGATTCAACAAGCCATTTTTTCCATGTTCCCTAATAAAGCTCCTGGAGTTGATGGTATGCCCCATTTATTCTTCCAAACATACAGGCATATTATCAAAAATGATGTTGTTAATGCTGTGACTAGCTTTTTCCATTCTAGCAAAATCTTAACGGCCATCAATGAGACCATTATCTCCTTAATCCCTAAAGTTGAAAATCCTGTTGTGCTTACTAACTTCAGACCCATTAGTCTTTGCACGGTGATTTATAAAATTATATCTAAGATCTTGGCCAATAGACTGAAAAAAGTCCTCAAGCATTGTATTAGCCCATCACAATCTGCTTTGTACCAGGGCGACAAATTCTAGACAATGTGATCATAGCTCATGAAATGTTGCATTTTTTGAACAACAAGAGGAGAGGTAGAGTAGGCTTCATGACATTAAAGCTTGATATGTCTAAAGCCTATGACAGAGTGGAGTGGAAATTCCTAGGCAGAATTATGTATTTCCACAGTCCACTACTCCTTTAATTTAAATGGACAAAAGGTGGGCAACGTCAAACCTTCCAGAGGAATCCGACAAGGAGACCCCCTTTCTCCCTACCTGTTCATTATATGTACGGAAGGGCTGTCTAATTTAATCAAGAAATTTGTGGGAAAAAAGCAACTAACTGGCATCAAAGTCTGCAAGGACAGCCCTATGGTTTCACATCTATTTTTTGCAGATGACTCATTATTGTGTTGCAAAGCAAGCAAGGAGGAGGCACAAAAGGTCAAGGAGATCATTCAGATATATGGTCAAGCCACGGGACAGGTAGTAAATTTTGATAAGCCAGCTATGTTTTTCTCTAAAAATACTCCCAACTTGATTAGAAGGGAAATTAGTGAGGTCTTGGACAACATGAGAGAAGTCTCTAGTGGTAAATACTAAGGCTTACCTATGACTATTGGGAGAGCTAAGAATCAGATTTTTGGGTACCTGAAAAGTGTAATCACAAGAAAACTTCAAGGGTGGAAACATAAGTTGCTTAGTCCAGGGGGTAAGGAGGTTTTAATCAAATCAGTCATTATGGCCATGCCTACATACATTATGTCTTGCTTCAAGCTCCCTAAAGGCTTGTGTAAGGCCATTAGTGCAACCATAGCTAGATTCTGGTGGGGTGGTGGGGTTGCAGAAAATAAAATTCATTAGGTTAGATGGAGTAAGCTGTCGGAGGTTAAAGGGAAAGGGGGTTTGGGCTTTAGAGACTTGGAAGCTCTCAACGTGGCCTTGCTTGCAAAACAAATTTGGAGAGTTGTCACCAATCCTAATTTGTTAGTAAGCAAGGTCCTGAAACCTAAGTACATGAAGGATGAGGATTGGTTAGACCAAAAGCCCCTGCACACAGCTTCCTGGTGCTGGAAAAGCTTGCACAAGAGGGGAGAGCTCCTTCAACAAGGGTTATACAAAAGGGTGGGAGATGGAAGGGCGATAAAAATCTGGAAAGATAGGTGGTTACCTGGATCAACTGCTGGGAAAGTAGCCACAGCAAGACAAGTGGGATGCCAGATAGAGTTTGTCCATGAGTTAATTGAGGGAGGGAGGTGAAAGACTGATCTCTTGCAGCACTGGTTTAATGCAGCTGATGTAGAGCATATTACTAGTATTCCTCTAAGCCTTTATGATAGGAAGGACAGACTATATTGGAACCATAGTAAAGCTGGGGTCTATACAGTGAAATCAGGTTATGTTTTTGCAAAAGGGGGAAGGGACACCATAAACCGTAGATTAGAACCTGATTCAGAGACTAGCTGGGAAGTAAGGAAGCACGGCGGTGTGGAAAAGAGTGGGGAGTCTAAATATTAAGATGAAGCTGAAGCATTTTTTATGGAGGTGGGCTGGCCACTAATGAAGCACTACGTCAGAGAGTTGGAAAAGGAAGCAACATTTGTTATTGCTGTGGAGAGGCTACCGAACCCATTGAACACATATTTTTCTTTTGCCCAAAAGCTCAAATGGTGTGGAGGTTAGCTCCTGTGAGATGGGAAGGGCTCGTTGAACTACAATGCAATGTGTAGAGATGGTGGGATGCGGTGTTGGAATCAGCTAAGGAAGCGCAAGGAATGGATCGAATAAAACTCACAGTAAATATCCTCTGGCAGCTCTGGAAAGCGAGGAACAAGATGGCATTTCAGCTGGAAAGTGTGGATGCAAAAGGGATCATCGACAAAGCTCAACAGGAATGGATCAAATACGATGAGGCAAATGGAATAGATCCCTGGGCAGCTGCATCATCCGAGAGGGGAAGACTGGCTCAGCACACTTGGGAGCCACCCAAGGAGGGAATCATGAGGATTAACACGGATGCAGCAGTTTCAGCAAAAATGGTTAGAACTGGTCAAGGGATAGTTGCAAGGAACTGGCGTGGGGAATTAGTGAAAGCCCGAGGAATTGTTGGAAGAAGAAGAGGGGAGGCTACCACGGAGGAAGCGTTAGCGATCAGGAGTGCGCTGGAAATGGCTCAAGCTGCAGGATGGACAAAAGTAGAAGTCCAGTCAGACTGCAAAAATGTTGTGAGCTCTATTAATACGGGTAATGTTCAGGATTGTAAGATACAAACAATCCTAGAAGACATTGTGGTCCTCAAGGATAGCTTTGACAGTTGCTTAGTTCTCTTTGCTCCCAGGACTACGAATGGTTGTAGTCATGCAATGGCACAACTCGCTGTCAAGTTGGTTAGGAATATTGAATGGGAAACTTCTTTCCCAACATGGTTAACAGATTTAGCTAGGAAAGATATGGGGGTAGTTACCCCTTTTTGTAATTAACTCTTGTATTATCAAGCATTAATATCTATAAATTGTTCTCGTCTATTTAAAAAAAAAGAAAGATTTGTTGTAATTGTAATATAACTTTAATTTTTATAGTTGTGACCCAAAAAAATAAATTTATTAAAACTTTACCATTTTATTATATTCATAGGTATTAATAGATGGAAATTGTGATGTATAGATAAGTGCAATTCTATATATAACTCGAAAGATTTGTTGTTATTGTAATCCAAACTTTCTAACCTTTCACAAATTCAAAAATACTTAAGAATTTATAATATGACAAATTATTCTTACATATTTTATAAGGTCATGTGAAAAAAATAGGTTTCATAATATATTTAAAATGCTTAAAACATATAACATTTATAAATGATACATACAATTGTGTATCATACATTTACATTACGAGTAATTACTAACTATAATACTAAGTTTCAATCATTAATGAAAAAATCTTAGCATTATTTCAAATAAACTTCCTAATACTTGTTTCATTAATCATGTATTATACAAGTATATTACGAGTACTTACTAATTAAGGTACTAAGTTTTAATCATTAATAAAACATTTTATTGTTATTTCAAATAAACTTCCTAGTATTGGTTTGGTATAAGTTTTTTAAGCAAAATAGTACATTTGTGCTATAAATTAGTAAGTTTTGGTCATTAATCAAATTTACTATGTTATAAGTAAGAATTACTATTTGTGTATAAAAACTTACTATTACTTGAACTAAACTTACTCTCTCAAAAGTATGTTTGCGATATAAAATAGTAATTTATCTCTTTAAAAAGTAAGTTTCATATTTATACCAATTTACCTTTTGAGACACAAAAAATACTAATTATTACGGTTAACTTACTATTTTAGATGAGAAACTTACTTCCTTATTTTTAGGCATTATCCTAATTAGGTGGATAGATTCAACAGGTAATTAAATGGTCGCTAAAAATAAAATAACATGTTATATCAGGCAAAAACTGTTTAGTTATCATAACGATAGTTACTACAGTATTTTCCCACAATACAATATAATTGATACACAAAAAGCAAACAAGCTTATTATTATATCATCTTACTTTGAATAAATGCGCTGCCACCATCCCAACAGGAAGTTTGCCCACTAAGAAAATCTCATACACTGGATAAAAGCAGAAAAAAAAAAAAAAAAGTCCAAGAAAGTAAAAACAGCATAAAAATACTCTCCCCAGACGTCAATTGAAATGACACAAAGCAGTACCGAACTAAACTCATCCCGTAGTGGAAAAAGGAGACGGACAAGGGGGTGCGATAACTTCCACAATTCCTTCAAGCATCTGGCTCACCTTCCTCATTTTAGGCCTAAGCGAAGAGTTTTCTTGGATACACCACATGGCAACCATCTGAAATCTCTCCAGCATCATTTGATCTTCTAGGGCCTCTAAATCATTTTCAACAAACATATCCAATCTTCCTTCTTGAAAGCAATCCCAAGCCCAGTCAATTAAAATTGGGTTTTCTCCTTCACCAAGGTTTTCAATGTTCTCCACACATCTGCGGCAAGAAATGATCTCCAGTAACAAGACACCAAAACTATAAACATCAACCTTTGCAGTGATTTGGTTGCTCCTGAACCATTCGGGAGCAACATACCCTTTTGTTCCTCGAATACTAGTAAATGTTCGACTCTGATTGATCATCAAAAGTTTTGCCAATCCAAAGTCAGAAATCCGAGCATTGAAATACTCATCAAGGAGCACATTCTGGGGCTTTATGTCACAATGAATAATTTGAGTATTGCATTCTTCATGAAGGTATACCAGTCCCCTTGCAATCCCAATAGCAATTTGAGTCCTCATACTCCAACTAGGTTTGGGATTATTGAACAACAATCTCGCGAGAGTGCCACAGCTCATATATTCATACACCAATAGACGATGTTGCCCTTCATCACAGAATCCAAGCAAGCGGACCAAATTCTTGTGGTTAGTCTGGCCTATTGATTCCACTTCAGCACGAAACTCCTTGTCAGCATCTTGATCCATTCTGTATAACTTTTTCACTGCAAAAGTAGTGTTTTTGGATCTGATTTGCAAGTCACCTTTATAAACAGTACCAAAAGATCCCCTGCCCAACTCTTCCTTGAATTCATTTGTAGCATCTGCAAGCTCTTTGTACGCAAAATAAAGCAAATTTGTATTCAGTGCATCAGTATTTGGATGAGTTATTACCTTCTTTTTGTGGTATATGAAGTAAAAACCGAAACAAGCAGTGGCAATGAACACCAAATTTACGAAGAAAGAGCTTCCAAGGAGCAGAGATCCCACAAGTACCACAGTTCCTCGGTTTTTTGGCTTTGATCCTGTCAGAACTGGAGGAAGAGTTTGACCAACTGGGGGAAGAGTTTGACATACTGGAGGAGCATCATTTTTGCGATATTTTATGAAAGCTTTTGACTGACCGCCAGTGCTTTCTGCCCTCCCATTAGCAAGTGGCAGCCTCTTCTTCCAGCAACCACTGCCACTGAAAATGGCCACAGCACAGAAACAATCCTGCAAGCAAGATTGCTTACAAACTGGTTCTTGTGAAGGATATATTCGCTCATAGTCGGACAGAGGCCAATTTATGTCATTGACCACCTCTAAATCAAAAAGGCTTTCTGAAGAGCCCTCTACTTCACCACAGCCAAGAGAAGAGTTTGGTATGCAGCTGCCATACGCGTCCTTTGGATCAAGCAATATATACCCGTTTGGACACTTGCAAGCCGGTCTTCCATTATCTTCGAGGTAGCAAACGCTGTTAAATCCACAAGCTCCACTCCCCATTTCTCCTTGAATATAACATATATTAATCGGCACATACCAAAAAATTGTCCAGTTCGGGTTGCCAGTAAAAGTCCTAGGATGATAATAATGTGTGAAAACCCCATAAAAATCTATTGTTGCCCTATGATAGTATTCTGATGCTTGTGGTAATGATTCTGCAACCAGATTCAGCTGTTGTGTTTGATTGATCGCCTTCCTTATGTACATGGCGCCTGTGCCCTCAAAAGTAACTTGATAACCAGAATTCAATGCATCTGTGGAACTAGAAGTCTGACTATTGTAGTACTGAACTTCATCATACACATTCGTTGGTACACTTCTGGTAGCAAGTACTAGATTCCCGTCACCATCAAAATGGAGATAAAATCTTCCTTGAGAGAAGTTTGTTGCTGACTGTCGAGAGCTAAGAGAATTGCCAATTGCCAATCCTTGATTTGGCAATATGGTATCACTAGGAAATTTGAAGCTTTCCCACAGCCAGCTATCATCACTCCCCTTGAGTATAAAATTGCCTGTATTATTCATAAAACCATGATCAACTTGATTAGAATTGACATCAGTAGTCCAAAGTTGTGAGCCCTGAGGGTTACGAAGCACAAGACCAATTTGACCATCAAGCACCACGGTCGAGTTACGAGGAACCGAGTTGATTGTATTAACATACCAAACTACAGTTTTGTCTGGTATCTTGTGATACCATATGGAAAACAAGAAAAGATCCTTCTCCTGAAGTTGCTGGAATCCAAATGCAAACTCACCAGAAGGTGAAAGCCAGTAACTGGATGTTTCACCTGCAGTCAAAGTACTGTTATTGGGCACAGTACCATTATTTTGAGCCAAAGCAGAAACTGGAAGGAGAAATACCAAGAAGATGAGTTGTATGCATAGATTTGCCATTGCAAGATATAGTTTAGGCCTCGTCATTAAAATGTAATAGCATGTTTGATATATATTGTAAAATAAACCATGATGTCCTTTGCTTTCAAGGTTCTTTAATTAACTAGTCAGCTCGGAAGATTTTGAACTTTGGAGTCATTTTCCACATCCACGTATAAAGCTGGAATATGGTGACTGCCTTAATGGTCTTACATTAGACATCAAAATGAGCACGTAATGTAACGCGTTTTCAAATTGTCAATCAAAAGATAAATCAAAATCCAACGAAATGTCAGCTTTTCCAATACAATCAGCACTAGCATGGTTCCTTTCACACCACAGGAAACCTAGGCATGTTTTACACACCAAGACAATCAAGAAATAAAAGTTCTTTATTTTTTAGGCAAAATAGTAACTATTTTATTGGTCTACGCAAGAAAACAGCTTACACACGTAACTATTTTATTGATATAGGCAATTCTTCATCCCAAGCGTAAGCACCGCTGTAAGGCACATTTGCTGCACTTTTTGCCAAATAGCTTGAGTGACTACAGATAAAAAGTAAATGATCGATACTTGCAGCATCCTGATTACAAAGTACACATTGATCAGAGTCAACTGAATCCCCCCATTGCTTCAACCTATCCTTAGTCTTAAGCCTATGCTTGCACAATAGCCAAAGAATAGAGGGAAAGCGTGGAATGTTTCCATTTCCCCACACCATATTGTACCATTGCACCTTAGGTCCTGATTCTTTCAGTTTTTCCATAACAGATTTCACTGTAAAAATGTCAGAAGCATTGGCAGTGCAACTAATCTGGTGGTCCTCATGCTCAGGCAAAGGAAGAAAATATTCAGGAGTGGCTAGCATTAATTTCCTGAGTTCTGAATTGATTCTCCTTCCCACCGGCCATTTCCACTGTGCAGAGTCAATACGCTTAGCATTTAGCAACCGACTCTTGCATGGTAAATCCAAAAGCAGGCAACAGCTGAATTGAAAATTTTTGGTATAATGGGTCAATAGGATGCCAATTATCATACCAGAAACTTGTACTACTGCCATTACCCACTATAATCTTAATATAATCCTGAACAAGAGGCCTTAACTGCAAAATTTTCCGCCATCCCGACGAGCAATCCCCGGGAATCTTCACTCCCCAAAAACAAGAATTTCACAACGACAAACTATGCACCCATTTTACCCAAAGTAATCCCTCTTTGCAACAAATATTCCAAATCAGCTTGAATATAGGACATTTATTCCAAAGCTGCCAATCAAATAATCCCAAACCCCCTTCCTTCTTTGGTGTACAAAGTTCCTTCCAGCTGACTTTAGCATTAAAATGCTGCATCGCATCCCCTGACCATAAAAAGGAAGCCAGTAAGCTGTTTATTTTCTTTACTAGTGCCTTAGGAATAGAGCTGTTAAACGAGCCGAGTCGAGCTCGAGCATAGGACAATCGAGCTCGACTCGAATCCCTAATCGAGCTAGTTCGAGCTCGCTCGATTGGTAATTCGAGCTCTACAAGGTGCTCGAACTCGACTCGATGTGTTGGTAGAAAACTCGAGCTCAGGCTCGAGCTCGAGTTTTGAAATCGAGCCGCCGAGCTCGAAGCTCGAACTCGAGCTCGCGAAAAACTCGAGTCGAGCTTTTCGAGCTTGAGCTCGAGTTCGAAGCTCAAGCTCGTTTACGGGAGAGCCCATATCACAAGAAGATACACTTTCTCTGATTTATCATTTGAAGCCAGAATGACAATACAAGCCATGCCAAATGACAATACTCGTATTTCCCTGATTCAATTCAACAAGCCATGCCAAATGACAATACAAGGCAGAGTCTAAAGTTAAAACTACAGCAAAAACCATCAAATGGAGAAACAAAATGTCCAAAGCGGGATTACAATGTCCAAACCACATCAAATTACAAGAAGTTAAAACTGCAGCAAGAAGTTAAAACTACACCAAATGACAATACAAGAAGTTAAAACTTCAGCAAACCAGGTCAGATTACCACGTCCACACCAAAATGTCCACATTACAACCTGAAAAATTATATAAACAGCCACATTACAATATCAACAGCCACCAGTAATCCAAACCAGATCAGATTACCACATGTCCACACCAAAATATCCAAACCAGATCAGATTACAACATGTCCAACCCAAAATGTCCAAACCAGATCAGATTATAACATGAAAAATTACATAAACAGCCACCAAGCAACATCAACTGTCCAAACCAGATCAGATTACAACATAAAAAATTACATAAACTGTCCCCAAGCAACATCAACGGACAACAGCCACCAAATTAGTCATTGAATGATTCAGGAAGTTCAACTTCTTCAAATGTGATTGATTCGGCCACATCAAGTGATTCCTACAGAATAAAAGTATGAAAGTTAAAAAATTCATCAAAATCCGAAATAAAGCAACTGTAACAACAACAAAAACATCCAATCAATTACTTACACGAGACTTATTCTTTAGGCCATGAAGACTGCGGATCCAATCGTTGCCGCAAAGCAACTTTTGCACCGTCTCAACCGACATAGAAGCTCGTCGATCATCAATTACTCTCCCTCCAGCGCTGAAGGTAGATTCTGAAGCCTCAGTGGTAACAGGAACGGAGAGTATATCGGCAGCCATCCTCGACAAGATGGGAAATCTGTGACGGCCCCACCTCCCTCTAAGGCGAACCAAAGGGTTCGGCGGGTCGCCTGCCCAGCTCTTGCCGGGACTCAGTCGTTCACCACAGTCCTCACTTAAAATCTGAATAAATCACAAGAATAAATAGGGCAACGATCCAAAATTTAAAGCGAAACTTATATACATTGTCATCCCCAAACGGGCGTGTAAAGATCGAATATACAAAGGTTCTCAATCCTTCATACGTCCAGCCCGTGCCAAGCACTAGGCGAGAACCACTACAAAAGAAACAAAAGAACTAGACTGGCTAGTCTATGCTCTCATTCTGCTCGCCGTCCCCTGTTAAGGAAAACAAAACTAAAGGGGTGAGCTAAAAGCTCAGTGAGGTTCCGAACAGATAATCGGACAATCAATTCAATACATTAAACATGGAATATCAATAATTCAAGAAACATTTATAATGGAAAGCGATAGTAACATTCATTAAAAGGATACGGCCCACATGGAGCTATTTGTTTGTTCGTTCGTTCCCCTGACTTTTCCCCTTATTCCTCCAATCGTTTAAAAATACATTTTTTGTAAGTAGAATCCCTCGTTCATCCTTTTGTTCGTTCATCCCTTTTCCGGACGTTGACCGGACTCCACCCATCCGGACATTGGCCGGACTCCACCCATCCGGACGTGGCCGGACTACAAGGTAATACTCGGGTATACCAAATTCACCCAGGATCACCATATCGCCCGACCGAGTCCGCTTCTGGCTCGAGTCGATCGGTAACGAAGGGCAGGGCCCAATTCAGCCAAACGGCTTACATTCATGCGCAACTAGCATTTAATCATTAATCATTGAAATTTTCACATTTATTTAGGTCGAGTGCGATAAAGTACACACTCGCCTAGAAAACTCGTTTTAACAATCATTGAAAGCACTTAACACATTATCAATCAACAATAACAAGCCAATAAGTCAAGGAATATAACAAACAAGGAACACTCACCTAGTTATGCAAAATAACGTGCAAAATATCCTTCCGGATATTACCCTTAGTCACCAGTGAAACCTAAGATTGAACAAGAGAACACATTACCGTTTATCGGGCAAAACCAAGCTCAAAAGGCTTAAAATCATTCAAGTCATTTAGCTAGGAAAATGACCGGAAAGGAAAGTCAAGCCCTAAAATATTCCAATAAGCACAATAAAACTCGATTACAAGTCATAAACCAATGCCAAATACTACTGAAATAGGGTTCCATAAGCATATACAAGCATTAGGGGAAACCAGAAAATCCGGAAATGACATTAGCTTTAGCCCTAAAAAAAATAGTTTTTGACCTCATTTTACGGTAATGGCACCAAAGGCACTACAATTATCGGATGAAGGTCCAAGACCCACCGTTTCTAAGCTAAGAGATAGTGCTACAATATTACAGAAGGTCACTCAACCCAGTTTCGAGTGTAACTAGGTCAAAAATGCAATCTACTATACCAGAACCTCAAAAACAGATTTACAGAACGCATTCTAGTGCAAACATCACAAAACAGCCTACATAAGTCCAAATCCAGAAATTCCAAAGCCATCTGAAAGATAAGAAATAGGGATACATTTCATCAGAAGGCCTAAACAACCAATTCTGAAGCATTCCTAACCAAAATAACCAATTACAGAAGAAATTCCCAAATTCGGGTAAAACCAGGACAGCAAGGGTAATTTCGACTTTTCTCAAGCTACGCTACTCCGATTGACCTGAAATTTTGTAGGCACCTCTAAAATATCATTCTATAAAACTTTCATGTTTTAATCCAAGGCCAATTCGGCCTCTAACTATGAGCTACAAAACCGGGCAGAATGTAATTTCATAAACCCTAACTTTCCAAAATTTCTTCCAAAACAGAAATTGATTGCAATTATCCACTTTTTCCACCTCCTAGGTCCTTTACACACCATTTCCAATCATCATACATAGCCACACAATCATATTAATATTAAAACAGAAAAATCTCCAATAATTACAAAACTTCATCAATTCAACCAAAAATCACAATATAATCCATAAAGTTGCATCTTATACCACCACTAAACATAAATTAAGCATCATTAGAAGGAGGAGAGTGGTTCTTCATAACTCACCTTAGAAACAAGAGAGAGAGAGCAAAAAGTCCTCTTAGCTTTCCAAACAACTCCACCAAACCCCACACAAACACTCACTTAAGGTTTTCTATGGAACAAAAGTAAGATTAAGTGGTTGTTTTGATGATTTGGAGCAAGACGGAATCAAGAACTTGGAGAGTTTCCTTCTTTCTTCTTGAGAGAGAGGGCCGGCCAAGATGAAGAGAAAAATGGTGAATTTTTGGTGATTTTTGTGATTTATTTGGTCAATTGGACAAAAGGTGAATAGTGGTCTTACTTAAGACCAAATCCCATGGTGACACTTGTCACCTTCATTAATGCTTGCCTAACTTTTGTCTCTCTTATACCAATCCACTTAGCATCCTCTACTTATCTCTTAACACCCGGTAAATTAAATCCAGTATCCAAAACTTAACCTAATTGATCGAATTTTTCCAAACTTTTCGCACTAGTGGGTCTCATGTTCGATATACACTTTTAATTTCACATGAACTAACTTATACTAGAAAAATAATTTAAAAACTATATTTTGCTCATAAAAATTATCTGGGGAATTTTCTAATAAAGAAAAGGTATAAAAGTGTGCAATTCAATAAAATAAAGCCTAGAAATTCGGAAAATTTTCGGGTCCTCACACTCTCTCCCCCTTAAGAAATTTCGTCCTCGAAATTTTTACCTTCATTTGCCTCAGACGAGTCCGGAACTGCTTGGTTGCCAAACGCATAAATTTTTGCTGGCCCACTAGTTCGGTTCCCTCTTTCATTTGCTTGTTTTGTTTTAGTTCCCTCCAGTTGCAGAATACTACCTCCGCGTGACTGTCTCCGCGGACAGTTGCTAACTTGGTGCTCACCACTCCCACAAATCAAGCATTTCTGCCCTTTCCGCCAACAATCGTTATCAGTGTGATTTGCCTTTCCACAGTATCCACAGGCCAATCGAGGAGCTACTGTTGGATCTTCTCGAGAAATGTCCTTTGATCCGATCTGACTTCCTTTCATGGACCTTTCATCTAATGTTCTTAATGTCCAAGGCAGGCGAGGTGAATGGTTCACTTTTTGCACTTTGGAGAGCATTATCTTTTCTCCGGCTTCCTCAGGTATACTGCTGGATGTATCTCTTTTTCGCGTTTGACAGGCTTTTACTTGGGCTTTCACATCCTCAATTCTTTGGGCCTTCTCAAGAGCCTCTGTAAACGTATTAACTTGAACTGCCGCTAATGCCTCCTGGATTTCCAAATTTAGTCCTTGTCTAAATCGTCTTATTCTCCGTTGCTCCGTAACCACCAATTCGGAAGCGAATTTAGACAGTCTAGTAAATTTGGTCTCATATTCGGCCATACTTAGGGTTCCCTGACGCAACCCAATAAATTCGTCCTCTCTCCTTTCTTGGACTAAAGGTGGGAGATACTTTTCGTTAAATTCCCTTACAAAGTTCGCCCATGTCCATACCGTCTGTTCTCTTTCCCACTTGGTCTTAATTACATTCCACCACGCGCGGGCTAGTCCTTCGAATTGAAATACAGCAAAATTTACTTGTCTTTGCTCCGTGTAATTCAAAGCCGCTAAGATATTAATCATTACCTCCAACCACTGTTCAGCTATATCCGGATCAGGCCCTCTTTGAAGTTTCGGAGGTAGAAACTTTTGGAACCTCTCAAGAGCCTTATCCTCTCCGATCTCAGGATTCCGGGGTTGATTCACTGGCATTTGACCTTGTTGATCTACCAATCGTGCTAGGATATTTGTCATTTGGTGCATCGCCGTCGCCATTTGATCTCCAGCCTCAACCCTCGGTCCCTGTTCTTGCTCGGCCACTGTTTCTCTTTCTTCTCTCGGTTCTTGAGCTTGCCTAGCTCCACGGCCACGACTAGCTCCACGTCCACGACTACGTCTCCCGTCCATATATATGTTTTCCCTCTCTCTTTTCTTTTCTTTTCCCCAAAAAGGTAATTTAGTAAATAAACACAGTAAATTGACTACAGTAACAAATTCTAGCATTCCAAATACACAAATAAATATATACGCACATAACACGCCATAGCAAGAAGACGGATAAGCAAATACACAAATACATATCAAGTTGGATAGATAACCATGTACACACAGGTGTACTAACGTCATGTAGTAACAATATACAGGTAAATCAGAAGGAAAAGGTGAAGTCGTCCCAGTATCAGCCCGTCCGGTCTCTCACGTCACTTACTATCCAAACTAGATGTCTCTGACCTCTTGTGCTCATTCTAGTCAGAAAAAGCCTGTTCATGTTCCAAAAATGCAAGTCTTAAGCACTTAGCAGCGCCGCAACTCTAAAGTACTCAGGCACGAGAATCCGAAATAAGATAATTCACATCTCGAGCTGCAGTCCCAAGAGTAAACTATCTACAATCGGAATTCCTACCTGACATACCTATCTATGGTCCTCAGATACCATGAGAGAGATTTAAGGCCTATAACATTCACAATTCATAACTTATGCTCAAATGAGCACTTAGTCCTTTATACTCATTCACCACTTAGTCCAGGCTCACGCCGCGCAGAGACCACGCGAAGCAGGCTCTGATACCACCTGTGACGGCCCCACCACCCCCTAAGGCAAACCAAAGGGTTCGGCGGGTCGCCTGCCCAGCTCTCGCCGAGATTCAGTCGTTCACCACAGTCCTCACTTAAAATCTGAATAAATCACAAGAATAAATAGGGCAACGATCCAAAACTTAAAGCGAAACTTATATACATTGTCATCCCCAAACGGGCGTGTAAAGATCGAATATACAAAGGTTCTCAATCCTTCATACGTCCAGTCCGTGCCAAGCACTAGGCGAGAACCACTACAAAAGAAACAAAAGAACTAGACTGGCTAGTCTATGCTCTCATTCTGCTCGCCGTCCCCTGTTAAGGAAAACAAAACTAAAAGGGTGAGCTAAAAGCTCAGTGAGGTTCCGAACAGATAATCGAACAATCAATTCAATACATTAAACATGGAATATCAATAATTCAAGAAACATTTTCAATGGAAAGCGATAGTAACATTCATTAAAAGGATACGACCCACATGGAGCTATTTGTTTGGTCGTTCGTTCCCCTGACTTTTCCCCTTATTCCTCCAATCGTTTAAAAATACATTTTTTGTAAGTAGAATCCCTCGTTCATCCTTTTGTTCGTTCATCCCTTTTCCGGACGTTGACCGGACTCCACCCATCCGGACATTGGCCGGACTCCACCCATCCGGACGTGGCCGGACTACAAGGTAATACTCGAGTATACCAAATTCACCCAGGATCACCATATCGCCCGACCGAGTCCGCTTCTGGCTCGAGTCGATCGGTAACGAAGGGCAGGGCCCAATTCAGCCAAACGTCTTACATTCATGCGCAACTAGCATTTAATCATTAATCATTGAAACTTTCACATTTATTTAGGTCGAGTGCGATAAAGTACACACTCGCCTAGAAAACTCGTTTTAACAATCATTGAAAGCACTTAACACATTATCAATCAATAATAACAAGCCAATAAGTCAAGGAATATAGCAAACAAGGAACACTCACCTAGTTATGCAAAATAACGTGCAAAATATCCTTCCGGATATTACCCTTAGTCACCAGTGAAACCTAAGATTGAACAAGAGAACACATTACCGTTTATCGAGCAAAACCAAGCTCAAAAGGCTTAAAATCATTCAAGTCATTTACCTAGGAAAATGACCGGAAAGGAAAGTCAAGCCCTAAAATATTCCAATAAGCACAATAAGACTCGATTACAAGTCATAAACTAATGCCAAATACTACTGAAATAGGGTTCCATAAGCATATACAAGCATTAGGGGAAACCAGAAAATCCGGAAATGACATTAGCTTTAGCCCTGAAAAAAATAGTTTTTGACCTCATTTTACGGTAATGGCACCAAAGGAACTACAATTATCGGATGAAGGTCCAAGATGCACCGTTTCGAAGCTAAGAGATAGGGCTACAATATTACAGAAGGTCACTCAACCCAGTTTCGAGTGTAACTAGGTCAAAAATGCAATCTACTATACCAGAACCGCAAAACCAGATTCACAGAACGCATTCTAGTACAAACATCATCAAACAGCCTACATAAGTCCAAATCCATAAATTCCAAAGCCATCTGAAAGTTAAGAAACAGGGATACATTTTATCAGAAGGCCTCAACAACCAATTCGGAATCATTCCTTACCAAAATAACCAATTACAGAAGCAATTCCCAAATTCGGGTAAAACCAGGACAGCAAGGGTAATTTTGACTTTTCTCAAGCTACGCTACTCCGATTGACCTGAAATTTTTCAGGCACCTCTAAAATATCATTCCCTACAACTTTTATGTTTTAATCCAAGGCTAATTCGGCCGCTAACTATGAGCTACAAAATCGGGCAGAATGTAATTTCATAAACCCTAACTTTCCAAAATTTCTTCCAAAACAGAAATTGATTGCAATTATCCACTTTTTCCACCTCCCAGGTCCTTTACACACCCACTAGTGCGAAAAGTTTGGAAAAATTCGGTCTACTAGGTTAAATTTTGGATACTGGATTTAATTTACCGGGTGTTAAGAGATAAGTAGAGGATGTTAAGTGGATTGGTATAAGAGAGACAAAAGTTAGGCAAGCATTAATGAAGGTGACAAGTGTCACCATGGGATTTGGTCTTAAGTAAGACCACTATTCACCTTTTGTCCAATTGACCAAATAAATCACAAAAATCACCAAAAAATCACCATTTTTCTCTTCATCTTGGCCGGCCCTCTCTCTCAAGAAGAAAGAAGGAAACTCTCCAAGTTCTTGATTCCATCTTGCTCCAAATCATCAAAACAACCACTTAATCTTACTTTTGTTGCATAGAAAACCTTAAGTGAGTGTTTGTGTGGGGTTTGGTAGAGTTGTTTGGAAAGCTAAGAGGACTTGTTGCTCTCTCTCTCTTGTTTCTAAGGTGAGTTATGAAGAACCACTCTCCTCCCTCTAATGATGCTTAATTTATGCTTAGTGGTGATATAAGATGCAACTTTATGGATTATATTGTGATTTTTGGTTGAATTGATGAAGTTTTGTAATTATTGGGGATTTTTCTGTTTTAATATGAATATGATTGTGTGGATATACACTTTTAATTTCACATGAACTAACTTATACTAGAAAAATAATTTAAAAACTATATTTTGCTCATAAAAATTATCTGGGGAATTTTCTAATAAAGAAAAGGTATAAAAGTGTGCAATTCAATAAAATAAAGCCTAGAAATTCGGAAAATTTTCGGGTCCTCATAAAATCTCAATCTTTCTCCTTTCCACCAACCCAAAACATCCAGATTTGCCCTTGCATCACAAGCATACCTACTTTCCTCTAAATAAACATCTAAATCTGATTTTTCTGGTGAAGCCCTATCAATTTCACTCACATGCATGTGAAACTTTTCTTTGCCAGTTAAAACGGCGGGTGCAGTCATTTTCTGTTTCTTACTAGAAGAAGTAGAACCTTCATTTTGTCTCCTTTTTACAACCTGCCTCTGTTGTTCAGAATGGGAAACAACATGACAATCAACATATTCATTGTAAAGCTCATAAAGAATGTCTCTAATCTCAGCCATGAATCTAGGAGCTGCATCCTCACCATAAATCACCGGAAAAGCATGATTAATAAGGAACATTTTGTATCTCGGATCCAAAATTGCACCCAAAGATAGCAGCACATTACTTTCCCCCCAATACTTATCAAATTTAGCAGACATACTTCCAGCCATTGCCCGAATATGCTCAAAAGGATCAAGAGCTTTTTCATTTAAAAGCTCTTTAATCCTATAGAGCTCCACAAGAAAAATGTTAGATGTTGGATACTCAGTCCCGGAAATCATATCAGTGATTTCATGAAATATTCCTAGAAATTTGCACACTTCTTCCACTTTCATCCACTCAAAATCAGTAGGAACATAGTGAAATCCAGGGTCTATGTCTGCATATCTTGGAAAGACATCCTTGAACTCTAAACCTGAAGCTAACATCAAATAGGTGCTATTCCACCTTGTTGGACAGTCCAAAATTAGTTTTCTAGAGGGCAACTGAAGCTGTTTTTTAATTTTGGCAAATTCAAGAAGCCTAGATTCTGAATTGTTCAAGTATTTTATCCCTTCTCTAACAACATCAATCACACCACCAAGTTGACCAAGACCATCTTGCACTAAGAGATTAAGTATATGTGCACAACATCTAACATGAAAAATTTTTCCTCCAATACTTAATCTCTTTCTTAGAGAAAAATCCTCTCTAAGTCTCCTAATGCACACATCATTGTATGAAGCATTATCAACAGTTATGCTAGAAACCTTATTCTCAATCCCCCAATCAATGAAGCACTTACTTAGAGCATCAGCTATAATAACTCCAGTATGAGGAGGAGGAACATTGCAAAAATTCAACACACGTTTTTGAAGCACCCAATCAGAATCAATAAAATGACCAGTCACAACCATATATTGAATTTTTTGACCAGATTTCCACAAATCAGTTGTAATACTAATCCTACCAGGACCTTTCAACAATGATTTCAGCTTCCTTTTTTCAATTGTATAAGTACTCATACAATCTTCCTTAACAGTCTGCCGATTAATCTTTTTATAAAACGGAGAAACTGCTTTCATGAATTTGTTGAAAACTACATGCTCCATCATAGAAAATGGGTACTCATGTGCAAGAATCATGTGTGACGCAAGCTCTCTTACCTTGGCATGATCATACGAGAAATTTGTGATGGAAGTGATGGTCCACCTTCGGTGAATGAAAGCACTTGTTGCTTTTGTTTGCTTTGCTCCCCAATGGCCATCTTTCTTTGGAGGCAAGAAGTCAGGTGTCTCTTGTGCTGAGATGTGGCTCCGGTTGTACTCTTGGTGAAAACTCCTTGCAATGGTTGCACTTCACTTTGACCGTCCCATTATCTAGCACTACTTCAGTCATTTCATCCCATATGCTGGATTTCTTCTTCCTTTGCTTTTTCTCAAAAGGACCAGCTCCTCCATCTCCATCTACTTGTTGTCCTCCTTCATTGCCATCATCTTCTATTATTTCTATTTCTTCTTCACTCATTTCATCAGCTCTTTCTTCGTTGTAATTCAATTGTTCCACGTTTTCATTATTTTGCTCCATCGCAGGACTTGATGATGAACCTTGAAATGAGTTGTACATTCCTTAATAAAAAACATTTAATAACCAATACAGATTCTGATTAGTTAAAACAGAAATTTAGAATAACATTTCTAAGAAATAAGGTACAAAAGTAATAAAACAGATTTCAAAAAATAATGCCCACTTCAAGCTAATTTTAACATTTCTTTAACTTGTTCCTATCTCAATTCTCAAGCTTACATTCAGATTAATGAAATAACAGAGAAAAGCTCTTAAAAACTCTTAAAATGGCAATCCAAACAAGGGACAGTGATGAATTCCAGGGAAATACTGAATCCATAGTTCCAATTAGTTTGTGCATGGGGACAGTAATGAAAGGACAGTATAGTGGCATTTCTAGTAGACATTTATATTAAACAAGGAAAGAAATGATATATCCATCTAAGAAATGTCAATTCATCAGCTCAAGAACTCTTAATATGTGTGAAGTTCCCAGGTTGAAGGTTGTCTCTTTCTTTCTGACCTGTGGAGTTGATAGATGGTAAGTTAAAGGGTCAAGTAAGGGATCTTGAATTGGAACCCACAAGAAAGTGATAAATGTATAAATAACCCACAAGAAAGTGATAAAGATAAAATAATATTAGGGTCAAGGATTAAAAAATATTTGCTAATCGAATTATTCCTCAGATTCTGAATTGACAAATGACAAATGAATCTTCCTTTTTTAAGGAGTAAAATTGAAAAGGGCAGAGAATAATCCAGGCGCGAGGCGCCAATCAAATGTTGAAAGAACCTATCTGTTCAACTATCCAAGATGGATGGTAGACATTTATTCACATGCTAAGGCCATAATTAATCATAATAAAAAGGCTTCTAATAGTCAATTTGCTGCATAAAAATCCATCTGCCATGGCTGGATATTTAACCATCACCAGTTTCAAAACAACAATTTGGGCAAGTGATTTAAGGTTCCAGAAGTATGTCTACACCCGTCACAATAATCGAGTTCCAGAAGTATTTGTTGTTTTCTTTGCTGCCTTGTTCTATGCAAAGTCCCAATCTTTTTTATTTTCTTAAAAAAAAAAATCCCATGGGAAGCCTTTGGCTTTGTTAGTAAGTGATAATGAAGAAAAAACTACAAGCAAAATCACAATAAATCTGCAAAATGCATACTCGTGCGGTCTCCGTGGCTGGCAGTTGCTAAGACTTTAAAAATATAATATAATGGATCAGTATACAAAGTCCTGAAATCTTGCAGATTTTGCAAGATATAAAATGTAGGAAAGTGAGCGAAAGTGCAAGAAATGTTTTTGATTTTCCTAGTAAACAAGCGTATATGAAAGAAAAAATAACTAATTTTTCTTTACTTTCTCACATTTTTCCCTGCAACAAACACTACTCCAGAGATCAAGATAGGCACTATGGCGAAAATTTTTTACTGGGGTATGGCCTATTTCAACGGCTCTCACTCAGTGACACAGTAAACATGTGAACAGAAATCAACCACGGCAAATAATTATCAAAACATCAAGGCTACGATAAAAAACCATCAAGGCTACTTACCAGAATGCAGTGAATCGGGGTATGGTAGAGGCCCCTGGCGGCTGGCTCTACCGAGATGGCTCCGTATGGCGCTGCTCCGTATGGTGGCTGCAGCTGTGGAACGGGAAAGAGATGACAGAAAGGGGAAATCAAAAATTAGGGATGGCGCTTGGCGGTGAGAATGGAGGCTGAGGGATGCGGCGTGAGAATGGAGGTTGAGGGATGCGGCGTGCGGTGGTGTGAGAATGGAGGCTGCGGGGTGACGGCTGTGGGAGGAGAAAACGAAAGACCAAAGGACTGAAGGAGGAAAGCATGAATTAGGGCTACAGACGGACAAGAGATGCCTTTGACTAGATTACCACATACACGTGGAAATGACGAAAATGTCCTTATTTTTCGAGCCTACCGGGCTTAAACGAGTCGAGCCCTGCTCGGTTCGTATATTAAACGAGTACCTATGAGAGCTCGAGCTCGGCTCGTTTCTCTCTGTTAACGAGCCGAGCCGAGCTCTTATTGAGCCGGGTCGAGCTCGGCTCGCGAGCTGCCCGGTTCGATTAACAGCTCTACTTAGGAAGGATAAAAGCCTGCACCCAATATAAGAAAACACCATTTAGCATAGATTTTATAAGTTGTATCCTGCCCCCTGTTGGGAGTGGGCCAGCCCATTTGTGGGCCAACCCACTTATGCAAAAGCTTGAGGGCTTCTCAAGCTTTAAATAAAAAGCAGAAGCAGCCGCAAAATGAGAATTCAAGCTTCGGTCCTCGTGCGAGAAAGAGAAAAAAAAGGCCAGCCGCCACCTTTGAGTGAGACAAAGAGAGAGAAAAGGCTAGAGAGAGAGACTTCAAGGTCTTAATTGGAGGGCGATTCGAAACCCGATTGAAACGAAATTTTACCCACGCGATCCTCTTGTCAAGCTCTACTTATCTACCGATTCAAATTTCGGATTTTCTCTTCGTTTGGTAACACCTTTCCAAACTCACTTCTTTGACAGTTATAATTTTTGGGGGGTGATTTTGTAGCAGATTGGCTTGGTTGGTATTGGTGATATTATTGTCATCTGAATATTTCGGATAGACCTGTGTATTCCCATTATTGTAATAGTGGAGATTTTTTGACTGGACTAGGTCCCGTGGTTTTTCCCAATTTGGATTTTCCATGTAAAAATCTTGGTGTCCTGTGCCTTTATTTTTCCTTCCATTTTTATTATCACTATTGGTATTATTACTTGGTGATTTGGTTTATTCCTATTTTAACTGGTACTTGGGAAAGAGAAATTTATCCTGGGCTAACTCTGATATTTTGTGCCTGTACTGGTACCCCTTTCCCAACAAGTGGTATCAGAGCAGTCAGATTAGGCTACTCAATTGTACCTGTTAAAAATAGATTATTCGGATAGTGGTTGCGTGATAAAATTGAATGCTACTAATTATTCGATTTGGAAGTCTAGAATGGAAGACTACCTGTATTATAGAGATTGTTTGAACCTATTTTAGGGGATAAAGGCAGACCCAGTGATATGAGTGATGAAAAATGGGCTAATATGTACAGGAAAACTGTTGGTAATATTAGAAAATGGATTGGTCAAAGTATTTTTCAACATTTTTCTAATGACACCAGAGCTGATATATTATGAAAAAAACTTGAGAGTATGTATGAAAGGAAGACCGGTTTGAACAAAGTTAGTTGTCTGAAGCAGATTACTCGAATGAGATATATGGATGGGGAAGATATGACTGAACACTTGAGTAATTTTCAGAGATTGATAAACCAGACAACTACATTAAATATGAATCTGGATGATGAAGTGCAGGCTTTATTATTATTCAGTTCACTACCGGATAGTTGGGAAACCATGGTGGTCTCCATCAGTAATTCAGCTCCGAATGGTGTGTTGAACATGGCTATTGCAAAAGAGACCGTGATGAATGAAGAGTTCAGAAGGAAGGAACAAGGAATTGTCTATGAGTCCCAGGCCCTGGTGACAGAAAAGAAAGAAAGAAGAGGGAGAAGCAAAAGTAGAGGACCCCACAACAGGAATGACAAATCCAGAGACAGGTCTGAGTCGCGAAAAAATGTTGCATGCTATTATTATAAAAAAAATGGACATTATATGAAGAAGTGCAGAATCCTAAAACGGGATCAGACTGAGAAAAAGGGTAAGGTGAAGGAAAAAGATGACGAGGACACTACAGCAGTTGTGGCAGCTCATGATGAAATGTTTGTGTTCTGTGATGATGGTCAGGTGAATATTATTCATTATGACAGTGATTGGGTAGTTGATTCAGGTGCATCCTACCATATTACTCCTCATAGGTATTTCTTCTCAACCTACACCGAAGGAGATTTCGGATGTGTTAGGATGGAAAATGAGGTCTCATGCAAAGTTATTGGCATGGGAGATATATACTTGGACACAGATACCGGGTGCCAACTGATATTGAGAAATGTTCGACATGTTCTTGATATTTAACTTAATCTTATCTCTACAGGAAAACTTGACGATGAGGACTATTATAGCTCGCAAGGTGGAGGCAAATGGAAACTCAGCAAAGGAAATCTCGTTGTTGCCAGAGAAAAGAAGCACAGTATCCTCTACGTGATACAAACCAAGTTTAGGAAGGGAGAAGTGAACGCAGTTCGTGATTCCTCAATTGATCTTTGGCATAGGCAACTTGGACACATGGGTGAAAAGGGAATTCAGACACTTGTTCGCAAACAACTCCTACCTGAAATTAGAGGTAATGCACTTAAACCTTGTGTTGACTGCATTTATGGGAAACAACACAGAGTTGCATTCAAAAATTTTCTTCCATCTAGAAAATTGAATCCTTTAGAATTGGTGCGCACTGATGTTTGCTATATGAAAGATAAGTCTCTTGGTGGTGCTGTTTATTTTGTAACTTTTATTGATGACTTTGTTAGAAAGGTTTGGTGTTTTGCTTTGAAATCCAAAGATCAGGTTTTGGATGTGTTTAAACACTTTCATAGCAAAGTTGAAAGAGAAACTGGTAAGCGGTTAAAGTGTGTACGTGCTAATAATGGTGGTGAGTACAGAGGATCATTTGAAATCTATTGCAAGTCCCATGGGATCAGATTGGAGAAGACTGTGCCAAAAACTCCTCAAGAGAATGGAATAGCAGAGAGGATGAACAGATCCATCACTGAGCGGGTCAAATGTATGCTCTCTAATGCTAAACTACCAAAATCCTTTTGGGGTGAGGCAATGAGGACTGCAGTCGATTTGATCAATCTTTTCCCATCAGTTCCTCTAGATGGTGATATTCCAGAGAGGGTATGGACGGAAAAAGATGTGTCCTTTAAACACTTGAGAGTTTTTGGTTGTAGGGCATTTGTTCATATTCCCAAAGATGAAAGGTCAAAACGTGATGTAAAATCAAAGCAGTGTATCTTCTTGGGTTATGGACATGAAGATTTTGGTTATAGGTTATATGATTCTATTGAGAAGAAGGTGATCAGGAGTAGAGATGTTGTCTTCTTTGAAGATCAAACCATTGAGGACATTGATAAAGGTAATAATTCAAAATCTTCAGATGACATTTCTGCTAGTTCAAATTCAGATCCAGATCCAATTCCAGTATCTGTTGATTTTAATCAAGGGGGAGCTGAGACAGAGCAGAGAGAGGATGTCAATGATGATGATAATCCTACTGGTGATGAACCTGAGCATGAGGCACCACCTACACCACCACCACTACCACAAAAAGAGTTTAGAAGATCTACCAGAGAGAGAAGACCTTCTAGCAGATATAATCCTCATGAATATGTGTTGTTAACAAATGGAGGAGAGCCTGAGTCATACTGTGAGGCTTTAGAGCATGAGAACAAAGAAGATTGGTTGCGAGCCATGCAAGAGGAAATGGTGTCCCTACATGAGAATCATACTTATGATTTAGTGAAATTACCTAAGGGTAAGAGAGTTCTGAAGAACAAATGGGTTTACAGGTTGAAGACTCAGGAGCACAGCTCACAATCAAAGTACAAAGCAAGATTGGTTGTGAAGGGATTTAGCCAAAAGAAGGGCGAAGACTTTGAAGAAATTTTTTCTCCTGTGATAAAAATGTTATCAATTCGAGTTGTTCTTGGTATTGCTACCAATTTGAATTTGGAGATCGAACAACTTGATGTGAAGATAGCCTTCCTGCATGGCGACTTGGAAGAGGAGATTTATATGGAGCAACCGGAGGGGTTCAAAGAAAGTGATAAGGAAAATCTTGTATGCCGTCTCAAGAAGAGTTTGTATGGATTAAAACAGGCACCGAGACAGTGGTATAAGAAGTTTGACTCCTTCAGGACAGATCATGAGTACCACAGAACTACATCTGATCACTGTGTTTATGTGAAAATTTTTTCAGATGGTGATTTTGTTATTCTCTTGCTATATGTTGATGACATGTTGATTGTTGGTCGTGATACTGTGAAGATTGACAGGTTGAAAAAGGAGTTAAGTAAATCATTTGCAATGAAGGATTTGGGTCCGGCTAGACAGATACTGGGGATGAAAATCTCACGTGACAGGCAAAATGGGAAGCTCTGGTTGTCTCAAGAAAAATACATTGAGAAAGTACTCAACAGGTTTAACATGAGCAAGGCTAAGGAAGTCTCAACTCCACTTGCAGGTCACTTTAAGTTGAATATCAAACAGTGTCCTACAAGTAAGAAAGATAAAGAAGACATGAAAAAGGTTCCTTATGCTTCGGCTGTTGGTAGTTTGATGTATGTTATGGTTTGCACCAGGCCGGATATTGCTCATGCAATTGGAGTGGTCAGTCGGTATCTCTCTAATCCTGATAAGGAGCATTGGAATGCTGTCAAATGGATTCTCAGGTATCTCAAGGAAACTCCTAGATTGTGTCTATATTTCGGCAATGGTAAAACTATGCTAGATGGATACACTGATGCAGACATGGCAGGTAATCTTGATAATAGGAAGTCCACATCTGGGTACTTGATGATTTTTGCAGGGGGAGCAGTATCATGGCAAAGTAAGTTACAAAAATGTATCGCCCTTTCTAGTATGGAGGCAGAGTATATTGCAACTACTGAAGCATGCAAGGAAACTCTTTGGTTGCAGAAATTCCTTTAGGAGTTGGGTATGAAACAAGACAAGTATAGTCTTTACTGTGACAGTCAGAGCGCTATTCATTTGTGTAAAAACTCTACATTTCACTCTCGATCCAAACACATTGATGTGAGGTATCATTGGATTCGGGAAGTACTAGATTCCAAGTTGTTGACACTTGAGAAGGTGCATACAGATAATAATGGTGCTGACATGTTTACTAAGGCATTGCCTAAAGAGAAACTCTTGTTTTGCAGACAAGAAGCAGGTTTGGTGGAACCCCCCAAATGAGCTGGAGGAGGAGATTGTTGGGAGTGGGCCAGCCCATTTGTGGGCCAACCCACTTATGCAAAAGCTTGAGGGCTTCTCAAGCTTTAAATAAAAAGCAGAAGCAGCCGCAAGATGAGAATTCAAGCTTCGGTCCTCGTGCGAGAAAGAGACAAAAAAGGCCAGCCGCCACCTTTGAGTGAGACGAAGAGAGAGAAAAAGCTAGAGAGAGAGACTTCAAGGTCTTAATTGGAGGGCGATTCGAAACCCGATTGAGACAAAATTTTACCCACGCGATCCTCTTGTCAAGCTCTACTTATCTACCGATTCAGATTTTAGATTTCCTCTTCGTTTGGTAACACCTTTCCAAACTCACTTCTTTGACAGTTGTAATTTTTGGGGGGTGATTTTGTAGCAGATTGGTTTGGTTGGTATTAGTGATATTATTGTCATCCGAATATTTCGGATAGACCTGTGTATTCCCATTATTGTAATAGTGGAGATTTTTTTGACTGGACTAGGTCCCGTGGTTTTTCCCAATTTGGGTTTTTTACGTAAAAATCTTGGTGTCCTGTGCCTTTATTTTTTTTTGCATTTTTATTATCACTATTGGTATTATTATTTGGTGATTTGATTTATTCCTATTTTAACTGGTACTTGGGAAAGAGAAATTTATCTTGGGCTAACTCTGATATTTTGTGCCTGTACTGGTACCCATTTCCCAACACCCCCTAACTCAAGCATTTTGAAGCCCAACTTCGTATTTTGCTCTGTATTCTAAGAAGAATAGTCTGACATTCTATGTGTAAGCCGGGAAGATATCAACGGAAGCCCCAAATATTTCACAGGCAACTCTCCCTGTGGAATGCCCAGTATAGCAGCGAGTTCCAATCTAACAGGATCACCCACTCCTGCCAAAAAAAAAAAAGGCTGAGATTTCGGGAGGTTAGGCCACAACCTAGAGAGTTCACCAAACTCCTGCATGGTCTTGTGAATCACTCTGATAGAGTTAAAGGTAGTCGCAGTCACCACAAATTAATCTTCAGCAAAAGCCAGGTGAGAAAGCTCTAGCTGATGACATTTTGGGTGACAATCAAAACCTTCCTACAAAATATTCCAATGAAACGGAGAAGAAAACATATCCATGGCAATGATGAACAAATAAGGGGAAATTGGGTCCCCTCGCCTGGGCCCCCCTTCACTGCCAAAATATCCTATCAATGAGCCATTTAGATTAATGGAGAAATGCACAGTAGATACACAACATTTAACCCAGTTTATGAACACCTCAGGAAAACCAAGAACTTCCAAAGAAAAATATAAGAACTCCCAGCTAAGCATATCGTATGCCTTCATAATATCCACTTTAGTGACTGCCCTGGGTTTGCCTCCAGTCCTAGTATATCCTCTCACTAAATATGCATTAGTAGAACATTTTCAACAATCTGCCTACCTTTCACAAAAGCAAATTATGAAAGACTAACAAGATCAGAAAGGATAATTTTAGTCTATTAGTGAGTACAGACAGATAATTGCAACATGATATAGGCCTAAACTCCCTCATGCACATAGCATTAGGAATTTTGGGAACTAAAGAAATGGCTGTTCTGTTTAGGGGGAAATACATATAGTTATGCAGTTATGCTCAAAACAATATCTTACATCAAGGCCTACCATATCCTAGTTATCTTTAAAAATTCAGCAGGGAACCAATATGGTCCTAGAGCCTTACTATTTTTCGGACAAAAGACTGCATATTTGATTCTCTCATTTGAGATATAAGCCATAAGAATCCTTTGCTGCTGCTCAGTCAAAGATTTTTGTACAACTTGAGATAATTTACCACGGATATCCAGCGTAGCATCATCTGGCCTACTAAACAGTTTCTGATAGAAAGAAATAACATGTTCCTGCACCATGCCATAATCAATGATAAGATCCCGGTTATCATCCTGCAACTTTAGTATTCTATTATTTGCCATGTGGGATTTAACTTTCCTATGGAAAAAAGATGTGTTCTGATCCAACTTTTAACCACTGTGCTCGACTCTTGTCTTTAAAGAACTGCTCTTCGGCAAGCAATAGATCAGCATACTGAGCTTTCAGCTCCCTCTAATTCCGGATAACAATTATATCATGAGGATGATCCCGTAAGAAAATCGACAACTGAAATAATTTCTCTCCCTTAAGATGTGTAATTCTTCATGTTTTTTCTTCTGTGTTGTGTCCGATTCAGTGTTATCAATTTTGTTTCCTTTTCTCTATTGTGTTTTGCTTGTTTCTGCCATCATTCTCGTGCTGATTATGGCTTCCTCTTCGCTGAACCTATCTGCTAGATCGAAGATTGAACTAAATGAGAGTGAAATTCAATCACCACGGGTTAATTCAGTTGATGTATGTAGAATCCAAATTTTAGGTTCTAATAATAATCAATGCATGTAGGTAACAGAATTGAAGGGATAAAATAAATATTCAAAATATATGTAGGAGAGAAGAAAATATTAAATTCAACTTACAATATTATTGAAATCTCAAACAATGAACAAAGTCACACCACAATAGAAAACCTTACCAACTCTTCGAGACTCTCTTAAGAAAACATCCTAAATAATATCCTATTTATAATCTATCAGACTTGTTAGGAAAGAATTCACTTGCACAAGAAATTATCAAATAAAATACAAATTCCTAAATCACACAACAACTAAAAATCTAATTCCAATAAAACTTATAAATAAATAAGTAAATACTTCTATGCTTGGTTTAGTTTGTTAACATTACCTCTCTTAAATCAAACTCTCTATTAAGACATGTCTAACACCATCTCGAACAATAATTTCTATGCAAATCTCTATCATAGTATAGCTGACATGTAACTCTATCTTGTTACCAGTTATTAACATCATCTATATACGTGGTAGTAGATGCACTTTGTATTTTGCCAAGAATTTCTTATTAATTTATTCTTGATCAAAGTACTCACTCATACAAAACCAATCATCACCAGAATCACCATATTTACTACCCATGTAAGTGCCCAAAAATACAAAATCGTAGATTTGTTTCTTACCAAAATTAAATAACCACTACCACAATCATCCAAAATTTTCATACTATCAATCAACTTTTTTGGAGCAAAATATTTTTGAACTTCGATGAAATCCGTATCAATCAAATCAAACATTCTTCCATTACTTTGAAAAAAGTCCGAACCATTGAATTTTCAACAACAATTTCATCTTCTTCCTCTCTTATCAAATTGAAATTTTCTTCTTCCTTTGTCAAATTACCCTATTGTTTTTCTTCAATAAATTCATTGCTTTTAATTTCTCCAAATAAGGTATGCAAATCAAAACTGTCAATTGATTCAAAATTTTCGATATCACTTATATCATCAACAAATATATCATTCTTAAAATCCACAAATGAATACCAACAACTAGACTTCAATTTGAAAGCATAATTTCTCTCAATTGTTTGCAAAACATAGTAAATATCCTTCCAATATCTCCAAGGTATTTTAGTGTGACGAACAAAAGTTTTGTAAATACTTTCTACCATTGTTTTATATATCACTTAAAAGAATAATCGTACCTTCTTCTTGAAAACATGTTTTGCGAACTCACTTGCATCAACCCAACAAAGAATATCATCCAAATTACATTGTTTGATATATTTTTTCACTGTTTAAATCCAACCAAAATATGTATGTCTATTTGTGCTTATAGGAGTCAATATGGCAACACTTTCACCATCAATCACATCTCTATAATATTCTGCCATTATTTAACAATTCATACCTGAATAAATTTCTATCTCCCTTCTGTCAAGTTTTCCTGGCCTTCTTGGTTGATTGACAAATCAATTCCTTCAATTTGACAACCCGCAACAATCAACAAATCTAACAGGATTCCTCTCCAATCTCTGTCTTCATACCCGCAACAGTTTAACAATTTTTGGACCAATCTTATGGTCAAAATTTTCACCAACTACACATTTCAGGACTAATTTTGTGGTCTAACTCAATTAATTGAATACTTTTTGGCAACTTTTATGGCTTAATTCTCTGACAGTTGAAACGTTCAAGACTAGCCTCGTAGTCTAGCTCTGATACCAATTATAGAACCCAAATTTTAGGGTTCTAATAATAATCAATGCGTACAGGGTTACAGATTTGAAGGGATAAAACAAACACTCAAAATATATGTGAGAGTGAAGAAAATAAACTCAACTCATAATATTATTGAAATCTCAAACAATGAAAAAGTCACACCATAAAATAAAATCTTATAAATTTTTCTAAACTCTCTCAAGAAAATATCCTAAATAATGTCCTATTCATACTACCAAACTTGCTAGGAAAGATTCACTTGCATAAGAAATTACCAAATAAAATATAATTTTCTAAATCACACAATGACTAAAAACCTAGCTCCAATAAAACTAATATATAAATAAATTGATTTAGTTTGCCAACAATCTGAGCACCGGACGTAGCCTCTCTGTCGTGCTTAATGGAGATGGAGATTTCCCTCTTTGAAATCTAAGGCTGTTGATGTTCCTGAGTCCTTTTTGGAGAAGAATAGGATCCTTATGGAAGCACCAATGCGATGTTGAGCTCAAGTTGTGGGTGCCACACATGGTGGTATGTGATTAAAATTTATCCCCCTGCTACGAACATGGTGACTGTTACATCAAAGGATGTTGCTGAGGGACTGGGTAAATGGCAATACACAGTTGTTAGGTCTTCTTTAGGCTCTTCTGTTCTGCTTTCAGTAATTAAGCGATTTATGGAAAATCGCTGGAAGCACTATAGTCAGATTGAAGCCTACTTTCTAAAGAATAGTATGTTTGTCGTTATCTCTAATGAAGGGAGCAAAGGTCGGGTTCTTGAGCAATCTTTATGGCCAATGGGCAATAAAATGTTATTTTTGAGGCCATGAAGTCTTGAAATGGATCTAAAACATGAGGAGTTTAATTCGGTGCCTATGTGGGTTCGATTTTCGCATTTTAAGCTTAATTATTCTACTGATGATGGCTAGAGTAAGTTTGCTAGTTACATTGGCACAACATTATCTACTGATAAGCAAATTGCTACCCGAGAGAGTGCCTTATGCATGAGTATGTGTGGAGTTAAAAGTGGGCAGCCCTAGGCCTTTGAAAATGTATGGAATGAAGAAATTCAAGAGGTGGAGTATGAATGTATTCCAGCCAGTTTGGGCAGAGTGTATGTCCTTTGCCAAAGGTTCCCACTAAGTAGATTCCAAAGGAGAGTGAAATCTCCGGACCATTGATTCTACTGAAAATGCTAATAAGAATGTGTCTACAAGGAAGCTTCACGATTGGGCATCCTTTGTTTCTTTCTATCAGTTTTATACACATTGTTCTAAGTACAGCTTGGTAAGTACTTTCCTCTATACAATTTTTTCTGGGCTTCATTCTTTCGTGACCTAACTAACAATGGATGCTCTTTGGTGAATAGGTCCTTCCGCAATATGCTAACCTTCGACTACATGAAGACACGACACCAACAGTAATTCTTACATGCGGCTATAAAACCTATTACATTGGTATGAAACTTTCGACAAGATTTGGGCCATTATCTCCGTCAAACATGCTCTTCACCCTGGCGACATATTGCTTTTTATTTCACAATCACCCATCTCTTTTGCTGTTATCGTATTCAATAGAAAAGGCACTAAAAAACTGTATCCATGGCATTTTAATTTCACTATTCATCTAAATTAGTCATACTAAGTTATTAAGAACTGAGATAATCTCTAACAAGAAGTTGTAGTGGATAAGTACTAGAACTAGGCTCTATATCACTTTTGATTATGTATGTTGTTGCTGTGACGCCTCTACTTCTCCCTAAGGCAAACCAAAGGGTATCCGCGGGACGCCTGCCCAACTCTCGCCAGGACTCAAGACAATTCAATTCAAGCTTAACGGTACATAACAATTAATACAAGTCTAATAAAGAAAAGTTGCTTCCATAACCGACTATCTAAATCTTACACCACAAGTTCAAAGTACATCAATTTCCCAGATCTTATATCAGGTTCTTAAAAGATACATCAAATCCCAAAATACAACCATTAAAAGTCGACTAAAAATTTACAACCAATATTTCCAATAGAAAACATAACCTAGTTGGCTTTTCATAATCTTCCAATCCACCTGTTAAGGAAAACAAATCTACGGGGTAAGAGATTGTTCGTGAGGCCAAGAAACACACATGCAAGCACGTTGTCCAAGCAACAATCCCATTTAACAAGTAAAACAGTAATATTCAAGTAAATAACAATTCAAGTGAGAAAATAAAAACAGAAACAATTCAAGGATATAAGAGCTCTCAGGAACTATTTTCCACTTGCACGATCCAGAACCTCCACAAGTTGACACTCCGTCAATCGGGTAGGTTATAATCCGTAGAATTTCACTTACTCGTTCCCCGATCACCATTACATACCCCTGTACCGAGCCTGCTTGTCTTTTATTTAAGGTGATACTACTCAAGTATGCCAACCAAGATCTCTCCATTAGATCAAGCTTATACACGTTTCTCATGGCTCACAAAGCTTCTCGACCGTGCCCATGTTGGCTCGAGTTGCAAGGTCGGCCAATGAGATTTGGGCATCCCCCACTAGTATCACTAGGAGTCGAGGAGATTCACTCCACTCGACTTATGCAGCCATAGCATAATTAATCATTCAAACACTTCACTTAATTCACTTAACAAGTCAATTCAAGCAATTCACTTCAGGTATTTCATGTCAAGTAATTCAAGTACACTTCACTTAAATGAGAACGAGTGTGGTAAAGTATACACTCGACTCAACATTTTCAAAATGCTCAATTATCAATAACAATTAAACATGTAACACGTTTTCACACACTTGACACTCACCTAGACAAAAGGAGAGTGCGTTGCACAGATCAAGTACTTAAGCGTCCCCTGTGAGATCCTCTTGAAGGTCCCCTTGAATGCCTGAGCAAACAATAGTTAACTATTACTTATAAATCCTCTCTTATCAAGAGAGAGATTGTACACTTGTACAATCTAAGAAAATATCACGAAATAGAGTTTTACTTGCTCAAAATTCAAGGTTCGAAGGTGGTGTTTAATAACACAAGGAAAAACTGATTTCCTTTGTGAAAACAAGTCCAAAATGGTCAATTAGTATTGAAGAATAGGGAAGAACTCTAAAACTCAATTTCCTTTAAGCTCGGAAGTTTCAGATTTGAGGCATATTCTTGGAAAAATCATATCTCACTCTTCGTAGGTCCAAAATTGGAAAACTTGGTACCGTTGGAAACTAGTTCCGAAGTACTAAGTTCCTAGAAGACACTTTTCCATGATTCAAAATGGAAGACACTCAAATTTTGGCTTCAAGTCGCTGATTTGGACTCCCAAGACAGATTCGGGGTTGGTTTTTGGCAAACTTTGGAAATTCGGTAAAATTCACAGAATACGAACTAGCCTCTCAAATTTGAAACTCTATTAGAGTTACAATTTAGGTTTAAAAAAAACAAATGGAACAAGAATCGGAGTTTTGAGCGCCAAGATATAGTAGCTCAAAGTTGGTTCAAAATGAAAACCATTGGGCAATTTTCCAGATTTGAAACATAAACTTTGGGACTTCAGTTGGGCATCGAAATAGACTTGGAATGGCACCAAATTTGGTATGATTACACTACCATATAAGTGCTACTCCTCTGTCAAATTTTAGGCAAAAATTCATATGGTAAGTCAGTTAACAAGATCACTAAAGTTCGAGGAATATACAAGGCAATCCCGCCTTAAGCTTCCGTTTTTCCTTTTTCGAACCTTTAGCCAAAGAAATCATCTCAAACATGGTTCATTTATGAAGAAAAGTCTAAGAAACATCCAACATACATTTGGTAGGTGATTAACACCAAAAGTTTCAAAATAACAAGTCCCAATTCGAGCTAAGCCATCGGCTAGCCAAAATTAGGGTTTTCGATCACTGATGTAGTTCTATAATTCGGCCATAACTCAGTCAATTCAACTTGGAATTAGCCATGGTTGGTGGTGTTGGAAACTACATTCATAAGGATATTCATTAGAAGAAATCATTTTGAAATTCAGTCCATAGCTAGCTCAAATTCAAGCAACAAGTCCCGGCACCTCATTGACTCTCTAACACAGGAGTGAAACAGGACAGGTAACTTTGAAGGGCTAGTACAGTTCACTCAAGTTGAATCAGAAGATGCATTTTATACCGTTAGAAAATTGGAAGTGTCTAGTTTCAAATGCCAGAAACAGCACTTGATTTTGACATCGGAGTAAAGAGTTATGGTCATTTAAACTTTGCTGCCAGGTAACCCCTGTTACCCGTTTCCAGCTTTGAAGAATTTTCGAAAATGCAAATTTTGGCCAACCAAATCAAGTGATTTTTGATGAAAACTTTCCACACAACCTATGCAATATATCTACATCAAAATCAAGGCAATTTAATCACAAAAAAATCGAACCAAGGCCTCTGCACAAACAAGGCAGAATCCAGCCCTTCTTCCCTTTGGTTTCCTTTGAGTTTCTTTCCACTTTTTCAACATATAACCACTAGTTTAACACTTAATCAACATAAATAACATCCAAAATCATCATATTAACCCAACAAGTCCATTGTGGGATTTCATAGAGCCCACTCACATGATTTTCAACCAACCAAAGTTACCCACATGAAGCTACAAGCTTCCAAGTCCAATCTAACTTACAAAAATCAAGTTTAGAAGGTTAGATCATTCACTACCTCTTGGGTGTTGAAACTCAGAAATTTTGGTCACTAAGAAGCTCCAAGAAACCGTGGAAATGATGCTCTTCTCCTAGCCCAAGTGAAGCTCCAAGTTGTTTTGAGTTTGTGTGACAAATTTGGAGTGAAATAGATGGATGATTTCAGTGGGATGATGAAGAAATTTTTTGCTCCTTCTTGCCTTGAGGGTTTCGGCTGCTTTGAGAGAGAAAAGAGAGAGATGGTGCTGATGCAAAGCTTCTTGGAGAAGCTTGGTAGGTGTAAACTTTAAGTGCACAAAAGTCAACTCTCCAATAGTGCGCGTACGCGGGCGTTTCGTACCAGTTTCCTCTCGGGTTTGTTTCACTTGTGCACTAAACCTCTAATATACTTCGTTTAACACTATTATTATCCACTCTTAGTAGTCTAACAATAATTTCTAAAATCCTCCAATTAGTCGCGCGCGCGAAAACGCGAACTTCCGACTTGTGCGCGATAAAGCGAAATTTTTAAGAAATTCTTATAACGATAGTATAACTAACTAATACTTGAGTATTTAATCATAAAAATAACCATTTTAGGGTAAACCAATAAATAAGTGAATAAATCGATAAAAAAATAAAAATATATAAAATAAATTACGAGTCCTCACAGTTGCTCTGTTCAGTTTAGTGCTTTCCTTATATGAAACTTTTTCGACTATGTATCTTGCTCTGTTCGGCACCGAAATACATAAATGTCCTCAGTTATATCCTCCCCACAGTATTTTCCCTTGGCATCATATGCTTGTCTGGGTATTTTCTGTTTCCATACTACTGCGCACCGTGTGGTTTAGTATAACAACGCATAGAAATTTTGTTGAGGGGGATAAATTGATACACCATAATGCACTTGAGTTGTTGCTAAAATGAATTTGGTCCGAATTATTGGGCAAACCATAAAAATATAAGTGTTCGAAGGTAGTTTACCACGAATGTAAATAGAATGTTGATACGTTATTTTATCGTAGAGCATTTTTTTTTTCCCCTTTCCCCCCTTCCTTTGCGGTTGTTGCTGACAATGAAAGGCACCAATAGAAAGGTATTTCAATATATAGACTTATGTTAGCAGGTTAATTTTGAGCTCATGGGCAAAAAGAAGGGAAAATTGAGGAAGAAATGCTTGACTATAACAAGTCAATAATATTACATATAGTTCAGTCTACATTAATTCCAAGATGTCATCATTTTCTTTAATCTTCTTCTCTCTTCTTTTCAACTTTTAGTTTTTCCATCTATTGGCTTTTTGCTTTGGCGATGGACATGGTAAATAATACCAGGCTTTTGATTAAATATCTCTACAAAAAGTCTCACCAAATGCAATCTAATTGGGTCTTGTATGGGGCTGAAATCAGACTACTAATACCACATCTAGATTCTATTAGTTTCATGGGCCCTCCATCTCCAATTGGAGAAGTAAAAGTAATTTTTTTGGTTGGTCTCGCTTAGCCCAAAATGCATATTCTTTAACGTGTTTGGATACAGTTAAACATCTTGTTTTAAATGTGTATAAACCTATATTAAAGAGAGTTAAATTCCACTTACCTCATATAAGATTCAATATAATTATTAAAATCTCTTATCCAATTTCTATAATTCCCTCTCCCCCCTCTCCACAACTAGGGTAGCCACAATTCAGATTAAATTGAGACTGGACTAGCGATTTATTCAATCGGAATCAGAACCACAACCATGACTAAAAATTCAAAGTCCAGGTTCATTAAAAATATGAATCAGAATCGGAAATGGTAGTATGTAACCAATTCAAACCCTCAAAAAAAATATTTGCTATTTAAATTTATTAAGCTAGTTTAGAGTTCAATATCAATAGTTAGCACCTGATACTAACAGACTCAATCCTATCCGAGCATGAAATTTTGTATTATTGCGCATGAAATTTTGCATTTTCTCAAAAGTAAGAGAGCTGGTAAGGTAGGTTTCATGGCCCTTAAACTTGATATGTCTAAAGCCTATGATAGAGTGGAGTGGAAATTTCTTGGTAGAATCATGATACAAATGGGTTTTTGCCCCACTTTTGTTCGCTAGATCATGACCTGCATCTCCACGGTTTCTTACTCCTTTAATTTGAATGGGCAAAAAGTGGGTAGTGTGAAACCTTCCAGAGGGATTAGACAAGGAGATCCCCTCTCTCCTTACCTATTTATCATCTGTACTGAAGGACTTTCAAACCTGATCAAGAAAGCTGTGGATAACAAACATCTAACTGGTATTAAAATTTGCAAGGACAGTCCTATGGTTTCTCATTTATTTTTTGCAGATGACTCCCTACTGTGCTGCAAAGCAAGTAAAAAAGAAGCTCAAAAGCTCAAGGAGGTACTCAGGACATATGGACATGCGTCCGGACAGGTTGTTAATTTTGATAAGTCTGCTATGTTTTTTAGTAGGAATTCTCCCAAGAGAATTAGAAGGGATGTTAGTATGGTGCTGGATAATATGAAGGAGGCGCATAGTGGCAAATATCTAGGTCTTCCGATGACGATTGGGAGAGATAAAAACCAGGTTTTTGGATTTCTGATGAACAACATAAACAGTAAGCTTCAAGGTTGGAAACAAAAATTGCTTAGTCAAGGGGGTAAGGAAGTTTTGATCAAAGCAGTTATCATGGCTATGCCAACGTATATTATGTCATGCTTTAAATTACCCAAGGGTCTGTGTAAGGCTGTTAGTGCTAAGATTGCGAGATTCTGGTGGGGTGGTGGGGAACAGGAAAAAAAGGTGCATTGGGTTCGATGGAGTAAGCTGTCTGAGGTGAAAGGGAAAGGAGGCATGGGTTTTAGGGACCTGGAGGCTTCCAATTTGGCTATGCTTGCAAAACAAATTTGGAGAATTGTGATCAATCCAAATTTGTTAGTAAGCAAAGTCTTGAAGGCCAGGTATATGAAGGAGGAGAATTGGTTAGGACAGCAACCCCCTAACAATGCTTCTTGGTGCTGGAAAAGTATGCACAAAGGAGGGGAATTGCTTCAAAAGGGATTATGGAAGAGGGTGGGGGATGGGAGGTCAGTGAGGATTTGGCATGATAGATGGATACCTGGGTTGGTGGATGGTAGAGTTCACACAGCTAAACCCGTAGGATGTCAACTGGAGTTTGTTAGTGAGCTTATAGAGGGAGGGAAGTGGAACTTTGGTCTTTTACAACATTGGTTTCAGGTAGATGTTGTGAATCAGATTACTAATATTCCACTTAGCTTGTATGACAGGAAAGATAGACTATTCTGGAACTTTAGCAACTCTGGAGTCTACACTGTGAAGACCGGATATGTGCTTGCTAAGGAGGAAAAGGAAGAAACAAATCAAAGGCTAGTACCTGATCCGGAAACCAGTTGGGAGATACGAAAGCATACAGTTTGGAAAACTTTGTGGAGCCTAAGCATTAAGCTGAAATTGAAACATTTCTTATGGAGATGTCTACAAAACGGTTTGGCTACTAAGGAGGCTCTTTACAAAAGGTTTGGCATAGGGAACCAGATTTGTCACTGCTGTGGGGAGGACATGGAAACCATTGAACATATCTTTTTCAACTGCCCAACAGCGCAAGTTATATGGAAGATTGCACCTGTTCGGTGGGAAGGGCTAGCTAAACTCCAAGGCAACCTGTGGAGATGGTGGGAAGCGGTGTTGCAGGCAGCAAAAGAGACTCAAGGAGAGGGCAGAATCCAACTTACAGCAAACATCTTATGGCAAATCTGGAAAGCAAGGAACAAGTTTACTTTCCAGCAGGAGATAGCTAATGTAAAGGTTATTGTTGACAAGGCACAACAGGAATGGATCGAGTATGAGGCAGCAAGGGAGTCAGACACAGGATCAAATTCTGAACCAGAAAAGGCAACACCAACCCAGCAGCATTGGGAACCGCCTAAGAAAGGAACAATAAGGATCAATACGGACGCGGCCATCTCGGCTAAAATGGTCAAAACAGGTCTGGGGATTATTGCAAGGAACTGGCGCGGAGAATTAGTGAGAGCAAAAGGAATTACTGCGAGGAGGAAAGGAATTGCAGCCACTGAAGAAGCTCTAGCAATCAGAGGGGCGCTCGAAATGGCTCAGTTTGCAGGATGGACAACTATAGAAGTCCAATCTGACTGCAAGCATGTAGTGAGCCTCATCAACACGGACAATGTACAGGACTGTAATCTGCAAACAATCCTGGATGACATTGACGTTCAGAAGAGAAATTTTGAAAGCTGCACTTTCACCTTTGTACCTAGAACGGTAAATCAATGCAGCCATGAATTAGCACAATTTGCAGCAAAGGCAACTAGAAGCTTTGAATGGGAAGGTTCTTTTCCAATTTGGCTTTCAAGTCTAGTTAGAAAGGATATGGGGGTAGTCACCCCTTTTTGTAATTAACTCTTGTATTTTCAAGTGTTGATATATATATATGAGGTTATCGTTTGTCAAAAAAAAAAAGCATCCCTTCATTGAACAACAACCAAACACAATCATAGGCTTGGTGGGTTTAAAGCAATAATTATGCACCTATGACTCAACAAACGTCTTTTTCATTTTTTTTAGGGTAAAAAACAAAAAAATCCATGTGGTAAACCTAATACAAAGAAAAGTCTCTCATGGTTTCAAAATATACAACATGACACCCCGTACTTTTAACTAAATTGTAAAGGTGACGGAATCCGTTAAACTTAACGGAAATGGATGAAATGACCAAAATGCCCTAATATAATTAAGTAAAAGACAGCTCAAAAAAATCATTTGTTTTATTTTCTAGATAGAGAGAATTGAGGGTTAAGGGGTAGAACAGGTATATTTATTAAAAATTAGGTGTAATTTTTTTTTTTTTAGGTTCCAATAAGTCATTTCCATTAAATTTAACGGATTCCGTCACCTTTACAATTTAGTTCAAAGTACGGGGTATTATGTTGTATATTTTGAAATTACGGGAGATTTTCTGTATATTAAATTTATCACAGGGGATTTTTTTGTATTTTACCCTTTTTTTTTAAACCCTTCCGCTCCTCCCCACACAAATGTCTTTTTTTTTTTTTTTACCCTCCTGCTCTTTCCCACACTTTTCATTCTCCAACTACCGGACAAAGGATTTGAACTTTTGATTTGACAATTTGACAGCAGGAAGGATTCTAAAAATCCCCCCCAAGCCACAACTCAACAAACTTCAAGTTGCTTGTTCATCAACAAAGTAAACCACAACGGCAATGGCACAGATATGATTGCATATTGTCAAGCCTATTCAACAGTCGCATTAGAGTTGTATTTCACAAAAGTCAGAAAGTTATTAGCAGCAATTCACAGGATTGACATGCTTATAAAATGAGTTGCAAGGAGATGTGGTAGAAGCATTGCAGAAAAAGGAAAACAACTCGTTTCATTACTACGTTATTCCCGCAAAGGTCGGAGAATATTCAATACCAATACAATAGATAACAACTCCTCCTATTTTTGAAACTTGTGCTAATATATTTAGTAAAATCAAATATAGCAGAAGCATTTAACAAAGATCATTATAACACATTCAACACAAAGTCTTGGACCAAGTTTATCAGCAAATTATTCCAGGCCATGACCATATCAATCAGAAGACTAATGAACTTCTTAGACGAATCGATCAAGGTACTCCTCGACAGTGGTGTACTTGACATCAGGATAAAGCTCTGAAGCCTCTACACGGAAAGATGGCTCAATTGCAAAGTTGGTAGTATCACCGTTTACCAGAATTGCATGGTTAATTGATAATATGACATTGAGCGGAATTGGAGCCTCTGCGAAGAAATGGTCCATTCATACACTAATAATTCATACAATAAAGAATTAAGGAAATTGAAATCAAACTTCTTGTCACCTTGGATGTTCTTCAGGAGTTGTTCCTCAGGAATATATTCTTTCTCCAGAGTTTTACCAATCTTCTTCTCCCATACTGCCACTAACTCATTAAATGATGCACTATTCTTAGGAGGCCTAATGTAGACAACTTTGTTCAATGCTCTTGGATCATCAACAGTTTTGACGGTGAAAGTACCAATGTCATGTTCTTCATTAAAAACAGCTACAATTGAAACATTAAAAAAAAAAAAAAATTTTTAAACACCAGTACAATATTCACGTTCTTACAGGATAAGTTCAGCAGAGGATAAGAAAATGATCAGGTGAAGTGGGTGAAAAAGAATAAAATAGCCAAGTGATATTATATGCCATACCTTTAGCATTTCCATCTCCCAAGATGACAACTTTATCTCGTGGTGGTGCAGTGGCTCCTGGCTGTAACAAGGTTGGAAGAAAATATCCAGCAAAAGCGTTAGACGAGATATAGGTGTAAGGGATCCCTGCTGCCTCAGTAGCCCTACGAATCTGAGACTTTCCTGCAAATGCAGACTTGGCAGGCTCAACTGCATTTTGGCGATCCACATCAACTCCAAACTCTGAAGGGTAGAATTTCTGAGAATTTCACCATATTATGTGTCAGAATTTGGGAACGATAGTAGATAAAAACTGACAGAAATTATACTCTATTTCATTCCAATCTGCAATCTTTTCCTCAAATTCACAGATTGTCAAATCACTGTGGTTTTACACGATGACTAAAAGAACCTCAATTAACTCTGCCCAATAGATAGGCTTAAAATCGACTGAAATTTCAATTAAGCAAATTGGCCAATTAATCTTAGTTGCTTCTCCACTCCGAAAATGTATCATCAAGCTCTACGAACGACACATACAACCTTTAAATACATGAATTTCGTGTGCATTATCAAAATTTACTATATTTCGACAATTAAAAACCTATAATTATCTAAATTGCAGAGCTACAGATCTGCAACATAAGAAAAACAACAAACGTATTCAAATACATTCCCCAGTGAGAATCATTAGTAACAAGACCACATAAACAACACACCTTGACATTTCCAGCTTCTTTAATTGCATCAATGATCTTCCTCTGATCATTCAATTGTCCGTTACCAACAGTTGATATGACCACATCCACCTGTTTTATGGCCTTCACTAAACTTTCATGATCATACAAGTCACCCTGCTCCAAGGAAGAATTCCAATATCGAGATCAAAAACAAGCATCACCAGCTAAAAGGGAAAAAAAGGAATCCCAATTGACAACACTGTCAAATTAAACGCTGCTTACATGAACAAGAGTCGCCCCAGAGTTCTTGAAGCCTTCAACAAGTTTTCCCTTAACAGGATCAGAAACAGTAGATTCTCTAACCAATACAAAGGTGGGATGACCAGCCTTAATGCTGGCCGCAACTATAAACTTGCCAATGTATCCTGTTCCACCAATGATCAAAATCTTGCTTTTTTCTGCCATTCTTGAATATTCTGAGATATCTAAAACTGAAGGGTTATGGAGAGTTTTTTAAACTGATGTGGAGGATCAGGAAACGAATGAAGTCTGGGGACGATGGCATGCTGAGGAACGCTATTTAAGCAGTTCGAGGTTGGTTTGGAAGGTACTGAAGAGACCTTTCACGTCCCTCACTCAAGCAAAAGGGATCTATTATGTCGAGTTGTATTTGATCCTTGTTAAAGGTTAGGTTCATTATCTGAGTGACCAATGAAAGTAAGAGTAACTTTACTTTGAATCTCCAAACTTGTACTTCTTTCTTGCTTTTGCATCCTAAAATTTCGATTTAAGACACGTTGCACTTTTTTTTTTTTTTTTGGTCAATACAGTGGGGTATCCGGGATTCACCCCGACTAATCCCCACTGCACCCTGAGACCCCGCCCCCCAAGAGCCTCGAAGCGGTAGTGAGCAAGATTCGACCACACGACCCAGGCCCCAACTGGGGTTGTCCCGAAGCCAGCCGATCTGTGCCCAGGGGGCAGACACGTTACACTTTAAAATCCATTTTTAGACGCTTGTACTCCAAACACTAAGTTTGTCTCATTTAATTCCAATAAATGACAAAGTTAGCTAAAATAACAAGATAAAGGGCACTGTAAATTAATAATTATTATTATGCCTTTATTTGTACATATTTTCAATTTATGAACACTTAAAACTTCATCTTAGAGGAGGAGGGGTATATTAGATGGTACAGAAGGAGGGAGTGTAAGTAGAGGTTCCGACTTTGAAATCTCCCATTTACACATAAAAGAAAAAAGAAAAACATCCATATTTGTTTGGTTATAAGTTAGGAGGGATTGTAAGTATGTGATTCAAAGTTCAAAACCTCTTACTTATCAAAAAAAAAAAAAAAAAACTCCATCTTAAAAGCTTCACAACAATAGGAACAAATAAAATGACAGCTAAGAATTACCCTCCAAAATATTCATTTTTTGTTTCCATACCTCCTTCTCGGGTGAAGAATTTACATGAAACATTTGTCTATGTTTGGATAATAGATTATTTGGAATATGTTTTGAAAAAAAAATACTGTAACACTTTTTTTGATTTGATGTATGTGATATAAAAGGGTAGTTGAAAAATGTATTGATGATGTAAGCAAATAAATACAATCCAAACAAACCAATTATTAAGTTTCTTTATCAAATTAGTGCTCTTCTCCCAAAAATAGAATCCAATTGCAGAGATTTGGTTGGTTTTGTTACTTGAAAACAAATATGGGGAGGCGAGAGAAGAAGCGACTGCAGGACTAGGTTCTACTTATAAATGAATGGAGCCGGCAATGGTGGTCAAATACATCAACGTTAATGAAACTAACTATGGATCAGAAACAAATACTAATACCATTGGTAAACGTTAAAGATCGGCACCCCGAAAAGAGTTGTGACCTGAATTGACAGGAAAATCTTACCAAACATTGCTCAGTTTTCACGCATCATTTATCGCACGAAATTTCTAGATTCCTTCTAGAACTTATCCGCCGAACACTCGAAGAAGACAAAAGGGTTTTAGGTAAAACGGAAAAATAAAATCTAAAATCTGAACACTAAGGAATTCAAATGCTAAAATATTATTTTGGTAAATCTATTAAGTGATACATGTTTCATAATCAGTTGAATTTAAGCATCGAATTGCATGTATATTATATAAGTTTGGTACTAATACAGGTTAGTAAATGAGTCAAGCCGAATTGATTGTTAGGCTTTGAGCTCGATTTAGTGATCTAACAATCAGGAAATAATGGATCCTATAACTTATTATTTCCTTGATGTTGGAAATATGACTTATAAAGAAATTATGAAATTCTTTGCTTGCTTTTGAGTCTAGAAATTAAACTCTTGCATGAAGGTTTTAAGATAGATTAACTATCTTTTACAGTCTATTTTGTGAATATCAATGATAGAAGGGTTTCACAAATATCATGATTGAGAAAAACTCTCATAGCATTACTCCCACTAACCTTAATGTATATTAATTTACTAGAAAAAATTCTTCTAAGATCAAATGAAGAATAAATTAATATATTATTGAGAAGAAACAATTTAAATTGCATTCTTTACAAATGTATTATGGTGACACATGTGTACACCTAGTTATCAAGAGTCACGTTAAGGACATTTGTTTTCATATTTATCTAACGTAGCTCTAATAGTGAGTTACTAGTGTCATAATTACCCTAAATAAAATCTCTCAAAATTTGGTAGAGATTTTGTGGTAATTTGTGACATTATTCCTAAAAATAGAGATTTCTCCATTTGTACCTTATGAAAACATTACCCAATTCATCCTTAAATGATGAATGGTTACCTAATAATGAGATAAATATCTCTCACCAATCAAAAAGGATAGAAAAAAATTCACAAAATTTTAGTGCTATAATAAAACTCTTATGGCATCCATAATGCTTGAATAGTCTGCTTTAATTATGCAGCCTACCTGAAATATTATAGTCAACAAATCTAAAATCTTTAAAGATTTATGATTTATTTATAGAGATATATCTCAATCTCTTATGCCAAAATTTAAGGAGTTTCCCTAGTGTTAAACATACTTGCTGCCAATATAATTACTGTGGTCAAGTGCAGTATATTGCTCAATTCAAAAGATGGTACTGAAAACTTTAGAATTAATAACTTCACTATTTTCAAAATCTACTATTGGATAATGAGGTTCATAATCATACCCAATAGTAATTAATTTGAAAATACAAATTCTAAAGTAATAAGAAAACAAAATTTCTTGAAATGAGCAATAATACATCACTTATCCTTATGTGAATGTTTATTTTAAAGTTTCTTTATAGAAACTTTTGTTCACTTTTCATATAATCAGAAACGTATTATACTGGCAGCTTAAATTGACAGGTTTAACCAATTCACCAAATATATCACAATTTATAATACTCAACAATTGAGATTTTTCTTTTGAGTTACTTTCTTTCAAGGTAAAGTATCAAATATTATTCTCTTACAAACAACGTTGGTCTTTATTGCTGTTTGACTTAATGAGAACAAAATTACCTTTCTTTCCATTTCTTCTTTCATGAAGGTTAAGTTTCTCTTATTTCTTAACCTCTTTATCCTTTCTTAATACACGTGGTTAAAACAAGTAATTAACCATATATCCTTATATGTATTATGAAGGTTTGAATGGTTAAGAAATTCTGCAAGAAAGAATCAAGAATGAAATGCTATAAAAATAACTCAATCCCAATTTGATGGGACTTTAATTGATGATATAGCAAAATTCTCAACTCTAAGAAATGAGCTAAAATACACTTCAATAGTTAAGTGTCACAAAAGAAAGCCTTCTAATGGTGCTAGTTAAAACTTGCACAATTTCTTTATGGTTTTCATGCAAGATTTAACTATAAATAATTAGGGTTTGAACCCTATTTTATATGAATATGAGACAAAATGAACAAACTATTAAATTGCTCCCAGTTCTCATACTCAACCTCTATATTAGCAAATATATCTACATTATGAGAATGGTTTGTTCATTCTCATGAAAGTGCTAATTTAAAACTTGCACCAAAAACAAAAGAGAATGAATTTAAAAATCAAGCTAATAAGAACCATAAAATCATTGGAATGAAACACTGCATTAACAATCAAGAACTATATCATAAAAAAGCTATGAAAATTTGTACCTTGATTTTGAATCAACCTTATGTCAATTTAAATACTAAATTCAAAACTTTCTATGGACAAAGGTTGCAAACATGCATAGAATTTACTTTACTTAATCATAAGACTAGTAATCTAGGACAATGAATTAAAGAAATAATTTGTACTGTGGGCATAAAAATATCTCTTAATTGACTGTCTAATTTACCATCTTATGTCAATTAATCTCACCAAAATAATTACCTCCCTGTGGGGTTGGATAACTATCTCAATGAATTAATTGCAACTTGATGATGTAGATGCCATTTTTTTAATTTCTTTAATCACTCAACAATATGTGAAAAAGAAATACAAAATTTCTCCAAACACCAATATACTTAAGATGCTGTGGCTTCTCCTAAGTATGCGGCTTTATAAGAAAAATTGTCAACTAATCAATATGTTGACTAAAAATTCATAATTTCAATCACCAAACTATATGTGATGAAAAACTTTTCTCATCAAATATTTGGGATGTTGTGGCTACTCCCAAATATATAATGTAAAAGTGAAATTCTTAGCATGGCATCTTGTTATTTGTTAATAGTCAAAAAACTTTTTGTTGATTGAATTTCATTGAATTTTCCTTTTCTTTTATAATCACTTAATCTTATGTGATTAAAGTTATTTACACCATATATTTGAAATGCTGTGGCTACTCCCAAATATACGATGCAAGAAAACCTCTAATGACAATTCGTAGAAAATGAGTAGTCAACTTGTTGACTAGAAATCCTTGATTTTAATCACTAAACTATTTGTGATCAAAATTGTAGTACACCAATGTTTGAGATGCTATGGCTACTCTCAAACATAAAGTGTGCTAGACTTTATAAGGATATTAAAATAGTCAAAAAGTTTGTATTTTAACAAAAGAATTTCATAATTTGCTTTTTTTAATATTCATTTTTAATCACCAACCTTTATGTGATTAAAATACCCCATGCATCAAATAATTGAGATGCAAGACACACTTTATAGAGGAAATTCTCTAAAATTTAAATTTAATCAATCATGCTAATGTTGACATTATAATATGAGATAAATGAACATAAGTGTATAGTGCACAAAACGCTACTTAATTCCAAATAACAACAGGAACATGAAGGCCAACTCATATTGAAATCATGCCTTTAGATATTTATCTTATAATAAGGTAGCAGAGATTCAATAAACCTCTAGATCCATTCAAATAAAGTCAACCAATTATCTTGTATAGATTAATATGATATTAATCTTTTGATTGTTGAATATAACAACTATTTATATGTTTCTCGAATTATTATATTGTATTGATAACAACAATCAATACATATAACCCTTACAATCAGAAATATGCAAGTCCAAGAAACATTCAAATTACTTGCAGCCATACCAGATTATTGGAGGAAATCTGGATGAATTGCATAACCAAATAAAATATCATATGAATGATACATATATATAGGATTAGTCAATAAATCTCAATTATTGAGAAAATGGACCATAGATCCCATGGCAAATTAAATTCGATTTGTTCAAGCTTGATACGACTCTCTAAAACTTTTATCAGATTGCCAATAAACCATGAAATTATGACAGGTGTCGAGCCTGTGCAATAATAAATACCTACTCGAGAAAAAATAAATTTTCTGTGTATAGTAGTGAGTAGGGTCGAATCCACAGGGACTGGGAAAAATTTGATTCCTTTCAAGTTCGGGACACGGGGGATTTTTATCAGAAATAAACTAAAAATAATTAAACAATTTAACTAAAAATAATTAAATAATTTAACCAAAAATAAATAATTAATTAATACAATTGTAAATAACAATTAAATAAATGATAAATAAATTCTAGCCAAGGATACAACTACGCAGACACAGTCCATTCATCTGATAATTGATGCAAAGAAGGTTCACTTAATTTAATTAATAGGCTAGTTATAGTCACCGATAAACTCTAATGACCAGCTTTTCCTTAATTTATTGATAACCAAGGTACGACCGTTGATTACCCCTAACCAGGAAATACTCCTAGGTACGACCGTAGGAATTAATTTCCTAATTGCATTAAAAACTAGAAAAGCCTAACCCAAATTAATAACACGCTACGAGGGTTATTTAAATCAGATTGCATGTCCCCCTAGTATGTGAAAATACTAGTTGTCACTAATATTAACCAACTAAACAATTACGGATTTAATTGATTAATTTGACAAGAGATTAATAAGTCAAATTGCACATCGGGCCCTTGATATCCAATTAACAAAATAATCCCATGGAAATTAAAATAGAAAACATGCAAATATTAATAAATTAAGGAACACGTAAAATTAATTAGATCTCACAGATATTTGGGACTGCGTCTTCGCGTTGATCCTTGACTAGAGGAGAAAATTAGCCACGCCTCATAAGAAAATTCCCACGCAATTTAAATGGAATCAAATACATAAATAACTAACTAAGAATTTAGGAAGAAACTTGAGTCTCCGTAGACTCTTTGAACCAAAGTTGCACACTACAAACAAGGAAAGGAAGAACTCCTCTGAAAACCTGATACTACCTCTCTTCCTCTCCGTAGAGAGAAAACTAATCTAATGTCTTCTGCCAGCCCTCCTCTAGTGCTTTTTTCTCCTTTTATCTTTAGCACTAGTTTCCTAAGAGAACTAGTGACGTAGGAATCAAATTGGAAAAGCTCCTTTCATCATCAAAGTCCATCTTGACTAATGAGTATATCTCCCACAATAAGAACACATTTTCTAAATCAATGTTACGTGGTCCCCGCAGAATTCTCTCCTTTTGATTTCTTATTGCTAGTGGACTTGCCAGGACTTAATAATAGGAAGGCAACTCTTCATCAGCAATTCCGTTGGTTTGCACAATTTGGGCTGATTGTGGAAAGCTTTTAGAAGCTTTCACGTGTGGAGAAATCTTCTCAAGAAGGTCCCCTTTTAGCACTTTTCTGCTCCACTTTCTGAAATTATATCCAAATACCAAATATAAATATATATTGACAATTAAAACAATATTTGGCAAGGATAAAGAGGAAAATTAACGATAAAATTACTAACAATTAATATCCTATCAATTCCCCCACACTTAAATCATGCTTGTCCTCAAGTATGGGAACACTAAACTCAACAATGGCTAACTCTCATTTCATTTACTGCCAAGCTACGCTTATCCCAAAATCAAGTTTTAGTGGCTAAGTGTCAAGACATATTTCTCCCGGTTAGCTCCTGAAATCATAGACTCGTCCAATTCATAGCTAACTCGTCTAAGAAATCAAAATATTAAACTAGCAAAAGTTAGCAATTGGGTCAACTGAAAATCAAAATCTCAACATTGAAGAACAAGGATCGGCAGGCCAACATGATCATAAGCTTACTTATTATTTTCTTTTTCTTTTTTTTAATAAATGCTCAGTCCCAAGCTATTCAAGTCTTTTGACGTGAACTCTGACATTTTTAGATGAAAGAGCCCAGTTACTCAACTCTTCACAACTTCAGGACTAACTACTCATATATATAGTCACTTTTTGACGCGAAAGTCGACACTTGTGGTGAAGACTCCCGGTTACTGGGTGACAACACTAGCGGAGTAGGGTCATTTATTAATCACAATTAAAGCACCAGAAAACCAGATAATTAAAGATCATGGCCCACGTCATCTCCTAACATGGAGAACTGAGATCAACAATTGCCCAATCCACACAACAATTGCTAGTAAAATATTTTGATTGCTTAAACAAGTTAACCACAAATTGCACCAAGTCATAAAACTCATGGTATTCACCAAGATAACATACTTTTACTTGCCACTTAAACAAAATTCATAAGATAAATCACAACCAGCAATAGACGAATGAATTGCCATATTTATTCATCAAAACACTAGTAAGAAAGGCAGCAAATTAAAGAAACACCAATCAAAACTAAACCCAAATCCCCCCCACACTTAAATCACACATTGCCCTCAATGTGATAATGAAACAGTAAAAATAAGAAGAAGGACAACGAAACTCCCCTGAAGCTGATGCCAGCTATTAGCACCTGTAGTTGGAGGAGGCGGAGCGGAGGTCAAAGGGTCGGGATCGTGGTTTCACCATTCTTTCCAAATTGCACTCCAAACCACAATAGACAACAGTTGCTAACGAATAATGGAAACAAGAAATTCAAAGCACTAACAAATGAAAAATCAATTCAATGAACAAAATGCACACTTCATTCACTCACAAGTTATACAGATATCTCAACACTTATAACAAATGCAATCAATAAACACTCGTGGTTCCAAACTTATCCAAATGTAATAATAATGTACCTCAAAATCACCCCAATCAATGTAGTAATTGAAATGCAAACAGACAAAAGGCTCTCATTTAAGGCAATTGAAGGCAATCTACTTCAATAAGTAAATTTAAGTGTTAAAGGCACCTCCCAATTGAACAAACAACTGTAGCAAATTACCCACAGTTAGACACAAAGTACAGCAGATTAAACACAATTCGACCTAAAATATATATATATAATGATTAACGATTGGACATTCAATTCTAAAAATCACACGACTAACCACAAGTCAATCTACTAAATAAATAAAAATCAAGCAAAGTAAAAAGAAACAAGCAAAGTAACACAGAAGTACCCAACTAAGGAGGAATAGAAATGTCAGGTAGTCCAAACACGCAAAATTTTCAAAAACGTACTGTACTAAAAATAATAAAAACATACTGCAATAATAAAATAAGAAAATAAAAAATAATAATAGAAAAAGATTGAAGCAGGCGCGTGCATACGAAGCCAGTGGTGCGATGAAGGTGGTGGCTGTGAGAGAGAAGAGTTTGCGGCAGCTGGATCTGGTGGTGCGCGGCTTTCGGGGCTTCAGGCGGATCTTGGAGGCGGTGGCTATGGCAAGGGTGAAGGAGGTCAGATGAGCTGGTGGTTACCCTTGGCGAGGAGAGCCGAGGCAGCGGCGAGAAGAGCTGGGGTGGGCGGCGGTTAGAGCTGGGGTGGGCGGCGGTGGGGTGAGGTTCGCAGCCGAAGAAGAAAGAAAAAGAAAGAAAGAAGAAAAGAAAGAAAGAAAGAAGAAAAAGAAAAGAGAAGAGGAAAATTTTTTTTTTTTAATTTTTTTTAATTTTTTTAATTTTTTATATTTAATTTTTTATATTTTTTTGTAGAAAGAAAATAATCTTTTCTTTTTCTGTTAAAGATAGGAATAATAAGAATAATAATAATAATACTCATAAGAATAGGAATAGTAATAATAATAATAATAAAAGTTGGTTTTTTTTTTTTATTGCAAAAACATGGTTTGGGTCGTCCAACACCGCGTGGGCACGCCAAGATTGGTTTTCGTCCTCTGATTCAGGGGAGTTTCGTTGTCCTTCTTCTTATTTTTACTGAAATAAGAATACCTGTCCCAAAAATTGACAGGTGTCGAGCCTGTGCAATAATAAATACCTACTCGAGAAAAAATAAATTTTCTGTGTATAGTAGTGAGTAGGGTCGAATCCACAGGGACTGGGAAAAATTTGATTCCTTTCAAGTTCGGGACACGGGGGATTTTTATCAGAAATAAACTAAAAATAATTAAACAATTTAACTAAAAATAATTAAATAATTTAACCAAAAATAAATAATTAATTAATACAATTGTAAATAACAATTAAATAAATGATAAATAAATTCTAGCCAAGGATACAACTACGCAGACACAGTCCATTCATCTGATAATTGATGCAAAGAAGGTTCACTTAATTTAATTAATAGGCTAGTTATAGTCACCGATAAACTCTAATGACCAGCTTTTCCTTAATTTATTGATAACCAAGGTACGACCGTTGATTACCCCTAACCAGGAAATACTCCTAGGTACGACCGTAGGAATTAATTTCCTAATTGCATTAAAAACTAGAAAAGCCTAACCCAAATTAATAACACGCTACGAGGGTTATTTAAATCAGATTGCATGTCCTCCTAGTATGTGAAAATACTAGTTGTCACTAATATTAACCAACTAAACAATTACGGATTTAATTGATTAATTTGACAAGAGATTAATAAGTCAAATTGCACATCGGGCCCTTGATATCCAATTAACAAAATAATCCCATGGAAATTAAAATAGAAAACATGCAAATATTAATAAATTAAGGAACACGTAAAATTAATTAGATCTCACAGATATTTGGGACTGCGTCTTCGCGTTGATCCTTGACTAGAGGAGAAAATTAGCCACGCCTCATAAGAAAATTCCCACGCAATTTAAATGGAATCAAATACATAAATAACTAACTAAGAATTTAGGAAGAAACTTGAGTCTCCGTAGACTCTTTGAACCAAAGTTGCACACTACAAACAAGGAAAGGAAGAACTCCTCTGAAAACCTGATACTACCTCTCTTCCTCTCCGTAGAGAGAAAACTAATCTAATGTCTTCTGCCTCTGGTCTCAGAAAACTCAAACACCGCGCGGGCACGCCAAGATTGGTTTTCGTCCTCTGGTCTCAGAAAACTCAAACACCGCGCGGGCACGCCAAGATTTCACTTCCTGATTGCAGTGAAGGAAATATTAATACAGATACTACCCAACGAGTAAATGACCCAATGCAAAAGAAGAACAACTAGAAATAACAAGACAACTAAAAATAACAAGACTAATATTCGGGTTGCCTCCCAAACTAGCGCCTTTCTTTAGTGTCTTTGGCTAGACATAACCCGTAATTTGCTTAAACTAAGCAAATTGGGTCCTCCAAATGCATCATCTCTACCCGCTCAACTGGAACCCCTTCATAATACGGCTTAAGACGATGTCCATTCACCACAAATTTCTTCTCTGTCCTTAGACTCTGGATCTCCACTGCACCATAATCAAAGACATTAGTTACCACAAAGGGACCAATCCAACGAGAACGTAGCTTACCTGGAAATAACTTCAATTTGGAGTGATACAGTAGAACTTTTTGTCCACATTCAAACGTCTTCCTAGAGACCTGCTGGTCATGAAAAATCTTGTTTTTCTCCTTATAAATCACAGCATTCTCGTAGGCTTCATTGCGAATCTCCTCCAATTCTTGTAACTGCAGTTTCCTTTGAATTCCGCCCTCTTCGATATCCATGTTGCATTGCTTGACCGCCCAAAATGCTCTATGCTCGAACTCGACAGGGAGGTGGCATGGCTTCCCAAATACCAAACGGTAAGGGGACATGCCGATTGGCGTCTTGTACGCCGTTCTATATGCCCACAAGGCATCTTCAAGTCTTATACTCCAATCCTTCCTATTGGGTCGAACCATCTTCTCCAAAATTGACTTGATCTCTCGGTTCGATGCCTCCGCCTGACCGTTTGTCTGAGGATGGTAAGAAGTGGAGACTTTGTGCAAGACACCGTACCTCCTAAAAATTGCAGCGATCGTTTTGTTGCAGAAATGAGTACCCCGATCACTTACAATTGCTCGCGGCATCCCAAAACGAACAAAAATATTAGACTTAACGAATTCTGCAACCACTTTGGAATCATTAGTGCGGGTGGCCTTTGCTTCTACCCACTTCGAAACATAATCTACAGCAAGCAATATATAAAAAAAACCAAAGGAAGAAGGAAAAGGACCCATAAAATCAATGCCCCAAACGTCAAAAATTTCAACAAAAATCATTGGGGTTTGAGTCATTTGATCCCTACGAGAGATATTACCCACTCTTTGACACTTATCACATGACTTACAAAATGAGTAGGCATCCTTGAATAGAGTTGGCCAATAGAATCCACTCTCTAGCACCTTACGAGCTGTTCTCTTCGGTCCAAAATGACCTCCACACGCAAAAGAGTGACAATAGGCTATAATAGATTGAAATTCAACTTCACTTACACATCTACGGATGATTTGATCGGCACCCCGCTTCCAGAGGTAAGGATCATCCCAAATGTAGAACTTTGCATCGCTCCTCAACTTGTCTCTCTTTGCCTTAGGCCATCCTGTAGGAAATTTGTCAGTGACTAGAAAATTAACAATATCTGCATACCAAGGCAAAGATGAATTAATAGAAAATAAATGCTCCTCGGGGAATGCTTCTCTCAATGGGATGTCATCTTCGGTGACTTGTACTCGACTCAAGTGATCTGCTACCAGATTCTCCGCCCCTTTCTTATCTCGGATCTCCAGGTTGAACTCTTGTAGCAACAATATCCACCGTATCAATCGCGGTTTTGCCTCTTTTTTGGTCAACAGATACCGCAAAGCTGCATGATCAGAAAAAATAATAATTTTAGCACCAAGTAAATAAGACCGAAATTTTTCTAAGGCAAAAACAACTGCTAAAAGCTCCTTTTCGGTGGTTGAATAGTTCAATTGAGCTCCGTTCAAGGCTCGAGATGCGTAGTAAATAGCATGAGCTGCTTTTCCTACTCTTTGACCCAATACCGCACCAACTGCATAGTCACTGGCGTCGCACATGATCTCGAATGGGAGGTTCCAGTCAAGGGGTTGGATAATAGGTGAGGTGATCAATAACTCCTTTAACTTATTAAATGCCCCCTTACATGTTTCATCAAATTCGAAGGATACATCTTTTTGCAAAAGTTGGAACAAGGGTGCTCCAATTTTCGAGAAATCCTTGATGAACCTTCTATAGAAACCTGCGTGACCCAAGAAGGAACGAACTTCCCGCACACTCGCGGGGTAAGGTAAAGTAGATATAACATCTATTTTTGCCTTATCAACCTCAATACCTGTAGATGATACTACATGACCCAAAACTATCCCGTGTTCAACCATAAAATGACATTTTTCCCAATTAAGCACGAGATTAGTTTCTATACACCTTACTAAGATCAATTTCAGATTATCTAGACAGTTTTCAAAACTTTCACCATATACACTGAAATCGTCCATGAAAACCTCAATAATTTTCTCAACATATTCTGAAAAGATACTTACCATGCATCTTTGAAAGGTAGCAGGTGCATTACACAATCCAAATGGCATCCTTCGGTATGCAAATGTTCCAAATGGGCAGGTGAAAGTAGTCTTCTCTTGGTCCTCGGGTGCGATAGCAATTTGAAAATAACCTGAAAATCCATCCAAGAAACAATAGTAAGCTCGACATGCTAATCGCTCCACCATCTGGTCAATGAAAGGGAGGGGGAAATGGTCCTTTTTCGTGACGGCATTTAGCTTTCGGTAATCGATACACTGTCGCCATCCGGTGGGCTTTCGAATTGGTACGAGCTCACCCTCTTGGTTTGATTCCACTGTCACCCCTGCCTTCTTCGGGACCACCTGTACTGGACTTACCCACGGGCTATCTGATATTGCAAATATAATTCCAACGTCCAGCAGTTTTAAAATCTCTTTCTTTACGACCTCCATCATGAGAGGATTTAATCTCCGTTGAGCTTGCCGTACAGGTTTAGCATTCTCCTCGAGTCGAATTCGGTGCATACACACCGCGGGGCTAATTCCCTTGATGTCGGCGATGGTCCATCCTATCGCCTGCTTATGTTCCCTAAGAACTCGAAGTAGTTTCTCTTCTTGAACCTTTGATAAACCCGCGGAGATGATCACTGGAAGTGTCTCCCCTTCACCTAAGTATACATACTTTAGGTGTTTCGGCAGTGGTTTTAGTTCCAAGACAGGTGCCTGCACCACAGATGGTCATTAGAGTTTATCGGTGACTATAACTAGCCTATTAATTAAATTAAGTGAACCTTCTTTGCATCAATTATCAGATGAATGGACTGTGTCTGCGTAGTTGTATCCTTGGCTAGAATTTATTTATCATTTATTTAATTGTTATTTACAATTGTATTAATTAATTATTTATTTTTGGTTAAATTATTTAATTATTTTTAGTTAAATTGTTTAATTATTTTTAGTTTATTTCTGATAAAAATCCCCCGTGTCCCGAACTTGAAAGGAATCAAATTTTTCCCAGTCCCTGTGGATTCGACCCTACTCACTACTATACACAGAAAATTTATTTTTTCTCGAGTAGGTATTTATTATTGCAATCTGATTTAAATAACCCTCGTAGCGTGTTATTAATTTGGGTTAGGCTTTTCTAGTTTTTAATGCAATTAGGAAATTAATTCCTACGGTCGTACCTAGGAGTATTTCCTGGTTAGGGGTAATCAACGGTCGTACCTTGGTTATCAATAAATTAAGGAAAACGTAAAATTAATTAGATCTCACAGATATTTGGGACTGCGTCTTCGCGTTGATCCTTGACTAGAGGAGAAAATTAGCCACGCCTCATAAGAAAATTCCCACGCAATTTAAATGGAATCAAATACATAAATAACTAACTAAGAATTTAGGAAGAAACTTGAGTCTCCGTAGACTCTTTGAACCAAAGTTGCACACTACAAACAAGGAAAGGAAGAACTCCTCTGAAAACCTGATACTACCTCTCTTCCTCTCCGTAGAGAGAAAACTAATCTAATGTCTTCTGCCAGCCCTCCTCTAGTGCTTTTTTCTCCTTTTATCTTTAGCACTAGTTTCCTAAGAGAACTAGTGACGTAGGAATCAAATTGGAAAAGCTCCTTTCATCATCAAAGTCCATCTTGACTAATGAGTATATCTCCCACAATAAGAACACATTTTCTAAATCAATGTTACGTGGTCCCCGCAGAATTCTCTCCTTTTGATTTCTTATTGCTAGTGGACTTGCCAGGACTTAATAATAGGAAGGCAACTCTTCATCAGCAATTCCGTTGGTTTGCACAATTTGGGCTGATTGTGGAAAGCTTTTAGAAACTTTCACGTGTGGAGAAATCTTCTCAAGAAGGTCCCCTTTTAGCACTTTTCTGCTCCACTTTCTGAAATTATATCCAAATACCAAATATAAATATATATTGACAATTAAAACAATATTTGGCACGGATAAAGAGGAAAATTAATGATAAAATTACTAACAATTAATACCCTATCAAATTATAAGCTGAACAACATGGTTAGAGGTTGGCTCTAATACCACATGTTAAACTTACTATGTACGTGTGAATGTACTACGCAGCGGAAATCTAAATACACTTACCTCTAACTATTGTTATTAAACACAAGTTGATCTTTGTTGTGTTTTTGACTTCTTCCTGTCTATTCTAACAAAACAAAATATGTAGAAGAAGGAAAAGCAGAAGGAGAATTTAGAATAAGGATCTTCTAACCTATGCCTAACCCAAAAGTGAACAATTGATAGAATACCACAGAATATTTATAGACTAGACTAGGGACCCTTACTAGCAAATACAAAAATTCCTAGGGTTTCCTTCCATCAGGGAAATCTTGCCAAAATTCATAACTAAAAATAACTTTTTCTGACTAATTGATTGATTAACTGATTGAATAAAATATCAATTAATAAAGATATCAATCAATCATTAACAAATGGGAGATTCTAATTAATTATTGATAAAATGTCAATCACTTAATCAGAATGTCAATCATTATCTATTGGGAGATGCTAATTAATTATTGACAATATCATCATCAATTAATTATGATATCAATCACTTTAGAATCAATTATGTGGGTCATAATTGCCTAAAAATGAGGTAAGTCTTACATAAATGAGCCCCCGTTATGCTGTGCACTCACTCCACTTTTTACTCATTCTCCCCTTACTCCCACTACAAACTCATTTACCAGCAAGATTCTACAAATCAAAAGCATAATTCACGAAAAATTTTGCAGTGGAATCATCCAATTTGATCAATTGAAAAAATTGTTCTGATGAAATATTAAAAGCTTTGACACAATATTGGCAATTTGAATGGTGTATGCAATATCAATAGCTCTAATGACTTCTGTCTCTTTTGTTTATTAATTTTGTTTTGCTAGACAAACAAAATGTAATTGAACAATTACAGTGAGTTAATTAATTATAAAAGAGGTATCTAAACAGTTTAAAATTTTTTCTTTTTGGTGACCTAAATTTTCATGGCAAGTAAGACTCAATTTGTTGCATGTATAGATGCGTTTGTGCTATGCCATTATTTTTTTTCAATGTTATTTGATTAAACTTTTATTAGTGTTTTGATAAAGTTTTTCAATATGAAATGAGATGCAGAATCATCCAGGTTCAATAGAATTATACTTTTTAAATATGACCTCTTTGCATTCTTTTGTGTGTTAATGATGGAGCGCATGTGATCCACTACATTTAATTAATTCTTGTGACGCCTCTAGCTTTTCCGAGGGCAAACCCTAGCGTATCAGTGGAACGTTTGTCCAACTCTCGTCAGAACTCACGCACTCATTCAAGCTTAAACGATCCACAGGTCAACCACTGACTTAGGATTAAGAAATACTTCGAATATACAAACCAAATCCTTCTAAGGCTACCATTTACAATTATAATCTAAAATCCCCAAGTACAACAAAATTTACACTTCAATTGTCTCCAATAACATACAAAAGGTTCACTAGTTTCCACCAAAAGCCGCTAGTCTAGAATCCCCAACTTCCACTTCCAAAACCTGTTAAGGAAAACAAACTTAAAGGAATGAGCTAATGCTCAGTGAGGCCAAGAAAATCAAGCAACCAAGCAAGGGGCACAAGTTAAATTAAATATCATACTTAAAAGCGGCTTAACACGAAATTTCATTTAAGTGCTCAAATAAGAAATAAAACACAAGTTGAAGGATACAGGAGCTCTCAGGAGCCATTTCCACGTCTCAACCGATTCAAACACTCTGAGGTTGACTCTCCGTCAACTCAAGTAGTAATATGACCGTAGCGCTCCACTTCGGATCCGGAACCAAACAAATATGAGGTGGCAATACTACACGAGTATGCCAAGCAAGATCTTAAAAGATCAAAGTATAAAATTTCCCAAGGTTCACCAAGCTTCTCGACTAAGCCTTTGCCGGCTCGAGTTACGAGATTAGCCAATGGGTTGGGGCGTCTCCCCAAGTATAATTGGTCGACGAGACAACGCTCCAATCGACTTAGAATCTATCATAGCACTGAGTTGATATAAGAGACACCTCCCACCTGAATAGGGTGTGGTACATGCTGCCGCTCAGTGCTCACGAGTTAAACATGTTGGAGTACAAGTGCAAGTCACAAACATTCATGTAACAAGTAACAATTAATCAAGAAAGAGAGGACGAGGGCGGTAAAGTACATCCTCGCCTTGGCAAGTTTACGAATCATATAGCACTTGTACAATTATCATTTCAATCATAGTAACATGAAACATGCACTTGACACTCACCAAAAGTCAAGGGCAAAGCAAGAACAAAAGCAAGAGGTCAAACAAGCTCCTCGGCATCCATGTGACCACCTGAGACATGCACAATTACGATTACCTAGGCATTCAACCAAGGCTAATAAGAAAAATATCCTCTTGCTACCCACACTCAAAAGTCACAAGTTCAAGTCGAATTAAAAGAGACTTTCTCGCTTAATCATTGAAATAATACTCAAGGAGAATTCAAAAGTCATTTTTGAGTCAAGTCATAGCAAGAAATCTCGATTCCAAAAAGAAAGTACCACGCTTAATTTTGTTGGCACGAAAATCGAGAAAAGGGAAAATGGTTTTCATATCCTAAAACTTCTAGTTCTATGCCCAAGTTTTAGAATATAAAGGAGCGTTCATGTTTTCTAAACTTATGGGGTCAAAATCCATCAAAACACTACTTATTTTCATAGTCAATGTTGAAGTTAAAAGTTCCAAGTTTTAAATAGAAAGCTAGTGAAATTCTTCAAGAGTTACTCTAGTTAAAACGCTCCATTTTATGGTTCATTTTCATAAAAACCAAGGGCATAAGACTAGGGGGTGAAATCCATTTTCCAAGTATTAAATGAGGTGCAAATAACCAAGAAAGTTAGGTTTGAAACCTAGAAAATGTTTCCAAGTGACTTTGGAGTGTTGTCACTTTACAAGGAAAAATTCAGTTTTGGCAACCTTTTTTGAAAAATCATAACTTGAGTTTCATAAGTCCAAAATTTGTAAACCATTGGAAAATAGATTCAATGAACTAAAACTCTCTAGAAGAGACTTTTTCCAGATTCAAAGCCGAAATCAGTCAAATCTTAGCTCCAAATCACTGTTTTAGTAAGAATAGAGTAAAATAGTCTTAAATTTCAGTGAAGTTTGAAAATTTGGAAAAATTCATAAGAATCGAACTAGCCCTTGAAATTTATACCACTGAAAAAACTCCAAGTCTAGTTTCAAACACAATAAATGGGACTCAATTTGGATTTTTCTACACCAAGATACAACAGTTTTATGAAAGCTGGTTTTTGAAACCTATTTCACGAAATTCCAGCTTTGGAACATCCGACACAGTTTCAAAATCAGGTCATATCTAAGGCTACACAAGTCCAAAATTAGCATGGTTTATGGCGTTGAAAACTATATTCAAAATTCTAGAAATCACTAGAATAAACTGTCTTCAAATTCATTTTTCAAAGGGAGTGAAAATGAGCTACAAACTGCAACTGTGCTTATTTCTCGGTTAAAACAGAGAGGAAAAACAGTCAACTTTGCCAGTTCACTGCGGCTCATAGAAAACGAATTCGCAGGTGCATTTTATACTATTAGAAAGTTCTTGGAGTCTAGTTTCATATGCTGCAAACAGCACTTGATTTTGACTCTTGCACGAAAAATTATGGGTTGTTGAGTGCTCACTGGACGGCAGCACTAATTAGAAATTTCCAGGTTTGTTTTCCTCTCTTTAACTTAAGTTTAACTCATTCAAATGAAATGATTTTTTTTTATACACACATAACCCAACATGTAGTAAGCATTTTGGCATCAATATAACCACAAAAATTCAAAATTAAAACAAGGAAAATGAACTAGCAAAAATCGGACAGCTTGCTCCACTTTCTCTTCAAATTTTCTCTCCAACTTTTACACCAAAAACCAAGTTACAAATCACTAAAACAACAACCAAACAAGCAATAAATCCTCAAGGCCACTACCTAAGAATCTTCCTCAAGACATCTACCTAAAGTCAAGGTTCATGGAACCCATCAACAACCCAAGCTTATCTAGGCTAAAACTAACTAAAACTAACCATAAGATGGAAGAAAATGAGAGAGCTTTGAGTGTTACCTTTCCTCCAAGAGTAGTAAGCAAAACCACAAGGAAACAAGCTCTAAACCACCAAGAATCTCTCCTTCTCCAAGTCTCCTACTAGTTTGGGGATGATCCAAGAAAATGAGTAAGGTTGGAGCAAGTTTTTGGAGTAAAAATGGAGAAGATGAAGATGAAACTTTTTGGCTAATGGAGGGGATAAGTGTTCGGCCAAGGAGAGGGAAAAAGAGAGGGTTTGGTGAACTTTGAGTGAAGTGATTGGATGAAAAGGAAGATGGGACATAAAGCTACTTTTGGGGTGCAAAAGTCAACAATTGAATATTGACCCATTAGTGCTCCTAATTGAGATTAATTCAACTCACTCACCTCTAATCTCTCAATTAACTTTTCTTAGTTTACAATTGATCATCGTTAATTCTCCCAGACCACTGCACTCTCGGATCAAATATTGTGTCGAAAAACGTGTTTTCACTAATTCTCACTAATCGAGCTACAGAAAAATTAACTTTAAAGACAAATGTATTAAAATATAACTTGAGACAATGTACCATACAAATGCAATTAAAATGAATGAAATAAATTAATTGAAGCAAATGAATAGATAAATAATTAGATAAACCAATGAAATAAATAAATATAAATAAAATAAAAATTCGGGTCCTCACAATTCTTTTCTGCCAGTAGGTAAGAAAAGCACGCTGTTTGGTTGTCTTGCTTATGGTTAAGTGTGTAATTTAATAATACATTGATTTGCAAGATTGTCATGGATGTAAAACTTTTCAGGAGATCCAAAAAGAGACACTTGAATTATGAATTCCATTTTAATAACAAAAAAAGGCAAAATAAATAAACAATTATTGCGCAGTTAGCTAGGTCGGTTCATCTTTTCTTAGCCAACTATATGCTCCGAAACAAGCATTCTAGTAAAGAAAATTATGCATGAATTAAGACACAGAAACACATCAGAAGGCCAAAAGGAAGCTACAATTATGCTATAGATGTTATACACGTATTAGGTTGAATTCCATCGCCCTTTGATTTCATATTATTAAACACTATAAAGATTATTAGAAGAAATTCTTATCTTATACTATATAAAAATGAGTTGAGGTCAAAGGGTGTTTGAATTTCAACTATATGGATAAGAGTTTTTTGGGAATGTGGAATGTTGTATAGTTTTTTTAAAATTTTTTGTACAACTGAGGGCAGCGTGTATTTATATATATTTATCGAAATGTCCTCATTTTTGTACATTTAAAGTTTTGATTTATGGAGACATCTGGGTATTTTTTGGAATATGAAATTATTTTGTAACTATTTTTGCAATGAGTACAACTCATATAAATTTATGTGTTGGTATAATTACTGAAATGGTGCTATAAACACATTTAATTGAAGTGTGACTTTTGTTGTACAATAAATATAAAGACATATTAACAGGTTGTGCAATTAACACATTGCTATAACTAGCCATTGGAGGATATTTCTTTATCTGAAACAATTTATGTCTACTCTTGGGTGATTTTCAACTAACATCTGTAGAGGTCTTTTGGAAATGATAAAATTGTAAAAGCAATGATAAAGGAAAGTGTATAAGTGTGTGCTGCAATTAAATTGTACTATTATTGGATTTGTCATATTGAATGACTATTTCTTTTTAAAATATATTATTATTTATCCAATGAAAAACCCTATCTAATCACAGGTACCAAACACCCGCGCCATGCGTGGGCACTCGCCCTAGTCGGTCTTTGATGAAAAGCACCAATGACGGTTCTAAACGTGTTTAGTAGAAAGTCTTCGTGGAAACTAATAGAAAACCATCAACTAAATGTTTGGTGGAAAAGGAGACAAATCGACGAGACGACTTGAAGTCTTCATGGAAACCTGTAAAACATTATGACAGAATTGTTAAGCATGGTTCCAAATATTTGTTGGATAAAGTGACAAATCGACGAGATGACTTGGAAGTCTTCATGGAAACTTGTAACATGAACACAGAATTGTTAAGCACGGTTCTAAATGTTGCTAGAAAAGGTCGCAAATCGACCAAACGACTCGAAGCCTTGGTTGAAGGTTCAAAACTGCAGATCCTATCAATTAAGTTAGAATATGACTTACAACGGCCCATCTCCTACCCCTTTCTTAAGGTCATTAATAGAGGTTTTCAATTGAATAACCCCAATATCAGGGTTAAAAATTCAATACTTCACACATTCAACTGGTAAGATGTGAAACAGTGACTTTGACATAAGCAACAACCTCAATACATTACTAAGACATTAAAAATGACATAGAGTAGAATGGCCATTACCAAGACTAACATTGAGTATGAGATTACGTGTGTTACACGTCCGTCTTAGGTACTATGATTTGTGATACTTATTCAAGTAATCATTCTCTTGAGATCAATTTTAAAAAAATTTAATTGATTAAAAGTGTTGTATTGATATCAATCTTCTTTTTTGATAAATCATGTAAAGTACTTTGTAAGTTAATTTTTTTTTTTAACGAAACTTAATTAATTGTATGTCTTGGAGAGAATCTGAGGGAAAAAAACAATATACATGTAATTTCAAAAATAAAAGAAAAAGAATATACTGAAGAAGGCAAAAAAAAGGAAAAACTTTTCATTACATGCCAATGGATATAACTGTCTAGTCTCTTATTGTTTGATAAAAGAATTTAATAGCCCATTCAATAACTTAACTATATTTGATCACTAAATTTGATTACCAATAGTCTAAATCGAAATACTTTGCTCATGTCTGACAACATTTTAAGTGTGGACGTGGAAAGCAAATTAGAAACCATGCTCATTTTTGTCCTCCGATTAATTCAATAACAAGGTTCTTTTTTTTTTTCACAGGCATTTTACACTTCATAAAATGCTGAATTCCTCTCATGTAGGTTGTATGACTCTACCAAAATTTAAAATTTAATATAATGCATTGATTTAATATTATGTATGTACTAATTTTAGTTTTTTTTTATCCCCACATTTTTTTTATTAATGAAAAGATATACAAAACATAAACTCCTCTTACATACGTCTAATTTTCCGAATTGAAGGCAACCCTAATCTGTCAAGGCGAATTGCCCCACGAGCTTCCCTTGGAAACGTACTAAAGCTGTCATATACCTTGACTTGTTGTTGTGGGTGAGATACACCCACATTAGACAACGCATCAGCAACTGTGTTAGCCTCTCGATAGCAGTGTAAAAAATGAACAGGTTCCTGCAAGAGCTTCCAAATCTGCCTAACCTCCCTTTGAATGTGCCACGGACATTGAATGCGACGTTGAATGATCCCAACTAAGAGCAATGAATCAGATTGCAAACTTATATTTTCAAATCCCCTATGTTTACATGTTTGAAGAGCAATAAGGAGGGCCCAAGCTTCTGCACGGAGAGATGTAGTTTGTCTAAGATAGGCCGAAAAGGCAATCACTGGTAAACCAGTTGGATCCCGAAGAACTCCTCCACCTCCACCCACTCCTGGATTACCCTTAGAACATCCATCCGTATTAAGTATGAACCGCCATGTCTCCTTTGTCTCCCAGCGAACAAATTTGTATGCAACCGTACCGGCCGACACGTTCGATCGATCATACAACTGACAAAAAGATTGGAGTTGAAACACTTGTTTGAAGTGGATCCCCACCATGGACTGTATTTCCAAGAAAATATGATGACAAATAGCAGACGATTGCATCTGAACACCCTCAAACACTGCTTTATTCCTTGCCTTCCAAATCTGCCAACAAACTATACTAGGTAGAATGCGATCAATAAACCGTCGTGTCTTAGAATCATGTAACCGCAACCACCACCCTACTATGCGGGGCCGCAAAGAAGATCCTGGACAGCTGAATCCACATAAACCTCCAAAATAGTTCCAAATTGCCGACGCTATTTGTCCATTGGCAAATAAATGCACGATAGACTCCGTAGATGCTGAAGAACAACAAAAGCACTTTGAGGGTAGATGAAAACCATGTTTACATAACCTATCCGATAGCGGTAGCCTTCCCAGAAATAGTTGCAACATGAAGAATGAGACTTTCCAAGGAATCCGAGGATGCCAAATCGAAGCAAAAACCGTCGACTTGTGGCGACAAGGTTCAAAGATATTAAGATACAATTTAAAGAGTCATAATGGTTTCTTTTTCTTCTATGGCCCATGTTGCAAAACTTTCTTCCCTATTTCCTATGTGAAATTACTCTACTTTTTATGTATATTTGTCAAAATATAGATTTTCTTCTTGTTCATAAATCTCAAAGTATGCTTTTATAAATGGCTATCTAAATATACTAGAGAAATTTCTAAAATTATGATGATTTTTAAAAAAATTCTACAAAGGGGGCATTTTTTGTATGGAATTCCGTCAAGGGGGTCTTCGCATTCAGCAAATGCGAGCTCCTTGAACTCGCATTTGCTGAATGCGAGGACTCCCTGAATTTTCCTAGCATCCAAATCAAAAAAGAAAAAGAAAAAGAAAAACAGACCTCGCATTTGTTAAATGCGAGGTCATATACCTCGCATTTAACAAATGCGAGGTTCTCGCCCAGGCAACTCAGCTCGCATTTAGCGAGCATTGTGACGAAAGAAGCCCCTGGTCTAGTGAGCATGAGCAAGCTGCAATTTTACATAAAAAGGCTGCTCAAACAATTGACATAAGTTAGAAGCCATGCGTGTTTCATCATGCCAGTGATGAAACTGGAGCCAAAATTCACTATTTACCATCTTCAAATTATTTTCAAGAACATTAATCTAGATTTTGCCATGATTTTTTTTTGCTTCAGTTCCAATGCAGGCCTTCCCTTGCTTTATGATTTCACTACAAATTATAAAATGATTTACAATTTGCAATGAAAATCTCTACAAATTTTACTACCTAAGGCTGTAAATTCATCAAAATTGGAAAAAAAAAAGATCCCATAATATTGCCATCAATACTTGATAATAATTTGGGGCAATAAATCTTAACCGAACTAGTATGCTTTCGACTTTATTGTATCTCACATCCGATAAAAGCGAATTCCTAAAAAATTATATTCAAAATTTTTTTTAATTAGGAGCACACAATCATTTTTGTTTTTGCATTGACATTTATCATAGAGGAATAAATCCTTTTTATTTGAAAACTCACACGAGTTAGAAGTTAACAAATGTGAGGTCTCAGTACAAAATTTGATGTACTAGTAATTCTTTGTATATAAATAACCAAAAAGTTATATTTCTTATAGATTAAAAGATTTGATAATCATACGGTTGAAAACACCTAATTTTATTATTAAATAATTTTGTAAAGAAATAACTATACATGTATAGTTCTTTATGCGGTTGGAAACAAGCTTTGGCTTTGTGTTCAGATTGAGGTCCTCGCATTTGCGAAATGATTATTTATCAAATGATTATTATGTGATTATTTATCTTATAGATTAAAAGATATACTTTCCTATAAATGCAAAAATTATAATCACATAATAATCATTTTCAAATTAAATGAGAAAAAATGTTCCCAAACCACATATATTTATTTCACTAGGATATTTGAAAAACATTTTATTTGTTTATTGTAATTTATTATGATTAAATATATATATAAATTTTTTTGGGAAAAATTTTGACAGAATCTCCCCTTAAAAGTGGACTAAACTCCCTGCCAGCAAACCCAAAATAGACAACATTTAATCCAAGCAATATTTCCAACAACTTGTCAGCCAATAATCACAAACCACTGCAAAAGCACAAGTCTTTAGTAAATTAAAAAACAGAAAAAGTAAAATCAAGTTAAACATCCAACATTCCACAGATTAAAAACAAAATGCAAGCAAATCCATGTACAAATAATATAGTGATCCTAATGGTGCAGCTTCAATCGTCATCTTCATCTGTAGCTCCACCCTGAGGTGGAGTAATGCCTAAATGATCATCTATACGTGCCAAGCGAGTGTCCATTCTCTGCAACTGGAAAAATAAATTAGAATTAGTAGCACAAGACTATGGTACAAATATTTTAGTAGTACAAGCAAATGTGATACATGCTTGTCTTGTATACATATTTTTAGTTAATATTTTAAGTTAATATTCCCTCTAACCCCCTATACATTATTACGCATCATGCCAAAATGTTATTCAAGAATTCCTAATTAAATTGAATATAAGTTTATTAAATACATGCTTATCTTGTTTTATTTAACGTTTCCAAGCACCCCCCTTTCGAGTCCATATTGTAGCCAATTTGTCTTATTATACTCTTAACGCAATCACTAACCAAAAACACCCAAAAATATTTTAAAAAAATTTTGACAGAGTCTCCCCTGTAACTGGCTAAAACTCCCTGCCAACCAACATAGGCACATCGATTTTCAAACAATTGAGAAATATGAGATAATTTAGACCACTACAAATACGGTAGAATAATGTGATATACAATAATTTCTTATAGAAGACAAGCAACTGTGATATTTTGACAAACCTACAATAATAATATAATGTATATAGTAGAAGGTGAAACAACAATAATTTCTTATATTCCCCTGTCCTCCTTGAAACATGCAATTAAAAAATATACTACAGTAGAGGGTCTCACTTTACATTCATGAATTCACCATAAAACGAATCCAAGCAAAGTTCAAAAAATTAGAACATTAATATGACTACAATTAAATCTACTTGTAAACTACATGACTTACCCAATGCGAGTCTAACAGTTTATGCTCTTTACCAATTCCTTCACACATATTAACAACTTAAGAGTTTATATTTATCTCATTATTTGTTCATCCTTTGTAAAACTCTTTTTCCTTTCTCTTGATGCCAAGGAGTAAATCATGATGATTACCTTTTCTTGTTTTTATCTTTTTTTCAACAATTCTATAAAATGCAGATGTAAACAATAAAGTTAAAAAAAATAATATCCTCCATGAAGAAAAATTTGAACGCTAAAATTTCTTATATGAAAGCTTGGTATGATAGAAGAAGAGCTATTGAGCTTGTTTATGGCATTTCGGGTACCAATTTTGTTGAATTACTCAAGTATGTGGAAGCATTTGTCCAATTAAGTAATATTAGTCTATACTTAAAACACCCTTGTTGCAGAGTCTATACTTACAATGTGTCATCAGATGCTACCAGAGAAGCATGAAATTGATTTGATCATGACCAAGGAACTATGCGATTCATAAGTAGAAAATGTCAACACCCTCCTCAGTCTAGGCCTATTGATCAGTGAGATTAAGAATGAAAGCATAAACAATTTGAATTTCTGCTCATGAGCCATGCTAATGACTTGTGAGCAGGAAGTTCCCTGTTATTTGCCTAGCATCCACTACAAGAAAACCGGCTTTTTGCAACGCTTTTGCTGTGGCACAAGGAGAAAGTGCGGTAAATAAGCAGCAAATTTCAATTTGTGCTGCAAATTTCACAACGGTTCCTAATTTTTACATAAAAACGACATAGTTTTAATAAAATTTATAAAAAATAGTTTCCTAGCACAATCCACGTATCGATTCATTGTAAAAAGGTATCGATAAGCCCCCAAAAGCAGGAAGGGGTCAACCTTAGTACAAATAAAACCAAACGACAACAGACACAACACAAGTCCCCCCGCTCTCTGGCCCCTGGCGTCATCACATCAGACTCCACCCACAAACAAATACTTAGTACTAACAAAAACTCCAACACAAAAATTTTAAAAAGCCAAATCCACCCACTTACTCCATTTCCTTTTCAGTTCTCTCCGTTCTTCTTGGCCGTTTCCGGTAAACCTCCTTTTACTTCACTACTGCAACTTTCCATCTTCATCTTCTCCACAAGATCTCGCTCAAATCACCAAAACTGCACCGCGCACTTCACACACTGCTTTTTTACGCGCGTATCTGCTTCAAATATAGCAGAAATCAAAAGCTCTTACGCCATCACTATTACAGAGAAAAAGGTAAAAATTCTTCCATATGATTTTCGATTTCTATGTTTTTTTCCCTCGTATGTCTTTGAGACTTGCACTCTTCTGTGTTGCATATATATTAATAACCCTAGGATCTTAACTGAATTTCGGTTAATAAGATTTGGCACAAAACCCTAATTTGATTGGGCAAAGTAATTGGTCCTCCGTTGATTCTGAATTTTGTCAACCACAGTTGTCGAAATTCCTACAGCTGAAAGCTCGAACAAATTGACCCAACCATTTGAGTCATTGACTTCAAAAATTAGGTCTCGCGGCAACTAGAAGAGTCTGCCCCACTACAGCCCCTGTTCGTTGATATTGGTGTGTTCATGTAAGTGTTTCTTGTAATTTAATGTAATGCGGCTTATGAATCTGCATCCTTCATTTATTTGCTTTGAAATGTGGATCTGGCTGACGGTCAGGAAGGATTCGCGAATTGCTTCTTGACGATTTGCCCCATTTATTTGCTTTGAACTTCTGTTTCTGTTTGTGTTTGCTAGCGGGTGTGTTCTACTGTTTTCAACAAAGCAACCTTGATAGCTTCAGCTTGTTGTTGGACTTGATAGCCTGTTGCTCTTTCCCTGAATGCCCATCCCATAGTGTTTCTGTCACCTCCCGTGACTAGTGTTTAACTGAAAAATGTTGGGAATCTAATAGCTAGAAAAGTCCTCCATTTCTTGAAAAAGTTTAGTGGGACACGAATTAGGAATTGTTGTAGATTTTGGGTGCGTGGGCCAGGAAATGTAATTGTTTTAACAATTCTTTGACAATGTATACTAACTTGCAAGCAGTAAACTTTCCTTCCTGGCCTGGCATGAAGTTGAAAACTGCTAACATCTCCAGCAATATATAAAACCTCTTGTCACATAAAGCTGAAGGGCTTCTCATCACAAAGTCTGCATTCCCTTGTACCCCGGGTGTTTACTACCTTAGGCCACTTTTCCTAACACGTGAGATTTTTCTCCTTTCATGAATTTGTGGATCATCATGGTGTGCAATCTGCAGAAAACTAATATCCTTCTCCAGTTGACTCAAAAGGTAATGATTGCAATAGATAGCCCAATGACATACAATTTACCTTTTTCTTTATATTATCATCTTACTCCCTTGTTAAGATATCAATTCTCCAAAGAAAAAGGTTATTTATATAAATTCCTCTACTAGTCATAAGTTGACAGGCTCGCCAAGATTGAATAGCTCAGAGTTAGAACGTTTAGAGTCTTTTACTGAATTTGGCTTAAATTCTCCTTTAGCCATTGACGTAAATCATGTGGTACAGAGCCTCTGTTTTTTCATCTAAACAATTACTTATGTGGTATGAACTGATTTACATATTGTTCTCAGTTCAAATTTTGTCATTACCCATTAAAAAGTGAAAATTGTCACGGTCATAAGTATAGAACGGGCTAATTTCTCCTTGTATTGTTGAAGCAAACAAAGATCAAGAAAGTGTGGTCTTGACACGGGTTATTTCTGCTTTTATATATATATATATATATTTTTTCTGTGTGTCCGGGCTCAAAAATTTTTTTGAGAAAAAGAACCACTATACACCATAGCCTCACAAACAGAAGCCCCATTGTAATAGAAGGATTCTTTTTTGTTATATATATGTTTGAGAAAAAGAACAAATACACAATAGCATTAATTAGTACAACCATTATTATTTTTATCTGCCTAGCAATTGTAGCTTGCTAGCAATTAAATGTTCTACCAAGTTGCAATTAGGAATTTGTAAGACAATCTAGCTCCCCTGATTTATCTATGTTTTTTTTTCTTGCAAACAGAACACTGGTTTGCATATTGACATAAATTCACCACATTCTTTTGGCATTGAGAAGTTGGGTTAACTGTTAACATCGCATTTCACTATGAGCATAGCAAACTGGGATGCACATGCTGCACTTTATTTTTTATTTTTTATTTTTTTTGCATGTTAATAAATTTGCTATTTTTCAATTCTGTTTATAAGGTCTCTTTTCTTGCCTTCTCAATCTTGTTTCTTGTAGAATGGATGATAGGTCTTGGATCTTTATTGAAGACCGATCCATACTTTGAAAAGTGTCTGAGTGACTTCCTTAAATTTGCCTACAAAAAGAAGGAGGTTGGGAGTAGAATATATTGCCCATGTAGGCGATGTAAAAACTCAGAACGAAGAAAGGAAGAAACTGTGCGTGCACATGTAACAATGAAGGGGTTTTTGACCACTTATACAAATTGGATTTATCATGGTAAAGATCCATGGGACTTCAATCAAGAAAATATGAACAATGGAGTGTTTAGGCACACTGAAAATGATGACATGAATGAATTGATTCACGAAACACTTGGAAGAACACTTGAAGAGAATTCTAACATAAATTTAGAAGAACTTAGAGGAGCTTGTGATGAAGAGACTAATAAGTTTTTTAAGTTGCTGAAGCATGCCGAAACAGAGTTATACCCTGGATGTAAAAATTTTACTCTTCTATCATTTGTCATCAAGTTGTTGCATGTCAAGTCCGTTGTCGATGGAGCAACAACTCAATGACAATATTACTGGAGCTTCTCAAGGAAGTTTTTCCTGAGAATGAATTATTTCCAAGCTCTTATCGTGATGCTTGGAAGATTGTTAAAGACTTGGGTCTTAGCTACCATAAAATTCTTGCATGCCCCAACGATTGCTTGATTTATTGGAAGGAGACAGAACATGAAACCTTTTGCAGAAAGTGTGGAACTCCTAGGTATAAGCAAATTGTAAAACAATCCGATGATTCAAGTGAACAAGCTAACAAAGTTCCAGCAAAGCTTGTTCGCTATTTTCCTTTGAAACCACGTCTCCAAAGGCTGTTCATGTCATCAAAGACTGCTTCATTAATGAGATGGCATGAAGAGGAGCGCATCAAGGATGGAAAATTGAGGCATCCAGCAGACTCTTTAGCTTGGAAGCATTTTAATGACCGGCACCCAAGCTTTGCTAGTGATCCTCGCAATGTTCGTGTTGGACTTGCAGCAGATGGATTTAACCCATTCAAAGCAATGAACAATAAATACAGCACCTGGCCAGTGATTTTAGTGCCATATAATTTACCCTCATGGATGTGCATGAAGCAAACATCATTTATGTTGTGTTTGCTAATTGATGGGCCTAAAGCTCCAGGTAATGATATTCACGTATATCTTCAACCAGTAATTGATGAATTGAATGAGTTTTGGGATCCAGGGGTGCCTACTTATGATGCAGCTAGTAAGCAAATGTTTTACTTACGTGCTACACTACTTTGGACTATCAATGATTTTCCAGCTTATGGCCTATTTTGGTTGATTATTGGAGCTCAGAAGATGTCAAGGCATGTATTTATTGTCACATCTCTTTTGCTTTTGAATTAAATTCTAGTGCTATTATGATTTTGATGTGTTGTTAACTACCTTTTTCTGTTTTGTACATAATTAGAAGCAAAGCAAGATTAATAGCAAGAATCGAAAAAAACAAAAGATGCCACATCGAACAGGGCGAAAAGATCATGTGAACCTCAGGGAAGAGGTATATTAAATTCTAATGCTTATGTTTCTAGCAATTTTTACTGGAACATAGTCTTATTTAGAAATATTAACACTTTAGTTTGTACATTGAATATGTGGCAGCTTCGGATTAAAACTGGAAAAGAGCCTTCGAAACTAGACGTTTTTATTCATTCAAGACAAGGAAAACAAATGGATGAGTTGACTTCACAAACAATTGTAAGAATAGCTTTTAGTCACTTTTTATTGGTTTTACTTCATAAATAATTCTTTCTTCTGTCTGTTTTTCAATTTAGGCAACTATGAATGAGGAAATACAAAAACTGCCAGAGACATCCAGGGATGATAATTTTGTGAAAGATATACTCTATGAAAATATTCTTGGACCTGAAAAACCAGGTCGTCTTCGAACTTATGGGGTAGGTGCGACTCCAAAAGACGTGTATAGGATGTCAGATAACATGAATGATGGACAAAAGAAAGCATTTGAGGATGCAGTGAATGAGAAAGTGGAAATCATACGTGGTGAACTACGAGAAGAAATGAATTCGAAATTGGCAGATTTTAAGGAGGAGTTGATTGCTCAATTTGAAGCAAGAATGGTTTGGGATAACTATTTTGTTAAATATTATAGTTTTTGTAATTTTTTTATTGCTTTAGTTACTATTGGTCTTTGTTCTTCCAGAGGGCATCCACATGTGACTTGGCATCACTCCAAAGAAGAGAAATGAATGCAGCAAAACAATCTCAAATTTCGGACTCATTAGAGGTTGTCTATTAATTCATACAATTCGATTTTGTGTTCAAACTCTCTAAAATATCAGCAGCTATGGCCTGATTTTCTTTTCTTCACACTTTGTTGATAATGTAACAGGTTGGTGATAGAATGAACAGGGAAGTTGGAACAAATGATGCTGAAATGTACAAGGAAGTTGGAACAAATGATGCTGAAATAAACAAGTGTGAAATGAATAAAAAAGTTTCTTCAATTGCTGATATTCTTGAGGTATAGTATGCGTACTTTGAGTTGGTCCTTCTATAGAAGACCAATTTTGCTGAGTTCCTTGTTGATATTGAATTGTGCATGACTTCCTTGTTGATGACTATTTGTGCATGAGCTCCTTGTTGATATTTAATTGACTAGTCTTTTGTTATATCAGAACCATCATACAAAGAAGAAAAGGAGCAGGACTACTTGCAAACGACTTGCTTGAGGTACTGGAAAAGTTTCTGGAAATAACTCTATTCTGTCAAGTTTTCCAAATGTTGAACAATTTGATGGATTGGTATGAACTACGAAGAATCCCCCATGTTTCCTTAGGGAACTTTTTAGCGTACGAGTGGCCTAAGACTTTCTGGTACACTAGCATACTCAGGCAGCCAGCTAGCGTAGCTACCAAGCTAGGCAGTGTCTTGGTAATTCAAGATATCAATGTCCAAGAGTGGGGAAAATGGGATAATGACTGTCTAAACTTTGTACCAAGAGTTCTGTCCACTCAGGCATTTAAGAGATAATAGTTTTTTTTTTAGTGCATTTGAAATTGTGTAAATTTGAAATGTGTTATTGTACACTCCAAAAACAAAAATAACTATCTGGAAAACTCCATAATCCAAGCAGAGCCATATAATCAAAGACAAATACATTGCAAAAGTAAAATTGCTGACCTTTATAATCCACCATAAAAGCTGAGTTAAAAGGGTGCAATAGATTCTTGAGTTAGTCTCGAGTGGAAAGTGATCATTGTTAGGAATATGTCATTTTCACGAGAAAAACTTTTGCTCCTGTTCGTGTCTTTCCAACTAAGAAAATGATCAGTGCTGTTAACTAAAAACCTGCTTTTTATGTTGCATCTACGAAAAGAACAGAGTCATTATGGACTTTGAGTTTGAGTTACACACAGTTAATCAGAGACAGCATGGTTATTGGTTTGGCAAGTCAAGGTGTCTCGGAAATCCTGGCTTGGCTAGTACTGATCAAGAACAGATTTGATTGCTGAATTTCTTGGATCTCCACCAAGATTTTGTGAAAGCAACTCTCACTCTTGTGCATGTGTTCGTGAGCCTACTTTTTTGCCTTAATTAACATATTAAACTTGGCAAGTCGCACATATGAATGATGCCATGGATTGCTGCCTTTATTCCATTCACAGTTCTTGAAAGCAACTCTCATGGTTCCGCATCTGTGTTTGTGACCATACACTTTTTTGGGTCTTCCACATACTTAAATTAGTTGTACTTCTTTAATTCAGCATGTACTTTATAATAGTAACTGTTTGCCCCTTTTCAGTGTCTGTGAAAAGGTTGAATTACAAATTCCGTTTCAGTATCTATTGTTATATTAACGTTTTCTTCATGCTTAATGGGTTGGGGTTATATGAGCAGGGGACTAATAGAATACACTTTGCAGCCCTGGACTTGATGGTACATTGGAAGCATGCGGATTGGGAGATATGAAGATGTTTTTGAGAGATGTATGATAAAGTGTTGTACTTTTGAAGACAAGCACATTTTGGAATATATGAAATATCTTGTAATTGGAGCGAACAATATTAAATGATAAAGTTTGTAGAATTTGACTAAAACAATGTATGGTACTTTATTCTAGTGTATTGTGGAACTATATTTTGTTATAATATTCGATTTTAGGATATTTGAACATGATAATTATTGTACCATGAAAAATTTGATTTCTGGTCTTTATATTGGTGACTTTTTTGCGACGCAAGTTTTTGTCGCATGACATTGTGGATATTTTGTAGCGCATTTTTTGTGCCGCAAGTAGAGTGATGCAAATGCATGCGACATGTTGAAAAATTGTGTCGTTTTCTTTTGTAACGGCTACTTTTGTGACACAATTTAATTCCGTCGCATTTGTGCCGCAAAAAGGTTTTCGCGGCGGTTTTTGGACTTTTTGCAGCATATTTCTGGCGTCGTGAAAAGTCAGTTTTCTTGTAGTGATCATAGCTACATATTGTGCATATATCAATGATTTCAAGTTTGATAATAAGTTGTTCTTTGCACTCTAAGATTCTTGAAAGTAGCCATTCTATCTTGTTGTCTAGAAAATCAGACCTTGTTGCAGCATATAGGTCGGGGACTGCAAGTATAGTCTGTTTTACTACAAAATCTGTAGTACTTGCCTGATTTTTACTAACAACTCTGTGACATAGATATTGTTGCATTCATCCTATGTAACACAGACACTATTGCTGCATGCTATGCACACCATCTTCTTCATTAGTATTCTGATATTGTTGGAGGTGTGGAATAATCACCGGGGAGGACCAAAATTAAATGCTTTGACTGTTTGATTTGTAAATTTATCATTTTTCTAGTAAAACATTTTGCAGTGTTTTGGAAAGTTCAATGCACATACTATTGTATTAGTCCACACTTTTATTTTTCTCCTCCACTGAAGTTATAAGTTGTTAACTAAAACAAGAAGAAGAAGGTGATTGACCACTTTGGTCTGCTTTTGAACACTGACTAGACCAACATCATTCTCTTCCTACAAAAAGACCATTTGCTGGGAAGGAGATGGTTCACTTACTCACCTTGCGTTCTACACAGTATGATTGCTCTGAAAACCAACTTTCATCAACTACAACACCATCCTTCACTTCTCGGTTGTATGCAATTGAGGCCATAGAAGATGTTACTACCACTCTTTTGACAGATGAAACTCTTGCACATGATTGTAGCACATTCAGAGTTCCCTTTACCGCAGGGTCCAACACTTCTGCCTAAGAAATGAAGATAGAAATACTAGTCATTGAAGGCAATTAACTTCAAGGCAACAGTACGTTCTTGCTCCACAACAATCATCATATAAGCATTCATGCTCTTTCACATTCAGTGGAGATCTAAAATTTTTTCCACTCAATTTGATCCCTTCACACGGTAGCTGATATTCAAACCAAATTGAAGATACCCATGAAAGTAATTACTTAAACAAGTTTGAAATTTGGTCTTCGATAGACTATAATTCCATACAAACATCTCTAGAAAAATAAGTACTTTGAACAGAAAAAAAGAGAGAGAAAATAAATGATGAAAACAAAGAAAAGGAGGGATAATCGTATGACTCTGCAAAAAGATTTCAGTTTAAAACAGGAGCGCTCAAAATTGCAGCAAATCACTGAATTGGTTTGGAAAAATTATCCTGTTGAGGTTGTATCCTGTTGAGGTTGTAAAAATGGCAAATTGGGAGGAGGGAGAGAGGGGCAGCTAGCTAGCAGAGATGGGTTCCCAAAGAGGAAGCTCTGCAATGGGCGAGAGCTTCCAATGCTTCCGATGAGAGCTTTGGATGAGAAAGTGCCGCCGCCAGATTTCGCTTGAGGAGAAATGCTGCAGCTCTACAAAATAGAAGAGCTTCCGACGAGAAGGCCGAGAGATTCCGACGACAAAGCTGTGACCAAGATTTCCGATGAGAAAGCGGCGCCCAAGAGAAGAGAAAGTGAGGAGTGAGCTGGACGGAGAGAGTGAAGGGAGAGTGAGACAGACTTGAATGCCGAAATTGGGAACTTTGTTTGTGTTCAGATTGAGTACCTCGCATTCAAGAAATGCGAGGTCTCAGCTCGCATTCTCCAAATGCGAGCTTATTAAGCTCGCATTTGGAGAATGCGAGCTTATTTTTCTTTTTTTTTGGAAACACTTACCTCGCATTTGTGAAATGCGAGGTATCTGAACTCGCATTTCACAAATGCGAAGATCACATTTGTGGAATTAACTTCACAAATTACCTTCTTTGTAGAATAACTTTTTTTTTTCATCACAATTTAAGAATTTTCTCAAATATACTATGAGAAAATAGTATCCTAATTTTTTGTTAGTAATTCCCCTCTAATTCCTATGAAGAAGGAAAACCAATTTCCAATCAATTCTCCACCCATAAAGAAGTATATATTTCATTTATTTCCAATCAATTCTACACCAAAAAGCAGTATATACTTTATTTCTATCATTGTCATGTATTATGCCACCTGACCAAATTATTGGGTACAATTGATCATAAAAAAGATTTGTAGACATTTTAACTTGTACATCCACTAGCTTATGGAATGTGCACATTCACTTATAAAGCTGAATCTTTTTTGTGAATACGGATGCTAGCAAACCAGGCTTTAATTTCTTGGTACAGTTGTTATAGAAAACTTAAAAAACTTGATTGTTGATAGAATTTGCTATCATGTTTAATTTCCTTAACTAAAGAATATTGACTCATTTAAGAATCATTAGAAAATTCACTATGGATTATTAGGGAATTCAGAGGTCGTTAGTTGGAGCTGAGTGGTCCTTTTTTCTTTAAATATTTTTCCTAAATTATTCTTTTGCCATGATATTACTATTAATAAATAATTACTATTGTTTTGTGTTAATGGCTAGTAGCCCATGTTGTGGACTAGAATAATAACCTTTATATTTCATGCTTCTAATTTGATAAAGTATTTCTTCAACTATGGACCAATGTATATGAATGGGTTCACTAATAGTTAATCTGAAATTAGATTTAATCTGAAATGTATAATGTTTTTCAAGCTAAAATTCCCGAGTATAGAGAGAGTGTACATACGTACATATACAGAGGGACCTCTACATTTATCCGTGCATTTGACTAATGCGGTGACGCAAGGCTGAATTCAAAGTTGTAATTTGTAACTTCCATGTGGCATTCATTTATTCTAGAACAAGACCCATTCATAGATCAGATTTTTGGACTGGAAAATGAATCAATCGCTTAACTGATGATTACTTTTGCTCAACTTGACATAATTCATAATACTTCATATAATTAAAGCTCTTTTTCTTATTTCTTTCAAATCAATATCATATAACTAAACCACCTGTTTGATTGATGAGTTTTGCTGGGATGGCAACCGGGGCAGGCACCCGCGGGCACCGACCCCGCGGGGGGTCATTGGGGCAGGGGCGGAGGGGAATTTCTTTCCCCCCGTTTAGAAACGGGGCACCCCCGTCCCGCCACCCGTTTGAATATATATATGTACATAATTATATATATAATGATATTATCAATTATACTACTAATTATACATGTTTATTAATAAAAATTATTAATTATTTATACTAAATTTATTAATACATTTATGTTAAATTCTTAACTATACTTAATACAATAACACTTTTTTCTAAAAAAAACACAATAATAATTTAGTGATTGTATTGTATCAAAAATGAAAACTTGATTATTTTAGTTATATTTGTTTTATCATATTAGATTGTATTCAAATAACCTTTGTTTAATTATTTTTATGAGTTTTAATTATGAAGTTACAATGAATAATAATTTGGTGATGTGTTGATATTTTAGTACTTGATTATTTACTCAAATTTAATTATAATAAAATTATATAATAAAATTTTTTTAGCCCCACTAGTGCCCCGGGGAAAGCGGGGCCAGGGCGGGGGAAGCGGGGGCAGGGGCGGGGGGAATTAAAATGCACCTCCGCCCCATTGCCACCCCTACACCCTTTTTTTTTTTGGTTGCCTGCCACGGTATCCAGGGCTTTGCCCTGACTAATCCGTTGGTCGACCCGGGTCGCACACCTGGCTGTGGTGGGTGAGTCTCCCAACAAGGGTAGCTGCATACGCCAAGTTTCGAACCCGACCCCTACACCCTTTAATGGGAGTGAGAGGGTAACAATTATCATTAATGGTGTTGGGTACATCACTTTGGACTCTTTCATTACCTACTTTTGGGTCTTCCGTTACCCAAAATTCATTACCTACTCGATTGGGCACTTTCACTTCCGTTATCCATCAATCATCATAATAAAAAAACAAAAATAAAAACAAAAAAAACCAAAAATCAGGAAAGCAAGAGAACAATAGCTGCCTCCAGCTTCTCTCATCTTTCCTCCAACTCTCCTACCTCCTCACTTCCCCCTTTTTGTTTCATCCCAAGATCTCTCCTCTCCTTTTTCTCCCTCTTTATCCCATGAAATTTTTCCTCCTTTTCTCTCTCACAAAAAAAAAGTCTTCGTGTGATGAGATTTTTTTTTTTTTTTTTTACTTTCAGTAAGAATTTTGAAGTCAAAATTTGTTGAAATAGTGTGCAATGCTGGGATTATGGTGGAGGCGGTGAGAGATGGCCGTGCTGTGGTGGCAGTGGCAAAGGGATAAAGAGAACCACCAAAACCCAAAACAAAAAAAAAAAGGAAGAAAGAAAAGGAAAGCAAACATGGGAGATCTGCCAGCAACATGCAAGAAATCAAAGGAAAGGAAGCAAAATAAAAAAAAAAATGGTGGAAGGAGGAGCCGGGAGGTGACGGTAGGAGCTGCTGGAGATGAAGAGAAAGGAGCAAAGAAAAGATAACAATTTTCCTTCTTCCTTTTTACTATGAAAAGTCATTGTCATTATGGTGACTACCAAACACAAGATTTCATCAAAAGAAATCTTGACGAATTCATCATCATTGAGGGGTCTTCTATAGTGATTGCCATTGCCATTACTTAGTAGCAACCAAACGGGTAGTAAATATGATGGAAGTAACAAACTAATGCGCGTGATGCACATACTCTCATACTTGATGAAATTTTGTAAGGAGACGTTTCATTTTTGTAATTTCTGCTGCATTGAAGTACAATGAATATACCTATGGGATGAAGGGTATGTTAGCCCAACTAATGAAAATTAGGAATTTTTTTTTGTAACATTTAAAATTACCAAGATTTATGATATTTTTTTAGAGAGAGTACAGATCAATTGTTTAATACAAGTAATATATTCAACTAATCATGCAAACCTAGCTTTTTTATTTTTCAATTGTCCCTAAATGCTTTAGGTGCATCAACCCTAAATTTTTATAGTTGACGTTGTTTTATAAAATCAAAGGTAACAGACAGTAACAACTGCATTCAGAAGCTAGACAGTAATAATTAGAGATTTTCGTATTAAATTCACGCATCCTAGTATCTTAGGTTAGATACACAAAACCACAAAACTGACCATTCGATGTATATATGATAAGCACTAGAAAACCACCATCACAACAGGATGTTTACATACAGAGAGAATCTTATACATTGGAATAAACCAGAAAAAACAAGAACAAAGAAAAAAGAGGAAAAAACAGCATAAAAACTGTCCTTAGACATCAAATCAATTGACACAAATTAAGCATAATAGAACTAATCTCAGCCAGTGGTGGAAAAAGGATATGGACATGGGGGCACCGTAACTTCCGCAATTCCTTCGAGCATCAGGCTCACCTTCCTCATTGTAGGCCTAAGAGATGAGTTTTCTTGAATACACCAAATACCAACCATCACAAATCTCTCTAGCACCATCATATCGTTTAGAGCTTCTAAATCATTTTCCACAAAAGCATCCAACCTTCCTTCTTGGAAGCAGTCCCAAGCCCAATCAGTCAAAATAAAAAATTCTGCATGACCAATTTCAATGTCCTCCACACATTTGCGGCAAGAAATGATCTCTAGTAACAAGACACCAAAACTATAAACATCAACCTTAGAATTAACTTGAGTACTTCTGAACCATTCAGGAGCTACGTAGCCTTTCGTTCCTCGGATATTTCCAGTGATAGATCGACTCTGATTAATCATCAAGAGTTTTGCCAATCCAAAGTCAGAAATGCGAGCATTGAAGTACTCATCAAGGAGTATATTTTGAGGCTTTATGTCACAATGGATAATCTGAGTACTACATTCTTCATGAAGGTATACCAGCCCCCTTGCAATCCCAATAGCAATCTGAGTCCTTATACTCCAACTAGTTTTGGGATTATTTAACAGCAATCTTGCGAGAGTGCCATGGCTCATATATTCATACACCAATAGACGATGTTGTCCTTCATCACAGAATCCAAGCAGGCCGACCAAATTCTTGTGGTTAGTCTGGCCTATTGTTTCCACTTCAGCACGAAATTCCTTGTCAGCTTCTTGATCCATTCTGTATAACTTTTTCACCGCAACAGTAGTGTTTTTGGATCTGATTTGCAAGTCACCTTTATAAACAGTACCAAAAGATCCCCTGCCCAACTCTTCATTGAATTCATTTGTAGCTTCTGCAAGCTCTTTGTACGCAAAATAACGCAAATTTGTATTCAGTGCACCAGTATTTGGATGAGTTATTACCTTCTTTTTGTAGTATATGAAGTAAAAGCCCAAACAAGCAGTGGCAACGAACACCAAAAAAGAGCTTCCGAGAAGCACAGACCCAACAAGTATCACAGTTCCTCGGTTTTTTGGCTTTGAACCTGCCAGAACTGGAGGAAAAGTTTGAAGTACAGGAGGAGCATCCCTTTTGCGATATTTGATGAAAGCTTTTGACTGAAGGCTAGTGTCCACTCTCCCATTAGAAAGTGGCAGCTTCTTCTTCCAGCAACTGTTGTCTCTGAAAATGGCCACAGCACAGAAACAGTCCTGCAAACAAGCTTCCCCACAAATAGTTTCATTTGAAGGATTTATTTGCTCGAAGTCAGACAGTGGCCAATCTATGTCACTCGCCACCACAAAATCATAAAGGTTTTCTGCGGAGCCCTCCTCTACTTCATCGCAGACAAGAGAAGAGTTTGGCTTGCAGCTCCCGTACTTGTCATTTGTATCAAGCAATACATACCCTTCTGGACACGCACAAACCGGTCTTCGAAGTTCGAGGTGGCAAACGCTGTTAAATCCACAAGCTCCACTCCCTTTTTCTCCTCTAATGTTGGTACATATATTATCTGGTATAGACCAAAGCATTGTCCAGTTTGGGTTGCCAGTAGAAGTCCTAGGATGATAATAATGTGCAAAGACCCCATCAAAATCTATTGTTGCCCTATGATAGTTTTCTGATACTGGTGGTAATGGTATTGAAACTGGATTGAGCGGTGTTCTTTGATCGTTCCTTTTCCTTATGTACATGTCCCCTCTGCCATCAAAAGTAACTTGGTAACCAGAATTCAATGCATCTGTAGAATCAGAAGTACTACTATTGTAGTACTCAGCCTCATCATCCACATTTGTTGGCGCACTTCTGGTAGCAAGCACTAGATTCCCGTCATCAAGAAAACGGAGATAAAATCTTCCTGGGGAGAAGTTTGTTGCTGACTGCCGAGAACGGAGAGAATCGCCAGTTTCCAAGTCTTGATAGGGCAAAATTGTATCAGCAGGATGTCTAAAGCTTTCCCAGAGTGGGCTACCATCACTCCCCTGGAGGACAAAATTGCCTGTATCATTCATAAAACCGTGAACAAGTTGATTAGAACCAACATTAGCACTCCAAAGTTGTATGCCTCGAGGGTCACGGAGTACAAGCCCTGTCTGAGCATCAAGCTTTACAGTCGATCCTCGCAGCACTGGATTTGTTGAATTAACAAACCAAACTACAGTTTTGTCTGGAATTTTGTGATACCATATGGAAAACAAGAAAAGATCCTTATCCTGAACTTGCTGGAATCCGAATGCAAAATCTCCAGAAGGTGAAAGCCAAGGACTGGCAGATTTTTCCCCTGCAGTCAAAGTACTGCCCTCAGGGACAATACCATTTTTCTGAGACAAAGCAGAAATTGGGAAGAGAAATAGGAAGAAGAAGAAGATGAGTTGTATGCATAGGTATGCCATTGCACTAGATAGTTTAGTCGTGGTATGGAGAACATGCACTCCATGTTATGATATATACACGGAACAATAGGTCGCAAGACTTTAGAGTCAACTCTTATCTAGTACTAGTGTTTGCCTCTCTGCCACAATTTCTATCACTAATTACTCCTTTGGAACCGCATCCACATACACAGCTGGAATCTGGTGACTATCTCTGGTGGTCTTGCCCCGTGGTCCAGTTAACAGGTTACAACGACGACCAATGTGGGTTCCTACCCAAAAGTTGAAAAGTGGTAAAATTATTTTGTAATTTAGGTTGCCACTGAATAATCTTTTGTCTTCTGAAAAATGGACTAAATGAACAGTGTAAAGCCGCGGCAATATAATCTAGGAAGAATTTGAGATATAGGGAGACTTTGCGATATGGGAACGAGAAGTTTTCAACTTCATAAGTAGGGGGCAGTTTTTGGATAATATGATTTTAAGATATTTGGCATTGTTCAGGATTATCCCATTTCTCACTTGGACAATGCTTTAGTGATTATAGTTATGGTAACGAAACAGTTTTTATCTAATATAACAGGTTGTTGCACTTTTAGCGACCATTTGATTACTTGTTGGATCTATTCACCTAAATAAAATAACACTTAAAAATAAGAAAGTAAGTTTTCCATCTAAAATAGTAAGTTAACTGTAATAAATTAGTAACTTTTATATCTCAAAAGGTAAATTGGAATAAATATTAAACTTACTTTTTAAATAAATAAATTACTACTTTATATCCCAAACTTACTTTTTAGAGAGTAATTTTAGTTCAAGTAATAGTAAGTTTTTCTACATAAATAGTAATTCTTACTGATAATATGGTAAATTTGATTAATGATCAGAACTTACTGATTTATGGGATACATGTACTATTTTACTTTAAAACTTATCTCAAACTAGTATTAGGATGTTTATTTGAAATAACGATAAGATGTTTCATTAATGATTAATGCTTAGTACCTTAGTTAGTAAGTACTCGTAATATGATTATAGGTATAATTTAAAAAAATTTTGTATTTATATATTTTAAAATACTATGAAAAATAGTTTGACTTATCACATAACCTTGTAAAATATGCAATAAAATTTTGTCGTATTATAAGTTTTTAATCATTTTCAATTTTTAAAAAATTTGAAAGTTTGGATAACAATAACAACAAATCTTCCTAGTTATATATACAATATCACTTGTTTATGTATCACAAATTTTAAAATTTAACACCTATGAATATAATAAGATGATAAAGTTTTAATAAATTTACATATGGGACACAAGAAATAATAAGTTAAAGCCCAAACAAAATGAGAAATAATATAACAATAAAAATGACAAAATTAGTATAACAATTAATATAAGAAAATCAGTGTAATCTGGTCTTTTTTTCTTTGGGAGATTGTTCATAAAAATGTGATCTAACAATTAAATGAAATTCACATGCTGTAGACACCAAATTTTTAATTATTTTTATTTTATTTTTAGTGATAATTATTATCTATTTTTATTTACTAATCTCATGATTTTTGTTTCAGACGTTGTTTTTAGCATTTTTATAGTATTTTAGATTATTATTTATTATTCAAGTTTTTGTCTGTTTTAAAAAAAAAAAAAGAGAAAAAAAAAGCAAAAAAAGAAAAAAAGGGAGCAAGCTCACGGACCCTGAGAAGCACGTGATCCAAGCCTTTGCTCTTCATTTTCATTTGCAAAAAAAATGCAGAAACAAGAAATTTCCAGCTGCTGTTCCACGGGTTTCATTTCTTATGCTCCGTTTGATCATTCCACTTGGCTTTCATCCCTGCCCTAAGAGCATCATAGGACAACAAACCATCCAAGGGTTTATAAAGCAGGAGAAAGATATCAAGTAGGAGGGAACCATCGGATGCTAGGGCTAAAAAATCTTTGGGCTATAAAAGAAAGGGACGGCGGATGGAAAAACGGGGAGGAGCTGGGAGAGTAGATGGGTGGCGGCTGAGTGAAAAAAGGCTAGGTTTCTGAGAGGAATGGAGGGCTGAAACAGGGAGGAAAGAAAGACGCAGCTTGGGAGAGGAAAAAAGGAAAAGCTCACGGCGGGGGGCTCTGGTTGACGGCTGATAAGAAAAAGGAAAAAACAGAAGAAGAAACTAAGAAAGCTACGGGGACGGCTGAGAGAGAGGAGCGACTAGGGTTTTAGAAGAAAAAGAACGCAGCTTTGTGGCGGCTGGAAAAGAGAGAGAGTGAGAGATAGAGAGGGCTTAGGCTGAGGAAGGAAAAGGAAGAAAAAGCTACGGGAACCGAGAGTGAAAAAGAGAGTGGGTGGCGGAGATGAGCTGTGGGCAAGAAACGGAGGAAACCAAAGAAGAGCAAGAAGACTACGGGAGGCTTTGAGAGCTACTGAGAAACCTGGGGAAGATCTAAGAGATCAGGAAAGGCTTCAGAAAAGAGAGAGGACAAGAAAGGCAGCGGTGAGGGGGAAAGTTGAAAAAAGAGGGAACTTGCCGAAAATTCATCACCGGGCGGACGAATCAGCCTCGTTTCGTGGCAATTTCCGAGCAATTCCTTATCTTTTGGAGCGAGTAATATTTTTCTACACTTTCTGTAGACGTCAGGCAACAACTTATGTTCAGTGTCCATTCCTTAAAAACACCTCCAACCCGGCCAGATTGGTGCTCCAAGTTGCGGGTTCTCCCATGCTGAAAGTTCTGCGACGGAAGTTCTCGACAGCGTCTCTGGAATCAGCATGACCTTTGGGGCGATTTCCAAGTTCATTTCATTCCGCCAGGATTCTGAGGTAACGGTAGTTTCTCTCCTTGTTGCTCTGGCGGGATTTTTCATGAGAATCTAAGTCTGTGGAACGTGAATCTTGGGCTATCTTTGCTGCTGGTTTGGCTTCATGATTTCTACCATGTTTTGCTTCTTGATGTTTCCCTGGCTGCTGTTTGTTTTGTGTCTCTTTACTGCTAAATAAAAGTGCCTGAGTTCAGGATCTTGTTTTGTTTGGAATTGGTTTTGTATGAGCTTTGGGTTGTTGAGCTACGGAAGTTATGGGAAGTATCAGTATGAAAAGTCGTAGAGAAAGGAAACCAGCAAATAAGAAAGTAAAGCTGTAACACTGCTGCATTTTCCTGTTTGTTGAATGCTTATGGCTATAACTTGCTACATTCAATCTGTGTTTTTGTTGTAAATGGGAAGACAGTACATGAAATTTGACTAGATTTAGGTCCCTTAGCTAAGCTTGTTTGAGGCCTTCATTGCATCTTCGTTGCTGCATTTTCTTTTCTCATGATTCACTGGTTTGTTCAATAGACTGTGTCTTCCAGTTGAGGTTGTGGATCTTTGTTAACATTTTGGGACGATTTTGCTGGGATTTTTGAATGGGTCTTGATATGATTGTTTTACCTTTTGTGATGATAAGTTGGCAAATGTTTGGCTAGTTCAATGGAATAATGTGGCGAACTAAAGAAGACAACAAACTTTGTTGCAGAAAATTTCTTCGTAACTTTGCATGGAAACTTGCATGAAAAACTTCAGAAAAATTGCCCTTTTGACCCCTTGGCTTCTAACTAATGCTGCTATGACCCAATCAATTGAATAATCTCCTCAATTTGGTCCTTGGTAGTTTTAATTTTACAACTTCATTGCTTGTTTGCTTCAATTGACTACTATGCTTGTTTCAATTGCACTTAAATCATGACTTTAGGGGCTTTATGATCAAGTGAGCTTTGTATTTGCGCATTTCTTTTAATTTTTCTCAATTAAAGTGGTACCTTGACCCTTTTATTGTTTTGAAGTTACTTTCCCTTCATTTGCTTATCATTGCGAGGGAGGTACACTCTATCCTTTATTTTTGACTTTATTTGACCCTACGTGCGTATATGTGTCTTATATGTGCAATTGCATGACTTTAAGTGTTTATTTCATTTTCACTTTATTTATTTCTTTAGTTGCGTAGTTTTTGCTTCAATTTTAGTTCAATTTTATCATTTGGGAGGCACTTGAATGCCAAGTTGTAATAGTTAGGTTTATTTCATTTATTTTCCGTTTCCCTTTTTAGATTGTAATAGGCCTTCCCCCCTAAAAATGTAATAGTTAGGGCCTTAATTGCCTTATGTGTTTTGCATGTCTATATGCTATGTGTTTAATCGCTTTCCTAGGTTTTTGACATCTAGATATGCATGCTTATGTGTTATGTGAATTACGTGCTCACATGTCTACTTGCTTTAATTATGCACATTACTTATATATGTGTATGATGGATGCAAATGCACGTAACCGTGGCTAGTCCAATGCTAGTCATGGTTGTCCCCTCGAGCTCTTGCAAGTCCAATGCTTGTGAGAGAGCGTAGATATGGGCTAGTCCAATGCTAGCCCTTAGGAACCCTTCGCGCGTTAGATCATGATTGTGTGATCACTTCATCTCATGCATATCTTTACTTTTTAGGGCGTTACCATGTTGCATGACACTTTCTTATATATGTACGTCCTTTATCCCATATTCCTTTCTATTTATATCCCCTATTCCCTAATTTCCCTATCTATATATGCCCCTTTGTATGTTACATAACATTAGACTTGCATTCCATTCTAGATTTAGGATTAGGGTAGTGCATTTGCTTGATTAGATTAGGGAAGCCCCTTGGATATAGGATATGGACGAGTTTGGCTTTTCTAGCCTTAGCACGCTCGTATTCCCTCTATTAAAAGGGAAAATTGAATCACGAATATTAGTCCCCCGTACCCGACATGATGCATTCCTTTAAGACATGTATATTTCTATAATTATTTTATTCTTTTCCTCTTCTTAGAGTCTCATATTTTTGCATTATTCGTGACCTCTTCAAAGAGTCATTATTGGGCATCACAATTAATGTGACTGGCACCATTCAAGCTTTGAAGAGAAATTTTGCCTCCCGATACCCTCCTAGGTCTAGGGTTTGCATTCATATAGTGCATCCAAATGTGATAAATTCTTTGGTTAAAACAAGAAAATCTTTGACTAAATCACGCAACTAGCCTTGGCTAGGTCGAAGGGGTGCCTTGGATTTTTATCCTTGCCTTCCCCTTCGTCAAATGTGACTCCCGAACCATTTTCATTGGTTTACGTAGATTTGGAGTCGTTTAAAAAGGGTTTTTCCATTTTTTCTTTAAAAAATTCATTTTTAGGTGACTTGGTACACCTTAACTCTATACCAAGTGGCGACTCCGATTTTTGTTCCAAAAATCCTTTTTAAACTATTATTTTGGGTCAAATCGTCGCATTTTCAAGTCCCATTTAGACCCACTTTCTTTGTAAATCAAAAATCATTTTTCAAATCAAAAATTCACTTTTTAAACCATTTACAATTTATTTATTTATTTTTCTTGTAAAAAATGGGGCGCGACAGCTGGCGACTCCACTGGGGACTTAGAGAGTCCGAGCATTTGACTTAGTCGATTATTTTCTTCTTTTAACCTTCTCATATATCGCATTTGGATGGTTAGGGTTGCATTTTTCCTTTTTTAGGATTTTTGCATTTTCGTGCGTATCAACTCACTCACTCACCCATTTGGCGCACGATTGTTTTGATGGATGAATGGTTTATTTATGTGATTCCGCGATTTGCATTGCATTTGGGTGGGGGACATTACCCTAGAGCCTCGCGTTGGTTCTTGATCCCCCCCCTCCAAACGAGCACTAGCATACGTGCATACGCTTTAATTATTTACCCCTCATTTATTTTTCTTTTTAGTGGCTTGTCACGCCACTCCACCCTATTAGGATTAGGCGACCCACTTGGACGTGTGATCGCGACACGACGTGTGCGTAGCATGATCCAAGGGGTCACTCAATCTTCTGCTTTAAGCTTTGGGTTAATAGCCTTTAGCTTTTAGTCAAAGGTTGAGGATTTTTGATAGATTCACTCAGGCATGTAGCCGTGACACGACGTGTGCGTAGCAATGTCTGGGGAATCGCTCGAGCCACCGACAAAGAACCTTGGGATTGATGACCCTTGGTTTCCAAGTCTGAAGGCTCGGGTACCTAAAACCTATCGAGTCTAGATGCATTAGTGAGCCAATACCTCATGCATCCATGATAGCTTGCCTAGGGTAGAATCTGCCTTGCCTTATTAGGGACACTATTCACGAGGGGAGGGATCCAACCCCTCTTTCCCGTTTATTGCTTTATTTCTTTGTATTGATTTTATTGCTTTATCTCGTTGCTACAATGTGTTATGTGTATTTATCTGGCTGAACTAACTTTTCTTGGTTTTGTCCCCATTGCATTCACAAACCCTAGCAAATAAGAGATCTAGCATGACCTTTTTTTACGACCTACCCTTGTAGATAGGCTATGGCACGTTTAAGAAATTTTGGTATATTTTGTTCATAAATTAATAATGTCATATCATTTTAGGCTTACCCTGGCAAATAAAGGGTCCCTTAGGGCATGTTTCGTTTCAATTGCATACTTACGCGCTTTGATAAAATGGCATCATGCATAAACCCTACAAAGGGAATGCCATTTAGGGGATCCCACGATAGGAATAAACCGCCATGTGTCTCGGATACTTAATCCAATGAGACTTGCACGTTTGTATTTTTGTACCATCCAAAGGGGTAGTGCGCAAGGTAAGGTAGGATCCGATTCTTTCCATGACCCTGGGGCGATCTTTGGTACATTAGAATATGAGCATCTAACAATCATTCTTTGGCCATTTTTAACATAGTTGGTAAAAATCCCTTGCGAAAAGGACATTAATTTGAAGAAATTCACAAATAATTCCTCGCTATTGAGACAATAAATAAATTGAGGCCAAAATTTGATTTTTAGAAGGCTCATAGACTAATGCATCGCAATAAGTTTTTTGAAATTACCAGTGGATAGATTGATTTTTAAATAAGCTGTCAATTCTATTCAATCCACTGGACTATTTTATTCACCAATTGCATCCAGTCCACTTTATCAATTTGTTCATTTTTAGGGCAAGCTAGTCGATTTTGAATTCATTTGATTAGTTTACCCACTCGTAGGGCAATCTTATCGTTTTTGAATAAATCATCAATTTCGTCCGATCCATTTGACCAATTTGCCTAGTTTTAGGGCAATTCGGTCGATTTTGGATAAATCATCATTTCACCCGATCTGTTTGATCAATTGATTTCATTCAATTTATTTGATTGGTTTAATTCATTTTCAGGGTTATCCATTCAATTTTCAATAAATAATCAAATTTTCATTCAATGCGTTTGACCATTTTACCCCTTTTGGCACATCATGCGTCAATCAAAGCAAACAATCCATTCGGACTTTGTCCTCATTTTTAGAACAAATGTCTCTTCTCACTCCAATTGGTCAAATTTTTCAAATCATTTTTCACCCAATCAGTTGATCGGATTCATCAGGTACGGTATAGTGCCTACTCTAGAGGATTGCATTTTCATGCTAGGCCTACCCTTGGCACAAGAAGGGCTCCCCCATAGGACATGCATACCGATTTTACAATTTTGCTTACTAACTCTGGGTATTTTTCTTTTATTTTTTTTCCTTCCCCTGCATTCATAAAAATGTTTCAATAAGGTGAAAATATTTTTCCATATCTGATAACAATTTTGATCTAATAAAGTTTGAAAATAACAAGTATTACTTGATTCTTGGGCAGACCCTATAATGTAAATTTGAAAATTCATCTAAAAGCGCTCATGTAAAACATCTAAGTGATTTCATTGCTCAAAGGGAAAAGGGGGCTATTAAGAGAGAAAAGTGTGTATACATGTGTAAAGAAGTTCTTTAGAATGTTTCTCATATGTATTGCTTTTAAAATTTTTCAAACATTGGTAATAATGAAGCTTTTATTCAGACAATTATTTGTTTTGTATATACTCGTGTACATTTCATTCTTCATTGAGCTCATTAAGAGATTTCATGGTGAATTACAAGAAATAAGCTCAAATTGGGATTTTTTCGACCTCTAGCCTGAAAATTCACAAGTGTCTGCTTTCTAAAATCCTTGTGTACACTAGATTGGTGATCCGAGCTACACAATAAGAGTGCTCAAAATTAAAAGAGGTCACTCAAAAGGCCCCATGAGATACCTTTTCTCCTTCACTTAATCCCAAAATAAAATCAATCACATTGATTGATAAATTGCAAGTTGGGGCAATCTTTGCTTGAGAAATGTCCACTGTGTCTAATTATATTCAATTCACATCTAAGTGAAAGCAAAAATGTGCATTATTCTTGTTTGTTTTGAAAATTTAGAATGATATTTCGAGCATTCGTTTCTCTACCTATACAGATTTTATCATTTGCTCTCCCATTTGAGCCTTTAAAAGAATAATTTCGTTTCAAATAAGTGCCTTGATGATCACTACCCTACATTGGAAAATTTTTCAAATATCAAAAAGGAGAATGGATTATCAATGAGCAATTCGTTTACTTGGTTGTCATGAGGTGTAAGAATGATACTTTGGCTATCGTTTCTACAACCTAAACACTATTTATCTCTTGCATCCTCATTTGAGCTAAAATTGGTGGTTCTTTTCAAAAGCACTTACGATCGCACCCCACATTGGGGAGGGAGATTGGAGAATTTTTCAAAAAGGAGAAAAGCAAAAATGCTAAATTAAAAGAAAAGAGGGAATCACAAATTGGAGAAATTTGTTTTTGCCGGGGTTTCAAAGAAGAAAAGAAAAGAAAAGGAAGAGTTTTGTCCGCGCGGATCGCCTATGTTTCGCAGATATGGATGAACAAGGGTCTTCCTCAGTCAGTTAATTCAGATACATGCAAGAAATTTCTCATTAGTGAAAGTTTCCTTTCAGAGTTAATGTAAGGAACGGAATAAAAGTCAGACCTTCTTCTTTTCCAATCAAACGTTCTATCCCTAGTTATTCCTTTTGAGCCTTCAGAATAAAATACTTCATTTGGCAACCCCTGAGAATCGCAAACCCCACACTGGGGCAAGTTTGGGTTGAAAAAGGAAAAGTTTCAAGAAGTGAAAAGTGATAATGCAACAAAATCAAAAGACAAAAGAAGAAAAGAGAACCTCAGTTCAAAAATAAATTGGGGCAAATTTTGTGAAAAGTTCAAAAGAATGGCAGAAGGCCGAAAAATCAAAAGAAGAAAGAAAATGAAAAAGGAAAAGCCTCAGTTGAGCATAAACTGGGGCAAATTCCGATTTAGCCCTAAAATAGGGTTGGCTCAACAATGCGATCTCGGGTTCTTCAAACCACTCTTGAAATCTGCTTTCAAGCCTTAACTTTTCTAAGCACCCCACCTGACCCCATTACAAAAGTCGAAAGTCCTGACTTCTGTTTTTTGCAATGGCCCTGTCAAGAAAATTTCTGATGCCGGAAAATTTTAGCTGTATTTCTGAATTGCTCGGGTATGGGGTTGACGCTACTCACCATGTGAAAACCCACTAGGTCGAGGAGAAGGAAAAAGAAGCAAAAGCAAAGCAAGAAAAGTAAACGCAAGAAAAATACAGAAAATTCGACGCTGAAGTCCCTGGTGAATGATGAGAAAAATGCAAACAAAGTCTGAGTTTTTTGAGTTCAAAATAGGGGCAATTTTGGAAATGCGATCTTCAGTGCAATGTCCTTGAAAGACTTATTCTTTAACTATAGTTTCAAGCCACATTTCAAACTCATAAAGTCCATCGTTGACTTATCCTTCATGACGATCCAAAGTGAGGATTATGCTCGTAAGAAATCCATCAATCATTTGTGATCACAAGGGTATAACCAGTTTTCACATGTTTAGCTATCATTTCTGCCCATACGTTACAAGCTTATAAAGCTTATATGTTGACTAAATTTTCTTCAGAAATAAGGGTGACAAACTCTTTGCTTTCACTAAGATGTGGTATTGAAGGGATTACATGCAATTTGGGCACAAGAATAAGACAAATCTTGACCTCCCATTTCCAAATCAGAAATAACGCCCATTTGATTGGTCCTTAAAGATGAGCCAACAAGAAGTGGTGACCCGCTACTCTAAGCACAGATGCTAAAAGTGAGGAAGAAATCTTCTGTAATTTGGTGTTATTTCGAGAATTCATCATGAAATTTTCTGATAGGAAACATAGTTTCTTACTTTGTTCAAACAAATGGAGCGTCATCCAAACAAAGTTTTTGCAAATTAAATGGGGCCCATACTGGGGCAAATTTATTATTTGTGAGATTTCGAGAAATGAGCCCACATTGGGGCAGATTTTGTAACACATTTGAAGATTTCGTCCAAGAATCAAATCATACATTTTTCAAATCAATCACGCTGCTCTTTTCATGAAATTCAAGTGCATGTCATACTTTGGTAAGCCCCCCGTGCAGGTATTCATAGTTGAAATCGACGAAAGAGCATCTGGTGATGTGGAAGGCCGATGCCGAAGAAAAAGAAGAAAGAAGGGAAAAGGGCCCTACACTAGGGCAAATTATTTTTTGAAAGGATTCTCTCGAAAAATCAGGAAAAGTTAAAAATCAAAAAAAAAGAAAAAAAATCAAGTTTAACTTCTTGTTTCTCGACAAATCTTTTTGAAACATCACGTTGGGCCTGGATTTTGTGCCGCCAACTTCACAAATATCACGTTGGGACCGGGTTTTATCCCGCCAACCTCGGCAGGACCGGGTTTTATCCCGCTGACCGCTTATATCATGTTGGGACCGGGTTTTATCCCGCCAACCTCGGCAGGACCGGGTTTTATCCCGCTGACCGCTTATATCACGTTGGGACCGGATTTTATCCCGCCAACCTCGGCAGGACCGGGTTCAATCCCACTTACCGATTCTTACGGCAGGACCGGGTTTTATCCCGCTGACCGCTTATATCACGTTGGGACCGGGTTTTATCCCGCCAACCTCGGCAGGCTCGGGTGCTATCCCACTGATCGACCAATTTGTCAAAGGCAGGCTCGGGTGTAATCCCACTGACCGATCATCTCGGCAGGCTCGGGTGCTATCCCACTGACCGACCAATTTGTCAAAGGCAGGCTCGGGTGTAATCCCACTGACCGATCACCATGGCAGGCTCGGGTTTAATCCCACTGACCAATTCATCACACTGAGGCAAATCTTTGGATAATTTTTCGAGCAAGTCTTATACTGTTTCTTCATACATACCAGCATTTCATTTTGCATCGCCACTAGCCGCGGGTCAGTCCCACTAGTGAGCATTTCATTTATATCGCCACTAGCCGTGGGTCAGTCCCACTAGTGAGCATTCCATTTTTAAGTTTGTTCGGGTCAGTCCCATAATTTTTTAATTTTATTCGGGTCAGTCACATGATTTTTAATTTTATTCGGGTCAGTCCCATGATTTTAAATTTTGTTCGGGTCAGTCCAATGATTTTTAAACTTTGTTCGGGTCAGTCACATGATTTTAATTTTGTTCGGGCCAGTCCCATGATTTTAATTTTGTTCGGGTCAGTCCCATGATTTTAATTTTGTTCGGGCCAGTCCCATGATTTTAATTTTGTTCGGGCCAGTCCCATGTTTAAATTTCTCATTCGGGTCAATCCCATGATTAATTTCTAGTTCGGGTCAGTCCCATGATTTCAATTTTTGTTCCGGTCAGTCCCATGATTAAATTTTGTTCGGGTCAGTCCCATGATTTAAATTTCTTATTCGGGTCAGTCCCACTTTAAATTTCTTGTTCGGGTCAGTCCCATGTTTAAATTTCTCATCTGGGTCAGTCCCATTCTTTTAAAATTTTGTTAAAGGGGTCAATCCCCATTTCAGAAAGCGTCAATCATTCGAGTTGTTCGCAGTCGAACAACATGTGAGTATTTGGTGTCTACTTCTTTGTCTCAAGTTTTTCCAAAACTCAGACAAAGAGGGGCAAACTGTAGACACCAAATTTTTAATCATTTTTATTTTATTTTTAGTGATAATTATTATCTATTTTTATTTACTAATCTCATGATTTTTATTTCAGGCGTTGTTTTTAGCATTTTTATAGTATTTTAGATTATTATTTATTATTCTAGTTTTTGTCTGTTTTAAAAAAAAAAAAAGAGAAAAAAAAAGCAAAAAAAGAAAAAAAGGGAGCAAGCTCACGGACCCTGAGAAGCACGTGATCCAAGCCTTTGCTCTTCATTTTCATTTGCAAAAAAAATGCAGAAACAAGAAATTTCCAGCTGCTGTTCCACGGGTTTCATTTCTTATGCTCCGTTTGATCATTCCACTTGGCTTTCATCCCTGCCCTAAGAGCATCATAGGACAACAAACCATCCAAGGGTTTATAAAGCAGGAGAAAGATATCAAGTAGGAGGGAACCATCGGATGCTAGGGCTAAAAAATCTTTGGGCTATAAAAGAAAGGGACGGCGGATGGAAAAACGGGGAGGAGCTGGGAGAGTAGATGGGTGGCGGCTGAGTGAAAAAAGGCTAGGTTTCTGAGAGGAATGGAGGGCTGAAACAGGGAGGAAAGAAAGACGCAGCTTGGGAGAGGAAAAAAGGAAAAGCTCACGGCGGGGGGCTCTGGTTGACGGCTGATAAGAAAAAGGAAAAAACAGAAGAAGAAACTAAGAAAGCTACGGGGACGGCTGAGAGAGAGGAGCGACTAGGGTTTTAGAAGAAAAAGAACGCAGCTTTGTGGCGGCTGGAAAAGAGAGAGAGTGAGAGATAGAGAGGGCTTAGGCTGAGGAAGGAAAAGGAAGAAAAAGCTACGGGAACCGAGAGTGAAAAAGAGAGTGGGTGGCGGAGATGAGCTGTGGGCAAGAAACGGAGGAAACCAAAGAAGAGCAAGAAGACTACGGGAGGCTTTGAGAGCTACTGAGAAACCTGGGGAAGATCTAAGAGATCAGGAAAGGCTTCAGAAAAGAGAGAGGACAAGAAAGGCAGCGGTGAGGGGGAAAGTTGAAAAAAGAGGGAACTTGCCGAAAATTCATCACCGGGCGGACGAATCAGCCTCGTTTCGTGGCAATTTCCGAGCAATTCCTTATCTTTTGGAGCGAGTAATATTTTTCTACACTTTCTGTAGACGTCAGGCAACAACTTATGTTCAGTGTCCATTCCTTAAAAACACCTCCAACCCGGCCAGATTGGTGCTCCAAGTTGCGGGTTCTCCCATGCTGAAAGTTCTGCGACGGAAGTTCTCGACAGCGTCTCTGGAATCAGCATGACCTTTGGGGCGATTTCCAAGTTCATTTCATTCCGCCAGGATTCTGAGGTAACGGTAGTTTCTCTCCTTGTTGCTCTGGCGGGATTTTTCATGAGAATCTAAGTCTGTGGAACGTGAATCTTGGGCTATCTTTGCTGCTGGTTTGGCTTCATGATTTCTACCATGTTTTGCTTCTTGATGTTTCCCTGGCTGCTGTTTGTTTTGTGTCTCTTTACTGCTAATTAAAAGTGCCTGAGTTCAGGATCTTGTTTTGTTTGGAATTGGTTTTGTATGAGCTTTGGGTTGTTGAGCTACGGAAGTTATGGGAAGTATCAGTATGAAAAGTCGTAGAGAAAGGAAACCAGCAAATAAGAAAGTAAAGCTGTAACACTGCTGCATTTTCCTGTTTGTTGAATGCTTATGGCTATAACTTGCTACATTCAATCTGTGTTTTTGTTGTAAATGGGAAGACAGTACATGAAATTTGACTAGATTTAGGTCCCTTAGCTAAGCTTGTTTGAGGCCTTCATTGCATCTTCGTTGCTGCATTTTCTTTTCTCATGATTCACTGGTTTGTTCAATAGACTGTGTCTTCCAGTTGAGGTTGTGGATCTTTGTTAACATTTTGGGACGATTTTGCTGGGATTTTTGAATGGGTCTTGATATGATTGTTTTACCTTTTGTGATGATAAGTTGGCAAATGTTTGGCTAGTTCAATGGAATAATGTGGCGAACTAAAGAAGACAACAAACTTTGTTGCAGAAAATTTCTTCGTAACTTTGCATGGAAACTTGCATGAAAAACTTCAGAAAAATTGCCCTTTTGACCCCTTGGCTTCTAACTAATGCTGCTATGACCCAATCAATTGAATAATCTCCTCAATTTGGTCCTTGGTAGTTTTAATTTTACAACTTCATTGCTTGTTTGCTTCAATTGACTACTATGCTTGTTTCAATTGCACTTAAATCATGACTTTAGGGGCTTTATGATCAAGTGAGCTTTGTATTTGCGCATTTCTTTTAATTTTTCTCAATTAAAGTGGTACCTTGACCCTTTTATTGTTTTGAAGTTACTTTCCCTTCATTTGCTTATCATTGCGAGGGAGGTACACTCTATCCTTTATTTTTGACTTTATTTGACCCTACGTGCGTATATGTGTCTTATATGTGCAATTGCATGACTTTAAGTGTTTATTTCATTTTCACTTTATTTATTTCTTTAGTTGCGTAGTTTTTGCTTCAATTTTAGTTCAATTTTATCATTTGGGAGGCACTTGAATGCCAAGTTGTAATAGTTAGGTTTATTTCATTTATTTTCCGTTTCCCTTTTTAGATTGTAATAGGCCTTCCCCCCTAAAAATGTAATAGTTAGGGCCTTAATTGCCTTATGTGTTTTGCATGTCTATATGCTATGTGTTTAATCGCTTTCCTAGGTTTTTGACATCTAGATATGCATGCTTATGTGTTATGTGAATTACGTGCTCACATGTCTACTTGCTTTAATTATGCACATTACTTATATATGTGTATGATGGATGCAAATGCACGTAACCGTGGCTAGTCCAATGCTAGTCATGGTTGTCCCCTCGAGCTCTTGCAAGTCCAATGCTTGTGAGAGAGCGTAGATATGGGCTAGTCCAATGCTAGCCCTTAGGAACCCTTCGCGCGTTAGATCATGATTGTGTGATCACTTCATCTCATGCATATCTTTACTTTTTAGGGCGTTACCATGTTGCATGACACTTTCTTATATATGTACGTCCTTTATCCCATATTCCTTTCTATTTATATCCCCTATTCCCTAATTTCCCTATCTATATATGCCCCTTTGTATGTTACATAACATTAGACTTGCATTCCATTCTAGATTTAGGATTAGGGTAGTGCATTTGCTTGATTAGATTAGGGAAGCCCCTTGGATATAGGATATGGACGAGTTTGGCTTTTCTAGCCTTAGCACGCTCGTATTCCCTCTATTAAAAGGGAAAATTGAATCACGAATATTAGTCCCCCGTACCCGACATGATGCATTCCTTTAAGACATGTATATTTCTATAATTATTTTATTCTTTTCCTCTTCTTAGAGTCTCATATTTTTGCATTATTCGTGACCTCTTCAAAGAGTCATTATTGGGCATCACAATTAATGTGACTGGCACCATTCAAGCTTTGAAGAGAAATTTTGCCCCCCGATACCTTCCTAGGTCTAGGGTTTGCATTCATATAGTGCATCCAAATGTGATAAATTCTTTGGTTAAAACAAGAAAATCTTTGACTAAATCACGCAACTAGCCTTGGCTAGGTCGAAGGGGTGCCTTGGATTTTTATCCTTGCCTTCCCCTTCGTCAAATGTGACTCCCGAACCTTTTTCATTGGTTTACGTAGATTTGGAGTCGTTTAAAAAGGGTTTTTCCATTTTTTCTTTAAAAAATTCATTTTTAGATGACTTGGTACACCTTAACTCTATACCAAGTGGCGACTCCGATTTTTGTTCCAAAAACCCTTTTTAAACTATTATTTTGGGTCAAATCGTCGCATTTTCAAGTCCCATTTAGACCCACTTTCTTTGTAAATCAAAAATCATTTTTCAAATCAAAAATTCACTTTTTAAACCATTTACAATTTATTTATTTATTTTTCTTGTAAAAAATGGGGCGCGACAATGCATATATAATCTATTGTATAATTTAAATTAAATTCAATTCACGTATAAAACAATCCTAAAATAATTAGCACACTATAATACAATGTTATTTTAACAACAAAATTTTTGTTATTAAAAGTCTCAAATATCCATGACATACATATGAGGGATATTTTACCATATTTGTATCTCACATCTAACCATTAAAGTTAATTTGAGGAAGAATATTTTTTATAATAGAATTATTTTGAATTTAGTTAACAAGTTGAGATTTTTTAAACAATAAAAGTGAAATATTTTAGGAACTTAGTTGTTTATTTTCCCATAATTAAAAATTGCTATATTTTAGCAATTGTTGCCATTGACTTTTCTTTTTTTTCTTTTTTTTTTTATAAAGAATATAGTTATTTTATTGCCCGTAACACAAACTTACAAACTGAGCATAGACCAGTCACGCAGACGGTCCTTTAAGAGGCCGAAGAGAAAGAAAACCTAATTTGTCCAACCTGACTGCCCCTCTAGCTAGCCGTGGCAGGGTACTAAGTTGGTCATAAACCCTAACCGGGTCATGTAGGTGCAAGAGACCTACATTAGCTAGTATGTCTGGCACTGTGTTTACTTCTATAAAGCAATGAGAGAATTGCCTTGGATCCTCAGCCAACTGTCATATTTGGGTTACCTCTCTAAGAATCTGCCACGGACACTGGAAATGCCGTTGCAATATGCCCACTAACACCAACGACTCTGACTGTACTCTAACCTGTGTTTAGCCTTTCTGACCGCAGAGTCGGAGGCCCTTGAACAGAGCCAAGGCCTCAGCGCGCAAACTTGTATTCACCCCCAGGCAAACTGAATACCCCACCAATACTCGACCATCTAAAGCCCGGAGTACACCACCCCCGCCACTTGTATCTGGGTTGCCTTTAGAGCACCCGTCTGTATTAAGTGTCACTATCCCCGCACCTACTACCTGCCACCAGACAAGCCTACACTGAAGCGGGTCTAAGGGTCGGGAAAGGCTTGCAAAGAACTGACCAAAGGTCGGTAAGAGAGTGAACTTGTTGAACTTGTCCGCAACCATCATAGCGATGTCCTGGAGAATGCCATGGAAAATCTCCCCACACGACAGTCTAACCCCCTCCCAGATCGCTTTATTTCTCGCCTTCCAGATGTGCCAACAGATGAAACTTTGGAGAATAGAAACCACAAGCCGTCTTTGAGCATCAGGCTGCGTGGACAGCCACCACCACTCTGTCACGCAAATGACCTCTAGGCAAAGCTATTCCACAAACGGCCCCAAAGGAACCCCAAATCTCCATCGTTAGTTGTCCCGTCGCAAAAATATGCTCAATAGATTCCCCTGCAGCCGCACGGCAACAAAAGCATTTCAATGGTAATTGGACCCCAAACTTACCCAAGATATCATCGAGCGGAAGCCTCCGCAACAGTAGGCGTAGCATAAAGAATAACACTTTTAGGGGGATCTGGGGATGCCAAATGTGAGAGAAGAGCCACGAGGCTTTCCGAGATTGCCTGACCTCTTGGAAGGCGGATGATAAAGAGAATTGCCCGGATGTCGACGGCATCCACACAACCTCGTCCGGTCGCTCACCCTCTGGGGGTGGCAGCTGTAAGATCATAGCGGTGATGTCCCTTGGGAAATATTGGGCAGGTAACAGTGAATTCCACCCTCCATCTACAAGAAAATCCTTAAATGTCAATGTCCCGTGAACCTGAACTTTGTGGAAGAGAGCCCCACTACCCAGCTAGTTGTCATACCAAAAATCACAAGATCCCGCATTCACCAATCATCGCATGGATAACTCCGCTTGGCAGCTTACATTGACCAGCCGTTTCTAGGTAGCCGATGACACCGCACTGTACTCCACCTGACAAGGGTGACAATGATGACAATATTTTGCTAGCAGAAATTTGGCCTAGAGAGATGACGCCGTGCGGAATTTGCACCATAACTTCAACGAGAAGGCCATATACACGCCCTGCAGTAGTCGGAATCCCACTCCCCCCTCCTTCATCGGAAACCATAACTGATCCCATCGAATCTAGTGACACCGGGTCCCCACCTCACTCGACCCCCACAAGAAGTTAGGGCAAACCTTCTCGATAACGTTGAAAACTGCAACCGGTATTACCGTGGCCGATAACAAATGCAAAGGGATAGATGATAGGACATGCTTTATGAGAACAAGCTTGCCCCCTTGAGACAAGAGCTTGGACTTCCACGAGAGGATTCTCCCAAGTATGGCCTGACTCACCTCCCCATAATCCGAAACCTTACCCCTTCCTAAGTGAAGTAGGAACCCTAAGTAACGGATAGGCGGTTGCTGTCTTGGGAAACTAGTGATACGCTCGATTACCCTCCACCGGGCTACTGAGGTGGAAGGAAGCCACTCTTTTGCCTGTTCACCAGCTGACCTGAAGATTTTTGGTATAAGTCCAGCACCCGAACAATATTCTGTAAGGCTTGAGTAGATCCATTAGCAAAGATCAGCACATCATCAGCGAAGGCCAGGTGCGTTACTGGAGGGCACCCAAGCAGCACTTTGAACCCTTGAAAGCCAGCTTGTGAAGCAAGGTTGTTTAAAGCTCTAGAGAGAACCTCCGCCCCAATCACAAACAATGCGGGTGATAACGGATCCCCCTGTCGTAGACCCCTCCCTGACTTAAAATAGCCATAGGAAGCCCCATTGATGATGACTGAAAATCCCACATTGGAGATCAGCCTCCACACCATGTCGATAAATCTTTATTCAAACCCGAACAGCAGTAGAACATTCACCAGAAATAGCCACGATACTCTATCATAGGTTTTGGCCATGTCCAACTTTAGCGCAACATTTCCACCCCTCGATGACTTACGTATCCCTGACACTATTTCTTCTGCCAGAAGATAGTTCTCGGTAATGTTTCGTCCCTTAACAAAACCAATTTGCTGAGGCGACACCAGGCTCAGTAAGAGAGAGGCCACTCTATCCACTAAGATCTTGGACAGTACTTTGTTGAAAAAATTACACAGGCTAATCGGTTTGAATTTGAAGAAATCCTGAGGGTTCGGACCCTTTGGGATCAATATAATGGAGGTAGATGCAAGAAATCGAGGAAGCTCAGCCCCGCAGAAAAACTCAAAACTGCATTATAGACATCTAGACCAAGTACCTCCCATGCGAAAGAAAAGAACCTACACGTGAAGCCATCCGGGCCCGCTGCACTATTGCCATCCATTGCAAAAATGACCTTCTTTCACCTCTTCCATGGATGAATCGGCCTCCAAGCGAGCATTCTCCTCTACCGTGACACTGGATGGGATCATATGCAACAAGTCCGTTGCATTGCCCGCGGGCTCAGAAAATAACTCCGAAAAGTACAGTACCGCTTCATTAGATATATCCTCGTCCAATTCCACCAGGCGCCATTTACATCTTTAATCCAATGAATTACACGTTGCACCCTCCTCTGCTTCAGGACAGCATGAAAGTACCTGGAGTTGCAATTGCTGTGACGTATCCATTTCACCTTGGCCTTCTGCTTCTAGAATTGTTCTTCCAGCGACAAAGCGTGATTGAGCTGTGCTTAAGCCATATGCAGCTCCACCTGAGCATCATCTAAACCCTCAATCTCTAACCTTGTCTCCGTCCGGTGCACTGTAGCTTTTGCCTCCCGCGACGCGTCAAATATGTTCCCAAAAGTTTGCTTATTCCACTCCTGGATGGCTCTTCTAGCATGAAGCAGTTTAGAACATAAGATCTTCATGGGGGAGCCCTGGCACTCCCGCTGCCAAGCTGTTCGAATGACATCTAGTAACAAGGCCTTGGAAGTCCAAATATTGAGGAAACGGAATGCGTGCAGCTTGTTATCCAGACGCGACGCGAATGATACTTTCAGCGGAGCGTGATCGGAAGGATGTCTTGCTAAATGAGACACCGAGACGGATGCAAGCAAGTCAGAGCACTCCCCATTAATCAGAAGTCTGTCCAATCTCTTCCATAATCTAGCCCTGCCGTGGCGATTGTTGCACCAAGTGAAGGTAGACCCAGTGAATCCCAAATCAAAAACCTCTGCCTCCTCCATAAAAGACAGAAGCTCCAAACTCTCCATGCTGCCAAAAGGACGGCCACCTTTCTTTTCATTAGGAGAAATAATCGCATTAAAGTCCCCACAAATACACCAAGGTTGGGAGCTTGGTTTCTCAAGCAACAAGGCCTGCCACAGCTCCCGACGCTTCTCTAATGTGCATTTGGCGTGTACAAAAGAGAAGCGCAAGGCGCGTGGCAGCCACAGATGTTGTAAAATAAGGGAGACGTGCTGATCTGAATTACCAGCGATAGAACACATAAAAGGCAACTTATAAAACACCCAAATGTCAACCGACAAGTTTACCACTATAGCATCAAAAGACAACCTTAAACGGATGGATTCAACATTCTCAACATCTAGTTTTGGCTCGTAAATAGCTACCATCTGAGCATTACGCAAACGAATTAATATTTTAAGTCTTCTCAAATTAGGAGTTTTAGCAACCCCTCTAATGTTCCAAAAGATTGCATTAATCATGGGGAAGAACCTGGAATAAGTTGTTGGAAGAGGTTGAAGCTGACCCTAGCTGCCTGTCAGAGGGAAGTACCCCCCGTCTACCCTTCAATTTTACTTGTTTGAATCCTCTCTCTTAGGCTGCTGACTGATCAATATTAAGCTGCAGCAAGGGGGATGCGTGCAGTTCCCCATGGCCTGTTGTGGGTCTTGGAGATTGGTTACCCGCTGCCACCGACTGAGCCACTAGATCCTTCTCAAAACTCCTCTCCTCCGCACCGAGCTCCACTTGCTCAACCAGTAACCCTTCCCATACACATGGAATCTGGACAGGAGCAGGAGCTGCTGCAACCCCAACCTGCTCATTCGACTCTAGCAGTGGCAGGTCTGCAGGCCGAACAAATTCTGCCGTTGCTGTGATCGGCTCCACCTGGACCTCCACCTGCGTCATACGTACATCAAACATGACCTCCTCCCGAGCTACTTCCCTCCACTGCCCCACTACTATCCCATGCAAGACCTCCTGCGTTGGGTGCTCTCCTCCAGCACACTCAGAGGCAGCTTCTAGTGGTGAAAGCTTCTTGGAGTTTGGAAACCCCGCAGCTCCAGGGGACTTCAAATCTCCGTTCGGAGACCGTGTGCCTTACCCGACCGCTTCTGGCACAACGCGAGGCCCCTCCCGCTGCTTTTCCCGTACAGCCTGTGTGCCCTTGCTGACGACCCCAACCTCAGCAGGTGCATCTCCCTTGCATTCCTCTACCGACTGCCCCAACCTCCAACACGAACAGCAGTATTTTGGAAGATTCTCCAAGACAATTTTCTGCCAAAACCCCGCCTCTCCTTCTGTTAGGAAATTGGTTTAAATTCTTTTAGGTAGATTTCTTATCTTGTGTGGAAGTAACTAGTTTTCTAATTGGTTTTAGTTACTTGAAGTAGTAGCCAAGAAATTCTATTTAGTTTAGGAAATGTTTCCAATTGTTATTTGGTTTTTTGGCAGTAATGTTCCCTATAAATAGATGGGGTGGCATACTACACATAGACACACAAGGAGACACAAGGGGCATCATGTAGCCTTATACATGGGGTGTGAGAGAGGGTTCTTGGAAGATGAGAGATGGTATACAAGGGTTGGGTTTGGGTTCAAGTTGTATTCTTGTATAGGATTTTCCTCTCATAATAAAGAACAGGTTTTCTCTCCGTGGACGTAGGCTCAATGGTGGAGCCGAACCACGTTAAATATTGTGTGTCGTCTATCTTTCATGCTTGTGGCTTGTTTCCTCATTAAATTGTTGTGCACTTAATATCTCAATAGTTGTTTATTCCGCGGTTGGATCCTAACAAGTGGTATCAGAGCTTGGTTGCGAGACTGGGCTGCTCAAGGTTCGTAGTTGGATCCTAGTTAACTATTGAGATCAAGTGGATTGGTAGCTGTTACTAATTGAACAATTTAATGAGTGATATCATTGTTTCAATGGCTTGGAAAAAAGCATTGATGGTGAAGGATGGGAAGTCGAAAAGCTTGAAGATACTTGACGGTGAATCTAGGCAGGTGATTCAAGGGTCAAGGAAAAGGTGGAGTCCAATGTTGATTTTGGACGTGAATCGATGGAGACTTTATCATACCTCTAACGGTTGATACTTCATCCCGGTGGATTTTAGATTTTGGTTTTGTTTTTGGGTGGTGTGGCACGTGTCCCAAAGAAACAAGGAGATCTAATTTCTATGCGCCAGAAGACTCTGACAGTAACGAGTTTTTCGTTTTAGGTGGAGTCTTGGAAACCACACATGGCGAGACAATCCTGAGGATGGGAAGAAGTATGGTGATTTTACCACTTGATTGCCTCAATGGTTAGGGTTAGAGCTCACAGAAGGGGATCCCAGATTGCAAGTGGTGGTGAGAAGAAATCCTGCAAAGGGAGACGGTGAATTGAGGCACATTCTCACGAGTCAATAAGAGGTTAGACTCGGGGCAACTACACATGCTCATCTGTCAATTGAATCAATTTGGTGTCAGGACTGTATTGATTCGGGTGTGTAGTTTGGTACCATATTATTTGGTAATTGAAAGCAAATGGTTGCTAAAAGAAATTTTCGCCAAGGTGGAGATTTGTTAGGAAATTGGCTTAAATTCTTTTAGGTAGATTTCTTATCTTGTGTGGAAGTAACTAGTTTCCTAATTGATTTTAGTTACTTGAAGTAGTAACCAAGAAATTCTATTTAGTTTAGGAAATAGTATTGGTTTCCAATTGTTATTTAGTTTTTTGGCAGTAATGTTCCCTATAAATAGTTGGGTTGGCATACTACACATAGACACACAAGGAGACACAAGGGGCATCATGTAGCCTTATACATGGGGTGTGAGAGAGGGTTCTTGGAAGATGAGAGATGGTATACAAGGGTTGGGTTTGGGTTCAAGTTGTATTCTTGTATAGGATTTTCCTCTCATAATAAAGAACAGGTTTTCTCTCCGTGGACGTAGGCTCAATGGTGGAGCCGAACCACGTTAAATATTGTGTGTCGTCTATCTTTCATGCTTGTGGCTTGTTTCCTCATTAAATTGTTGTGCACTTAATATCTCAATAGTTGTTTATTCCGCGGTTGGATCCTAACAAGTGGTATCAGAGCTTGGTTGCGAGACTGGGCTGCTCAAGGTTCGTAGTTGGATCCTAGTTAACTATTGAGATCAAGTGGATTGGTAGCTGTTACTAATTGAACAATTTAATGAGTGATATCATTGTTTCAATGGCTTGGAAAAAAGCATTGATGGTGAAGGATGGGAAGTCGAAAAGCTTGAAGATACTTGACGGTGAATCTAGGCAGGTGATTCAAGGGTCAAGGAAAAGGTGGAGTCCAATGTTGATTTTGGACGTGAATCGATGGAGACTTTATCATACCTCTAACGGTTGATACTTCATCCCGGTGGATTTTAGATTTTGGTTTTGTTTTTGGGTGGTGTGGCACGTGTCCCAAAGAAACAAGGAGATCTAATTTCTATGCGCCAGAAGACTCTGACAGTAACGAGTTTTTCGTTTTAGGTGGAGTCTTGGAAACCACACATGGCGAGACAATCCTGAGGATGGGAAGAAGTATGGTGATTTTACCACTTGATTGCCTCAATGGTTAGGGTTAGAGCTCACAGAAGGGGATCCCAGATTGCAAGTGGTGGTGAGAAGAAATCCTGCAAAGGGAGACGGTGAATTGAGGCACATTCTCACGAGTCAATAAGAGGTTAGACTCGGGGCAACTACACATGCTCATCTGTCAATTGAATCAATTTGGTGTCAGGACTGTATTGATTCGGGTGTGTAGTTTGGTACCATATTATTTGGTAATTGAAAGCAAATGGTTGCTAAAAGAAATTTTCGCCAAGGTGGAGATTTGTTAGGAAATTGGCTTAAATTCTTTTAGGTAGATTTCTTATCTTGTGTGGAAGTAACTAGTTTCCTAATTGATTTTAGTTACTTGAAGTAGTAACCAAGAAATTCTATTTAGTTTAGGAAATAGTATTGGTTTCCAATTGTTATTTAGTTTTTTGGCAGTAATGTTCCCTATAAATAGTTGGGTTGGCATACTACACATAGACACACAAGGAGACACAAGGGGCATCATGTAGCCTTATACATGGGGTGTGAGAGAGGGTTCTTGGAAGATGAGAGATGGTATACAAGGGTTGGGTTTGGGTTCAAGTTGTATTCTTGTATAGGATTTTCCTCTCATAATAAAGAACAGGTTTTCTCTCCGTGGACGTAGGCTCAATGGTGGAGCCGAACCACGTTAAATATTGTGTGTCGTCTATCTTTCATGCTTGTGGCTTGTTTCCTCATTAAATTGTTGTGCACTTAATATCTCAATAGTTGTTTATTCCGCGGTTGGATCCTAACAAGTGGTATCAGAGCTTGGTTGCGAGACTGGGCTGCTCAAGGTTCGTAGTTGGATCCTAGTTAACTATTGAGATCAAGTGGATTGGTAGCTGTTACTAATTGAACAATTTAATGAGTGATATCATTGTTTCAATGGCTTGGAAAAAAGCATTGATGGTGAAGGATGGGAAGTCGAAAAGCTTGAAGATACTTGACGGTGAATCTAGGCAGGTGATTCAAGGGTCAAGGAAAAGGTGGAGTCCAATGTTGATTTTGGACGTGAATCGATGGAGACTTTATCATACCTCTAACGGTTGATACTTCATCCCGGTGGATTTTAGATTTTGGTTTTGTTTTTGGGTGGTGTGGCACGTGTCCCAAAGAAACAAGGAGATCTAATTTCTATGCGCCAGAAGACTCTGACAGTAACGAGTTTTTCGTTTTAGGTGGAGTCTTGGAAACCACACATGGCGAGACAATCCTGAGGATGGGAAGAAGTATGGTGATTTTACCACTTGATTGCCTCAATGGTTAGGGTTAGAGCTCACAGAAGGGGATCCCAGATTGCAAGTGGTGGTGAGAAGAAATCCTGCAAAGGGAGACGGTGAATTGAGGCACATTCTCACGAGTCAATAAGAGGTTAGACTCGGGGCAACTACACATGCTCATCTGTCAATTGAATCAATTTGGTGTCAGGACTGTATTGATTCGGGTGTGTAGTTTGGTACCATATTATTTGGTAATTGAAAGCAAATGGTTGCTAAAAGAAATTTTCGCCAAGGTGGAGATTTGTTAGGAAATTGGCTTAAATTCTTTTAGGTAGATTTCTTATCTTGTGTGGAAGTAACTAGTTTCCTAATTGATTTTAGTTACTTGAAGTAGTAACCAAGAAATTCTATTTAGTTTAGGAAATAGTATTGGTTTCCAATTGTTATTTGGTTTTTTGGCAGTAATGTTCCCTATAAATAGATGGGTTGGCATACTACACATAGACACACAAGGAGACACAAGGGGCATCATGTAGCCTTATACATGGGGTGTGAGAGAGGGTTCTTGGAAGATGAGAGATGGTATACAAGGGTTGGGTTTGGGTTCAAGTTGTATTCTTGTATAGGGTTTTCCTCTCATAATAAAGAACAGGTTTTCTCTCCGTGGACGTAGGCTCAATGGTGGAGCCGAACCACGTTAAATATTGTGTGTCGTCTATCTTTCATGCTTGTGGCTTGTTCCTCATTAAATTGTTGTGCACTTAATATCTCAATAGTTGTTTATTCCGCGGTTGGATCCTAACACCTTCAATAGCCACCCACACCCGTGAACAAATAGGTTTCAGTAAATTCACCTCCACACACACCCTAGCCATACTAGGTCTCATACCCATAGCTGTTGTCGAGTCCAGAACCAACGGCTTCCCCACTGGTGTTAGTATCGAGAATAAAGAATGCTTGTCGAAGTAGTGAATGGGGAGAGCCGGGAGTGAAGCCCAAACAGGGACCAGAGCCGACTCCCTCTGCACATGGAAGTCTCTCGTCCATTTGAAGACCCGCATGGGGTACTTCCCCAGTTGCCACAACCCACGTGTCCAGATGCAGTTGAAATCTGCCTTGACTGAACACTTCAGAAGGACATGCCTATAATCCATGAGACCCACCGAAAGCTGATCCCTCAAGTTCAGCGTGGAAAAGAATTTACGAATCTACGAAGTTCCATTGATCCGAGGATTGGCATTCTATTGCTATTATTTTATATATAAATATTTAACCTAAGTAACAAAATAAATAATAGCTACTTAAAAAAAGAAATAGGTGCTCAATTGATTGTGGTGGAAAATTTTAGTATACAATTAACTAGAGCTTGAAATGGAATGAAATTTATTTAGTATTTTACTGCTAACGACTTTGACACCATTTAATGGTTAAAGAAAAATAAAAGGAACGTGGAGATTGGGATTGGTTCCTTGATGTAAAAATGGAGAGTTCCTCTAAAGTAATGTTGCGTTAAATTTTGGATGCATATAAAATTAGAAATGTGATAACTTCGCAATTCATTCTCATTCATGATGAATTTCTTCGATTCTATATAGAATCGCATTGTTTTTCATTCAGCATGAAAATATTCTCTTTTTGTCATATTGATGGCTTTTGCTCTTAAGATTATCTGCATGTCGGTGATTAGTATTATTGATGAGGTTAGAGGTCATGAAAAATGTTACTAATTTCAGGAGAAATTATGTATTGTAAAGTGGTTTAATAATTTTCTACTAAACATAAGTACTACATACAAAAGGAAAAGATATTTGATTTGATTTTACTTTGATTAGAAGAACTTGTATTAGTAATAAAGGAAATAGTGATAGTGGTGCAAATTTCAAATCAACAGTCAGCGTACACATGATTACATTAATTTTTTAGTCAATTAGACTAATATATGCTGTAAGGTAGTAAGATTTAGCCATTTGTGAATTAACAATTTTAGCATTTTATATAACATTCACCTATAAAAAAGTATGATTATTATACAATGACATTTTATAATAATTTACATACCATTTGCCAATAAAAAAAGAGTTTGATAGAAAAAAATATGCATACAAATCCATAATGTAAATGATACAAAGTATATTTGAAAGTCACAGAACTTAACATATGGGTAAATTTACTATAATTTTCAAAGATTATGCTACGTTAATACAACTTTAATTTTTATACTTGTGAGCCGAAAAATAAATTTATTAAAACTTTATCATTTTATTAAATTCATAGGTATTAATATAAGAAAATTTTGATATATAAGTAAGTGCTATTTTATATACAACTCGAAAGATTTGTTGTTATTGTAATACAACTTCAACTTTTATAGTTGTGACCTAGAAAATAAATTTATTTAAACTTTACCATTTTATTATATTCATAGGTATTAATATATGGAAATTGTGATGTATAGATAAATGCAATTATATATATAATTTGAAATATTTGTTGTTATTGTCATCCAAACTTTCTAACCTTTCACAAATTCAAAATTAATTCATAATTTATAATATGACAAATTATTCTTACTTATTTTATAATGTCATGTGCAAAAAAATAGTTTTCATGATATATTTAAAATGGTTAAAACATATAACATTTATAAATGATACGTACAATTGTGTATCATACATTTACATTACGAGTAATTACTAACTATAATGCTTAGTTTCAATCATTAATAAAAAAATTTTAGCATTATTTCAAATAAACTTCCTAGTACTTGTTTCATAGAAGTTTTTTTAAGTAAAATAGTAAATTTATACCACAAACTAGTAAGTTTTGTCCATTAACCAGATTTACTATTCTATCAACAAGATCTACTATTAATCTATAAAAACTTACTATTATTTCAACTAAACTTACTCTCCAAAAAGTAAGTCTCAGATATAGAGTAGTAATTTATTTTTAAAAAAAGGCAAGTTCCATATTTACTCCAATTTACTTTTTGAGACATATAAGTTACTAATTTATAAAGTTAACTTAATATTTTTTTATATAAAACTTACCAACCAAAATTTTTAGGTATTATTTTATTTAGGTGACCAGTCCAACCGGTAATCAAATGGTTACTAAAAGTGTTTTTACCTGTTATATTAGGTAAAAACAGTTTCGTTGCCATAATGATCGTTACTTCAGACTTTTCCTTCTCACTTTATCCTCTAACCTTTAATTTTTGTCGCTTAACCACCTATAAGACAAAATTACCCTTCTATTATTTTGACTTTTCATTTATCTTTCTTCGTTTCCCCTTTTTCCCTCTTTTATTTCTTTTTCTCTTTCTTCATTCTTCTCTCTTCCATCCTTCCCAATAGAAAACTTTATCTCTAGAGTTTATAATTGCATTTCTAGGTGAATCTCTAAAAGGCATGAAAAGCTAATTTCAATCTTTGGTATGATGCCATGTGCCACAAATTGCAGTTAATGATTATTAATTAGGTCACAAATTCATCTTGTGATGTTTTCTTGAGAATAGAATGAGAAACTAGTATGGAATGCAGAAAAAGCAAAAGAATTGAAATGTTAAAAAATGGTGTTTTGAGGATGTGGTTTGAATATTTTGTAATTATTTAAGGAGAAATTAGGTATCCGCAATTCCTTATTTTTTAGCTTTAATCATTAAAATGGAGTTTCTTGCGGGAAATAGTAAGAATTGAAGAAAGATTAAATAGACAAAGAAAATAAAGGAGGAAAAAAAGGGGGAAAGAAAAAAAAAAGAGTTTAGAATAATAGAGGGGCAATATTGTCCAATAGGGGATAAGTGAGACAAAAAAGGGTTTGGGATAAAGTGAGAAATGAGGTATAATTTAAGGGAAATAATTGTGATTAACGATAAAAAAATTAGATTTTATGAAATGACTTAACTACCCTTGATTCATCAACTACTAAGCCCCCCTTAGGGAAGGTATAAAGAGCTTACCACTAGACCACGTTGGTCCTTGGATTTCCAAATTGACTACCAATTATTTAACTACTTGTACGCATCATTTTAATCTTTTCTTTTCCCTACAAACTCTTTTCCAATAGGACCAAAAAATAATACGTCAAGTATAGATAAGTACATTATACAACTTGCTAAATTGTTAAGCAACTTTCAGTTAAAAAATACATGCAAATAAATAATTCTATTTTTCCTAGTTATTTGAAGATCTAATTTTTAAGGTATATCTTTTTCTACATACGTTTAGCCAAATAAATATGTTTCAGCATCACAATGTTTCTTTATACTTTTGCGTATGATTACATTATAAAAGAAAAGAAAAGACATAAGAAGCCAACCCTCGTAATTGTGTTAAAATATGAAGGGAAAGGGTGAACCAAATGGGAATGGAACACAAAGAAAAAATGAAAATGAAAAAATGAAAAAGGAAAAAGAGTTGGGAAAATATACTATAAAAGTAGAGGGGGAGGGGAGCGAAGTGCTACTTACCCAAAAGTTCAAGAGGTTTAGAACAATTGGCCTCATTGGTAAGACATTAGCACATGAGGAGAATCTCCACAGATAATGTGAAATGGTGGTCTTATATTGTTTTTAATTTTCTTAAACTTAATTTTTATTAATTAATTTTTATCTTTTTAAAATTTTTTATTTTAGAAGTAATATTGGTCACAAAGTCTATGCTACAACAAAGTATATGTTAACTATGCACATAGAATATTTTATATAGTATTGAATTAATACATCTAGAGTATAGAAGAAAAAATAATATAAAGGAAGTAGTACTCCTTATTTCTTTTCCTACATTTTAATTTTTTCCCTTTATTCTATTTGGAGTTAAGATCTATGTCCTCCTCTTTTATTTTCTGATTTGAACATCGAATAACATTTAGGCGTGGTGTCCTTCTCCGGTTTACAGGGTTTGCCAACAAAAAACATCTTGAGTTTATAATAATTAATTATTAATAGCCAAAGTAACAAATAAGCTTACGGTAATGACAAATGCTTAACCAACTATACATAACAAAAAAATGAAAATACTTGTTACTTTGTTTATTTGGTATATACTTCTAAATTGCTAACATGTGTTAAAATAATTAAATAGCTAATACATACTTTAAAGCATTAAAATTTCTAGTTTGCTAATATGTGTTCACATAGTTAAATTAATAGTTATATAAGCTTTCAATTATAATATGCATACAGTATTCTCTCATACTATATAATTCATCATGAATCCCCTGATAGTGTAAAGAAATAAATAAATAAACTAAAACAATAATGAAATTATAACTAAAAGAAAACTAAAATATTATAGTGAGCACAATGATAATATCAATGGAAAAATGAAGAAAATAGTGGCGTTAGAGAACTAAAAAAAATCAAAACATTACAGCAAAGGTACTTTTCTTCCAAAACCATTAAGTAAAATACAAAGTGTTTATTTAATTAGTTCTGAGGATAAGGTGTGTTGGGCTTAGTCCTCCTCATTTGGTGACCCGCAACAAAAACCCATTAGTTGATCAAGTTGACTTGACTTGAAGTAAACCTAGTGATTAGTCTCTTGACTACTACTAGACAATGTTTTAAAACTCGGACCGTTAATTGAACCAGTGAGGTGTTCGGGTCGAGGTTCAACCGGTCGGATCAGTTCAACCCTGGTTCAATGAATTTTTTAAAAAAAAATTTATATAAATATTGATGCACAAAATAAGACATGCATTGGACTAATTTAAGACTTTATATGATGAAAAATTTAATATTTTGAAAGAAGTTGGATTTTCACAAATAAAATTTTTAAATTATAAGTTGTAACAAATAAATTTCATCTCAATCTTAATTGAATTTACCAAAAAATAATGTTAAATCCAACTCAAAAATACCACAATATTTTGAAATTATACAAAATTCACGTCTATGAGAATTAGACATTGTGAGTTTAAATTTTAATTCAAGTTTTTGATATATAGATATTGCAACTTAAAAAAAAAAAGAAGTTTTGAGTTTGGAGGAAGTCAAGAAAATAAAAAATAAAAATACGAACTTGATAAGAGGCAAAAAATGAGAAGAAAGTGAGTGAATGTGATATTTAATAATTAGTTTTTAGGGTTTGAGAGAGCATATTCTTTAAAAAAAAAATCAGTTTAATAGACAAAAACAAAAAAACCGCCCGTTTAACGGTTCAATCCGATTTTTAAGTATAATCAACCCAAAGCATGAATTGGACCGAAGCCAAGGCTAGTTCTCGGTCCGACCGGTCGAACCGGCCGGTCCGGTCCGATTTTAAAACACTGCTACTAGAGCCATGGGTTTTATTTTAGAAACAAGAGAAAAGCTTTAGCCGCCAACCTTGGGCGAGAACGAAGAGATAGAAAGAGGGAGATTGTGGAGAAAGAAGCTAGAGAGATAGAGAGATTTTAAAACTTCAAGGTCTTGATTGGATGGTAATTTGAAGTCAGATTGACATGAAAGTTTAGCCACGTGATCCTCTCATCAAATTCTACCCATTTATTGGTTTTAAGTTTAGATTTTTTTTTCACTTGATAACACCCTTCCAAATCCATTTCTTTGACAGTTGCAATTTTTGAGAAATGAATTTGTAGCAATTTCACTTAATTGACGTTAATGATGTTGTTGTCATTTGAATGCTCCGAATAAACCTATGTATGCCCACTATTGTGATAGTGAAGATTTTGACTAGATTAGGTCTCGTGATGTTTTCCAATTTGGGATTTTCGCGTTAAAAATCTTGATGTCCGATGCCTTTCACTTTTCTGCATTTTCTTATTACTATTGATAACATTGCTTGATGATTTGGTTTATTCCTATTTTTGTTGGTACTTGGAGAAAGAGTATTTATCCTGGCTTAACTTTGATATTGTGTGCATGTACTGATACCCCTTTTCCAACAAAGTGATATCAAAGCAGTCAGGTTGGCCTACTCATTTGTACCAGTTGAAATGGTTGATTCAGTCAGTGGTTATATAATAAAATTCAATGTAATTAATTATTAGACTTGGAAGCCTAGATTGGAAGACTACTTGTATTGTAGACATTTGTTTAAACTTGCTCTAGGGGATGAGGGTTGACCAAATGATATGAGTAATGAAAAGTAAGCTGTTATGCACAGAAAAACTGTTAGTAATATTAGAAAGTGGATTGATCAAAATATTTTTCAGCACTTTGCTAATGACACTAGAACTGATGTACCATGGAAGAAGCTAGAAAGTATGTATGAGAAGAAGACCAATTTAAATAAGGCCTCTAGTCCAAAGTAGATTAATCGGATAAGATATGAAGACCGTGCAGATCTGACTAAGCACCTGAGTAATTTTTAGGGTTTGATAAACTAAATAGCTACGATGAACTTGAACTTGGATGATGAGGTGTAGGCTTTGTGGTTGTTCAATTTTCTGCCGGATGGCTGGAAGACAATGGTGCTTTCTGTTAGTAATTCAGTTTCGAATGGTGTGTTGGCACAAATATAGCAAAAGAGCTTGTAATGAATGAAGAACTTAGAAGGACGAAACAAAGAGTTATGAATGGATCCCAAACCCTAGTGATAGAAAAAAAGAATGAAGGGGAAGAAGTAAAAACAAAGGACCCTACAAAAAGAATAACAAATTTAGAGTCACAAAAAATTATGCAGGCTACTATTGCAAAAAGAAGGGGCATTACATGAAGGAGCACAGAATCTTGAAACGAGAACAAGTTGAGAAAAAGTGCAAAGGAAAAATAAAGGAAAAAGATGAAGAAGAAACTATAGCAATTGTGGCAAACTATGATGACATGTTTGTATTCTGTGATGATGATCATATGAATATTATCTATCATGATAGTGATTGGTAGTTAACTCGGGTACATCTTATCATGTTACTTCTCACAAGCATTTCTTCTCAACCTACACCGAAGGAGACTTGGCTATGTTAGGATGGGAAATGAGATCTCATGCAAAGTTGTTGGCATGGGAGATATATATATATATATATATTTAGACACCAATACTGGGTGCCAGCTAGTCTTGAGAATGCTCGACATGTCCCTAATATTCATTTTAATCTTGTTTCCACGGGAAATTTTGATGATGAGGGCTATCATAGCTCACAAAATTGAAGCAGATGGAAGCTCAGCAAAGGGAATCTTATTGTTGTCAGAGGAGAGAAACAGAGTACCTTCTGCTTGATGCAAACCAAGTTAGGGAAGGGAGATGTGAATGCAGTTCGTGATTCTTCCATTAACCTTTGGCACAGGTGACTTGGACATATGAGTGAAAAAGGGAAATTAACCATTTGTTCACAAATAGCTTCTACTTGAAGTTAGAGATAATATACTTAAATCTTATGTTGACTACATTTATGGGAAACAACAAGAGTTGCATTTCAAAATATTTCTCTATCTAGAAAATTGAATCCATTGGAGTTGGTGTATACTGATGTTTGCTATATGAATGATAAGTTTCTTGGTGCTACTATTTATTTTGTAACTTTTATTGATGACTTTGGCAGAAAAGTTTAGTATTTTACTTTGAAATACAAAGATTAAATTTTGAAGGTGTTCAAAGACTTTCATAGCAAGTTGAGAGGGAGAATGGCAAGCAGTTAAAGTGTATTCATGTCGACAATAGTGGTTAGTATAAGGGACTATTTGAAAAATACTACAAGTCCCATGGGATCAAACTAGAGAAGACAATACTAAAAACTCATCAAGAGATGAAGCAGTAGAGAGGATGAACAAATCCATCATTAAGCAAGTTAGATGTATGCTCTCCAATGCTAAGCCGCCAAAATCCTTCTAGAGTGAGGCAATGAGAACTGCAGTTAATTTGATTAATCTTTCTCTCTCAGTTCCTTTGAATAGTAATATTACAGAGAGAATATGGACGGGGAAAGATGTGTACTTTAAACACTTGATAGTTTTTGGTTGTTAGACATTTGTTCATATTCCCAAAGATGAGAGGTCAAAAGTTGATGTGAAGTTAAAGTAGTGTATTTTCTTGACTTATTGGCATGAAGATTTTGACTATATATTGTATGATACTGTTGAAAACAAGTTGATCAGAAGTAGAGATTTTTTTTTCCTTGAAAATCAAACCATTGAGAACATTGATAAAGATGATAAGCCAAGCTCCTCAAATGATATTCCTACTAGTTTAGATTCAGATTCAGTTTCGGTACCAGTTAATGTTGATCATGGGGGAGCTGAGACAAAGCAGAGAGAGGATATTGATGGTGATGATACTGCTACTGATGAATTTGTGTAAGCAGTACTACCAACTCCTCCACAACCACTACAAGATAAGCCTAGGTGATATACCAGAGAGAGGAGACTTTCCAGCAGATATAATTCTACTAAGTATGTGTTGCTGACAAATAGAAAAAAACTGGAGTCCTACAGTGAGACTCTAGAGTATGAGAGGAAAGAAAACTAACTACAAGTTATGTAAGAGGAGATCATGTCCTTGCATAAGAATCACACCTATGACTTGGTGAAACTGCCTAAAGGTAAGAGAGTACTGAAAACAATATTGGTCTAAAGGTCAAAAGCTAAAGAGCACAACTCATGGCCAAAATATAAATAAGATCAGTTGTGAAGGAATTTAGTCAGAAGAAAGGTGTAAACTTTGAAGAAATTTTCTGTCCTACGGTAAGTTGTTCTTCGAATTGCAGCTAGTTTGAATCTGGAGATTGAGCAACTTGAAGATTGTGACGACCCCACCTCCCCATAGGGCGTCCCCCAGGGTTTAGCGGACCGCCTGCCCAACTCTCGCCAGAACTCACTCACTCATTTTAAATAAAATAGTTCACAACCTCAAGAGTAAATGAAATAATAGTTCCAAGTTTGGAACGCACATGTACATTCCTTTCTATTCCAAACATTCATACGATCCCAAATATAGCAAAAAATTTGAGTTCCAGATACATTCAACCCTAACCAAATACTAGCGCGAGTGCAATTGCAAAAATTCAAAAAACTAGACTATGCTAGCATGTACCAGTCTCATGCCCTCGCTCATACCCCCAGTAAGGAAAACAAATTTAATGGAATAGAGTGAACTAAAGTTCAGTGAGGTTCCAAATAGCAAGTTGACTAGTATTTAAAAGTGCAAGTATCAAAGTAGCAAAGTAGCGAGTATAACAAGTCAAGAATTGGACCCAAATAGCAAGTTGGCCATATGTAAAACTTGAACTCTTAAAATGAGCGAGTGCAAAAGTTTTTTAAAAGAAACAATAACATGACAAGTAATAATCATTTCAAAGTATAAGGATACGGATGGCTCTCAAGAGCCAAATTTCCGTTGCTTCACCAAAGCTTGATCAAGTAGTAGTTGACACTTCGTCAACTTTCAAGTAAAGTAACCAGTCCAGTAGAGCACCACTTAACTACTGTCTCCATCCACCATTCAAACCTCCTACTGGGCCCAAAATCCTTAATAAACACGGGTGGTAATACTCGAGCATACCGATTAGTCAAGAAGATAACACTCCACTCGACAAAACAAGAGACCCAGGATTCGTTACCCAATCGACCAAACCCTTGCCGGCTCGACTCGAGTAACTAGCCACAGGGTTTCTGAAATTCCAGAGAGTGCGCACATCAGACACAAGTATATCAAGTCAATTATAACAAATAATCAAGTATATAGATCACATTAAGGCAAGTGCGATCAAGTACATCCTTGCCCGACCAAAAAATCAAGTATCACGTTGGTAAAGCATTTAAATCAAGCATCATATTCAATCATGTACTTGGAAGCACTCACCAAAGACTTAGTGTTTGTCAAAATCATGCTCAGGTACAACTCCTTGGTTGGAGTCCAAATCTGCGATAAAATATCATTTACGAGTTTAAAATCTACTAGGGTTCGAAACATAGGAGTTTCGCTTCAAGAAAATCAAATAAATGAAACTTGTTTAAGTAGTAGTCATATGGCTTCTCAAACTCTTGAAAATTCATGCTCGCTCTGTTTTAGTTTCGATAAAAAAGTGATTTATACTTTTGAAGTCGCACTTGGTATAAAAGATCGAGAAAATCGTATTTTCAAGGGTCACTACTTTCATTTTTTTCAAGGGCATGAGTTTCGGCAAAATTTCAGCTTATATACCTCTACTAAAGAAAACTCGAATACGTTAGACGATCCAAATTCAATTCGACCTCAAATCCTCGTGCAAGTCTCGAGTATATACGCCTAACCCTCGAGTAACAATTTGGGCAGCGTGCCCTTTGTATTTAGCTATTTTTCAGCCACTTAGGGTTTCATTTCTTTTCTCAACTCAGCCCAAATTCAATATATAAGCAAGCTTAACAAGATAGCTTTTCAACTAGGCTTAATATCATCCAAAAACAAGTCAATTCTAGCAATGAAACCATCAAGATCAAAGTTGGAAACCAGTTTTAAAGAAGAAATTATAAATGGCAGATTTGTCATCCTTCGGTGTTTTGGTCACAACTGTAGCTAGGTATATCGGATCGAGGTAAATTTTATGGCGCTTCGAAGCTAAAACATAGACCTACATTTATATTGAGGACCTCCAAAGCCAAATCATGCATTTTTCATGGTCAAAAATTGAAATCTTAGAGAAAACAGAGAGCTGTCGGTTAACCAGGATATTTGGGCAGTCAGGGGTATTTTAGTCATTTTACAAGCTAAGTGCTCAAATTCAGCTGAAATTTTCTGGGTAGAAAGCTAACTCAAATCTCTACAACTTTTATGTTTTGAGCAAGAACTGATTTGGCCTTTATCATGGACGAATATGCAGTTCAAGTTGATTCCAAAAATAGGGCAGAATCTATCAAATGCTGGAAATTCAACTTTTAACTCTACAAAGTCATAATCAAGCCCATAATTACTTCACAAGTTCTATTTCCTAGCTTAATAACACCATTTACTAGGTAACCAACAATAATCAAAGCTGAAAAATGCAAACCCTAGCTAAACATTCCACTATACTATCAAAAACTAACCAATCAACCATAGCAAGCCAAGATTAAAAGCTTCTATACCAAACTTAGCAAGATTAAGTAAGAGAAAAGGAAGTTGTAGCCTTATACCTTCCAAAACTACTTGAAAAGTGAAGAACCAAGCAACCACAAGCTTCTTCCTCCAAAAACTCTCCACCAAAGTTCCTCCTTCTACTTAAAAATCAGTTTTTATGGATTGATTTGCAAGGTTGAGGTAAAAACTCAAAGATTAAGCAAGGTTGTTGTGGTGGAAATGGAGTTTTGCCTCCTCTCTTCTCCTCTCTTATTTACGGCCAACATGAAGCAAAATAAAGGGGAAAAGAAGCCAATTTAAAGACAAGAAAGAAGGAAATTTTGTGAGGACTCATGTTCTTATTCTTAAAATAATTATTTTATAATTATTTAACCCAATATTAGTTAATTATATTATCATTACATGAATTGCTTTAAAATTTCGCTTTATCGCGTGCGAGTCGGAAGTTCTCGTAAATCGAGCCGGAACGGCTAAGTGGAGATTTAATAAATTTATATTAGACTAGTAAGAATAAGTAATTATAGTGTTAACGGAATTACATTGGAAGATTAGTTTACTAGTGCAACAAACAAGAGAGAAAAGTGGTAGTGCACCTCACTATTTGAACACCATTCAAAGTTGACTTTTGCAAAGCTTTTTTGCCACAATTTCTTAAAGCTTCCAAGACAAGATTCACAACACACAAACACTCTTTCTCTTCTCTCTTTGGTCACCCGAAACTAGAAGAAAAAGGGAAGGAAGAAAGCTCTCTTCACTTGCTCCAAATCTTGCTTCATTTCCCTCACAAATCTTCACCCAACTCACATACTACTTGGAGATTAGTTCTAGTTTGGGGAAAGGCATCATCTTGTGGATTTTTTCATGGAGATTTTTGGTGAAAATTTCTGGTTTCATCTAGGGTTCAAGAGGTACCCTTCATCTTCTTCATATCTTTCCATTTTCTCCAAGAATCATGGTTATTTTCCATAGGTTTGAAACCCTAAGCAAGAAATAAGTTAGAGGACTTGAGGAGTTTCATTTCTTATTTTAATCACTAGGCTAGTGGACTTGATGAGATCTTTAGGTAGCTGCCTTGAGGATTTGTTTCTTGATTATGGTTGTTTATATGTTAAGTGATTTGATTTCGGTTAGAAAATGGAGAGAAAGTTGAGAAATATATGAGTTTAGTGCTGACCGAAACTGTCCTGCTATTATCTTGCTTGTATTTCGAACTTTTGTTGATTATTTGACTATGAAATTGATGGATATATTTTTTATATTGTGTGTACAAAATGCCTACCAAAAATCATTTCATTTGGTTACGTAAAACTTGAGCTTTGGCAAGAATCAAATCTAGAAAAATGTATAGCAGTGGTTCTCGAATAGTCTTCTTTGTTTGAATGTAACTCTTTGTACAAACGACAAAATTGAGTGTTGTTAGTGGCATTCAAAACTAGACATTCATAGATTTCCAACGGTGTAAAACTCACCTGCTAGTTCGAACTGAGTGAACCGTAGTGATTCGACCTAGTTGACTGTCCTGTTGTGACTGTTTGTCCGAGAGGAATGGAGAAGCTGCATATTTTGGCTTGATTTTCTCTCAATTGTAAACTGATTTTGGAAACGACTCTTTGTGATAAAATGTAAAATTTTGAACCTAGTTTCCAACGCCACCAAACATTTCCAATTTGAGTTTGTATTGAGTAAGATGTGGTCTAATTTTGAAAGTGCAACAAAGCTCGAAACTGGAAAGTCTTTCCTTCTTGTTGGCAGAATGGTCAAACCTGTTTTGGGAGGTTATATTTTGAAAATTTTGATGTTATCTAACCGTAAATTTCTTATTAGATGTTTCTAGAACCTTGGTTTAAAAAATGGAGTGAATTGAGATTTATTTCATTGGATAAAAACCTTTGGAAAGAAAGAAAGAGCGGGTTGACAGATTTGCTTTGAAAACTTCATGAACTTCGGCCATTTTTTTAACTGCCTTCCCATGTGAGTTTTTCCCTATAATTTGGTAGAAAGGTAGTACACATATGGAAGTTTAAGTGTACCAAACTTGGTGTAATTTCAACAGCATTTAGATACCCAAATAACGCTCCAAAGATGACTCTTCAAATCTGGAAATTTCTGATCAGTGTACAAAATTCAGCTGACTGTAAGCTACTATATCTTGACGCTTAAAACTCCAAATTTAGTTCTGTTTATCGTACTTGAAACCTTGTTTGGAACTCTTATTGTGTTATGAATTTTAAGGGCTGATTCACTTTCTGTGAATTATGCCAATTTTCCAAAGATTGCTGGAAAACCAAGACTGGTTCAAATCTGTCTTCTTGGAACTAAAACTTTGAGCTGAAAAATGAGTGCTTTCCGTTTAGAATCTTGGAAAAGTTCTTCTAGGAACTTTTAGTACTTCGAACCTAGTTTTCGATGGTATAAGTTTTTCCATTTTTGGATGTGCCAAACTCAAGATTTGATTTTTCCAAGTTTATCGCGCAAAGCTGAAAATTCATGATTTCTTAAGGAATCAATTTTTGAGAACTTGTCTCCCTCTCTCAATATTGATAAACCGTTTTAAACTTGATTTCACGGGAGATGCAAGTTTCTCTTGAGATTTAAATCCTCACTTTTGAATCTCGATTTTGAATAATTAAAGTTCACTTTGAAGACATTGTCTTGGTTCTAAACGAGTGTACAGTGTTCCTTGGCTGAGGCATGTTGTGAGTGATAGTTAATCGTTATTTTCTTCAGGCGCTCAAGAGGATCTTCAAGAGAATCTTGGAGTAGACGCCTGAAGACTTAATTGCTCACTTACTCACTTTTGATTTGGTGAGTGTCAAGTGTATGAAGTGTTGCTACATGCTTAATTGTTCTCATTAATTGAGTATTTTGAAAGTGTTGACTCGAGTGTGTACTTTATCGCATTCGTTCTCTTTTAAGTGAATTATATTTGAATTGTATGAAATGAATTTGCTAAGTGAATAAAGTGAAGTGTTGTAATAGTGAATTATACTATGTTTGAATCAATGTTGATTGGAGTGAATCTCATCGACTTATATATGTAATAGTAGGGGATGCCCAAACTCATCAGCCGACCTTGCGACTCGAGCCGGCATGGGCTTGGTCGTGAAGTTTGGTGAGCCATGAGAAAATATTTTATAAGTTTGATCTATTTGAGAGATCTCGCTTGGCGTACTCGAGTAGTATTGCATTATATAAAAGAAGTGTGAGCCGAAGCAGGGGGTGTAACGGTGATCGGGAGTGCGAAGTAAGTAGGGTTCTACGGACTTATAACCTATCCAGTTGACGAAGTGTCAGCTCGTAGAGGTATTGGATCGAGCATTGGCAGAACAAGTGGAATATAGCTCCTGAGAGCTCCCGTATCCTTATCAAGTGTATTTTAGTGTTAATTATGAACTATTTGAATGTATAGCTTTAATTCCCGTATCAGCGCATATTGTTATTTGAACTATGTATTTTGCATACTTTTCTTGGCCTCACTGAGCATTAGCTTATCCCATTAGATTTGTTTTCCTTAACAGGAGTCGAAATGGAAAGAGTTATGGAGAAGCCGACTTGATGGACTTTTGATTAGGGTTTTGAATGTAATTGTTTGGACAACTTTTGGAGGTTGCATATTTGGGAATGTTAATGTAATTTTGGTAACTTGTGGTGTAAGATTTGAATGTTTATTAAGGAAGCGACTTTTCTTTATACTTTTGACTTTTAGTATTGATCGACTATTCATAAGTTGAATTCGTCTTGTAGTGAGTTCTGGCGAGAGTTGGGCAGGCGTCCCGCGGATACCCTTGGGTTCGTCCCTGGGAGAAGTGGGGGCGTTACAGTTGGTATCAGAGCACTAGGTTAGAAATCTATTTGAGAGATGTGTTAGGGATTTTACCCTTAAGAATAGGAATGAGATAACTTAACTATATCTTAAGTGATGTTTAAGTGAGTTGGTGATTTTAAGTTTCTAACCGAGAATTTGTGGTTATTTTGTAGGGATGGAGAATGGTAATGGAGGACACGTTGTTAACGGTAATGGGCATGCTAACAGCCACGTGGAGTCTCTTAGACCTATTTACTATTGAGCACTTGGTTGAGGAGTTCGTGTTCGATTCTCACCTTCTTCTAGGTTTCCCCGTTGTCCCTGTAGGGCAATGCATGCTTACCCTAACGACCTTGTACTATCTATTGATGATGAGCGTCGTCAGTTGGTGAATACCAACAGAGGTCTACTTCAGGAGGCCGAGGAGCTGAGTGCCATGATTGATGCTTAGGGTGCTAGGATTACGGAGTTAGAGAGGACGGTAGTAGACGAGCTGGCTAGGGCTAAGGCCGCTTGTGATGAACTACAGAGGACTAGAGCTCGATTGACTAGGATAGGCGAGGAGGTCCGGGATCGTGCTTCTGGGATCTTGGCAGACACCACTATGTTGATCTATGAGGTGATGGATGCTGTTCAGAGTCCGATTCAAGAGGGTACTGAGGAGGAGCCTTCTGAGGAGGATCCGGAGGAGGATCCTGAGGAGGAGGTTCTGCCTGATAGTCCAACTGAAGATTAGACTAGGAGTAATGATTCTCTTTTGACTTTTGTAGTTAGAAATAGATGGGGTGATATACTAGTTCAAAGGCCATTGTATTTTGTTTAACTGTGTGGCCTATTTTTGAGGCACATGAATCTACTTTTGTCGTGCCTGACTAAATGTACTTTTGTGGCATCTGTTGATGTAATTTTGGTATACTTTCGACTTTTAGTATTGATCAACTATTCATAAGTTGAATTCATCTCGTAGTGAGGTCTGGCGAGAGTTGGGCAGGCATCCCGCGGATACCCTTGGGTTCACCCTTGGGAGAAGTGGGGGCGTCACAAATTTGCTTGGTCAAAATTTATTAAATTTCCAACAAGTGCCATACTATGATTTAGGGTCAAATTTTTTTCTTTTCTCTCTTTTCTTTAGTCCAAAATTTTGGCTGCTATAAGGGGATATTTAGGGCTGATTTTGCTCAATTAATAAAAAGGAGATTAAGGTAATAAAGTTGTGTTCAAGTCGTGCACTCAATCGATAGCAAACGGTACGCGTTGGTTCAAGCCTATTTTCCTTAACTCTCTCGTACTTGTGTTTTCACTTGTGATTCACTCACTTATTATTAACACTTCTAATCACACACTTTTTCTTATCTAATACTTATTCTTATCCACCAAATTTAATGCACACACCTCATCAAGTGATCACACTACCAAAATACGTAAAAACCCTAATTTGTCTAACTATAAAAGTGCAAGTAAAACTTTCAATTCTATTATGTATTATAACTATTGAGGGAATAAAATTAGTAGTAGAGGAATTATAAAATAATTTATTCAAAATAAGAGGGAATTATAAGAAAATATGAGCAAATTTTCAAGTCATCATCACACTCTCTTTCTCTTACACAAAAATCCGGGGTGTCACATTCTCCCCTCCTTAAAAAAATTTCGATCTCGAAATTCATACATTTATTCTTAAATAGCTCAAGATATTTTTCTTGCATGTCTGTCTCTAGCTCCCAGGTCTCACCATTAGTCAAAATTTTCTCTCTCTTCTCTCGGCTCTTGTACTTGTTCTAGCTTCACGTTCACGGTTCGAACCACATCCTTGCCTAATTCCACATCCCTGACTTTGCCTACCCTCCATACAACTTTTAAAAAATAGACGCTATAGGTATGAGCATAATAAAATAGCTATAGAGCTCGATAAAAGCATTTTCAAATTATAAAATGAAAATAATAGAGCACATTTAAAATAACATCCTATATACATCTCAAGTCACGAAGTACTGTACACATCAACCGAACAAAATCAAGTACTTATAGCAACCAAAGGACAAAGAACAAAAGCAGGTGCTTTGTACATCAGCCTTAACACATCAATATCAAAAACAAAAGATGATGTGTTATCCTAACTATGTCCCTAACTATCTCACGCAATCCTCAAAAGTTCAAATCCCTAACTTAGGTAGTCGCCGACCCAACCGATCCCGCCTCCTCATCGGGTACAGCTGGCTCCTCCTCGGAATCCTCCTCAGGATCACTAAGGGCTGCATTCCCTTGACTTCCCTCGGCCAAGTTCACCTGTACTACTTTCCTCAAAAGAGCCCTACACTCGATCAAAATATTATCAGTTCGGTCCCTAACTTCTTTTACTATCCGAACAAGGCGACCATTAGCCTCTTGAGCTTGCTCTCTAAAGGCATTGGTTCTCTCGTGCTCTTCAAGAATAGAAGCCTCAAGCTCTGCGATCCTAGCCCCTTGCTTACCTAACATTGCCCTTAGGTGCTCGATCTTAGTTTGGGCCCTATGATTAGCACTGGTCAACACTTTCCTCTCGTCCTCTATGGCAAGGACCACCTTATCAGGATATGAGTAGGTTCGCCAGCAATCATAGTGTCTGACCCCACGTTCCGGGGCCCATTGAAGTACCGGCCCTCCTGGATGTTCCTGATAGCTAAGCACTCGACGAGATTGCTCGGCATTCCCGTTCTCTCCGTTTCCTTCCATTGCCTACATTTATAAAAGGGCATCAAGAGAATAAGCTATTTAAACAAGCAAAGCCAAGTTAACCACCGACTCCCTAGGGTTTCACACTTAGACGTTCGTACGTAAGTCATATCAAGTACAAGTCACATACCCTATGGGATATTAATCTCAGGTATTACTCAAGCACTACACTTAATCACAACTCGAAAAAAGATAACTAGGTATATACACTTGAATAATAAGGGTCCCAAATTTCACTAATATCTTCAATTTCTCCCAAGTCCAAACTACTCGCATTCCCCATGCCTTGGCTTTCGCCATCCAAATTTATCCTAATATTATCCGGGATATCGACTTATCATAAATGTATCCCTCTTTGGTATTTGGGTACAAGAATCCGAAAATATGATAATTCACCCTCGAGTTAGCTAGTTTCAAGAGGGAATCAACTACTTTTGAGATTCCTAGCCAACATACCTGTCTAATGTCCCCAATAATAGACATTTGTTCCAAACTTAACAAGCCAATCCCCACAGTCCAAGAACCCTCTCCTGGCACGAATTCATTAAGAGCTCTGATACCATCTGTGATGATCCCACTTCCCCTTAGGGCGTTCCCAGGGTTTAGCGGATCGCCTGCCCAACTCTCGCCAGGACTCACTCACTCGTTTCAAATAAAATAGTTTATAACCTCAAGAGTAAATGAAATAACAGTTCTCAAGCTTGGAACGCACATGTACATTCCTTTCTATTCCAAACATTCATACGATCTCAAATATAACAAAATTTGAGTTCCAGATACATTCAATCCTAACCAAGCACTAGCGCGAGTACAATCATAAAAATTCAAAAACTAGACTATACTAGCGGGTACCAGTCTCACACCCTCGCTCGTACCCCCTGTAAGGAAAATAAATTTAACAGAATAGAATGAGCCAAAGTTCGGTGAGGTTCCAAATAGCAAGTTGACCAGTATTTAAAAGTGCAAGTATCAAAGTAGCAAAGTAGCGAGCATAACAAGTCAAGAATTGGACCCAAGTAGCAAGTTGGCCATATGTAAAACTTGAACTCTTAAAATGAGCGAGTGTAAAAGTTTTTTAAAAGAAACAATTACACGACAAGTAATAATCATTTCAAAGTGTAAGAATACGGATGGCTCTCAAGAGCCAAATTCTTGTTGCTTCACCGGAGCTTGATCAAGTAGTAGTTGACACTCCGTCAACTTTCAAATAAAAGTAATCAGTCCAGTAGAGCACCACTTAACTACTGTCTCCGTCCACCATTCAAACACCCTACAGGGTCCAAAATTCTCAATAAACACGGGTGATAATACTCGAGCATACCGATTAGTCGAGAAGATAACACTCCACTTGACAAAACAAGAGACCCAGGGTTCGTTACCCAATCGACCAAACCCTTGCCGGCTCGACTCGAATAACTAGCCACAGGGTTTCTGGAATTCCAGAGAGTGCGCACATCAGACACAAGTATATCAAGTCAATTGTAAAAAATAATCAAGTATATAGATCACATTAGGGCAAGTACAATAAAGTAGACCCTTGCCTGACCAAAAAAATCAAGTATCATGTTGGTAAAGCATTTAAATCAAGTTTCATGTTCAATCATGTACTTGGAAGCACTCACCAAAGACTTAGTGCTTGTCAAAATCATGCTCAGGTACAACTCCTTGGTTGGAGTCCAAATCTGTGATAAAATATCATTTACGAGTTTAAAATCCACTAGAATTCGAAACATAGGAGTTTCGCTTCAAGAAAATCAAGTAAATGAAACTTGTTTAAGTAGTAGTCATATGGCTTCTCAAACTCTCGAAAATTCATGCTCGCTCTGTTTTAGTTTCGATAAAGAAGTGATTTATACTTTTGAAGTCGCACTTGGTATAAAAGATCGAGAAAATCATATTTTCAAGGGTCACTACTTTCATTTTTTTCAAGGGCATGAGTTCCGGCAAAATTTCAACTTATATACCTCTACTAAAGAAAACTCGAATACCTTAGACGATCCAAGTTCAATTCAACCTCAAATCCTCGCGCAAGTCACGAGTATATACACCTAACCCTCGAGTGACAATTTGGGCAGTGTGGCCTTTGTATTTAGCTATTTTCCAACCACTTAGAGTTTCATTTCTTTTCTCAACTCAGCCCAAATTCAATATATAAGCAAGTTTAACAAGATAGCTCTTCAACTAGGCTTAATATCATCCAAAGACAAGTCAATTCTCATTTGAATATATGATTTTTGTTATTAAGCCGCCTTTTAATGATCCAGCATGACCTAAAATGGTAGATTATTCATTGACAAAGTCTCCTTGAAAAATAAGGTTATATAGTCGAACCAACGACTATAAACAAAAGCACTAATTAGGAGGCAATCCAATGTTTTGGTAATTTATGTTAATTTGGTATAATTTTATGTTTAAATTATTGTGTTATTTTCATTTTGTAGGATTGGGAAATAGAAACTAAGGTGACCAAATACGATGAAAAAAGCAAAGTTCAATCAAGGATCTCAACTTCTCGATTTGAGTAAAAGTTGTTTTTGATTCATTAAAGAGAGAAATTGCAGCAAATGGATCATACGCTTCATGATGGTTTGTGGAACTTCATATTTGCGCACTTCAATCACATCAATAGGAGAGTATTCCTTTCTTTATTTTGGTTTCCCTTTTTATACATTGAGGACAATGTGCATATTAAGTGTGGGGAAAGAATAGAAATTATATGCAATGTATGTTAGTGATTTGTTGGTTGAAAATATTGAACTTATGCTTCAAAATATTATTGTGGTTAGAAATCTTTTAAATTTGGGTTTGTTGGTAAGGACTTTAATCCATTTATAAGGGAAAACCCTTTTAAAATTTTTTCAAAATTGTAAAATTGTTCCAGAAAATTTCAAATTTTTTCAATTTAATCCAAGAGCAATAAGTTCCATACTATTAGTAACTCAAATTTCTTTTATTTTTGAGATAAATATATGTTACTTGAAACTTTTATTTCTCATTTTACTTGAAAATGACTATTGTGCATTTGTAAGGAAGTATATCTTGAAAAGTGAAGAAAATTATGCCTAATTTTTACATATTTTATGAAATTTTTTTCTTTACTTGATTTTATAAGTTAAGTGATTAATATGGTCAATAAATGCAATACTCTTCTCATGATTATTCTTTTGAGGGAATAATTATTATCTTTACTTTGATAAAATAAAATAAAAAGAATAAAACAAAAAATAATTAATAAAAAAAGAATAAAAGTTATTTTACTCCAATGATTCTTGTGCTTAGCAACCGAGAGTTTTGATCTACAAACGTCGACTTTCGCGTAAAATGGTATTTGAATTAAAAATATGCAAAGCAACTTCAGACTGTGAAGTGTTGAGTAACCAATGATCTTCATCTAAAAATATTGATTTTCGTGTCAAAAGGCACTTTTATAACTTGAATAACTATTTAGATATACTATATGAAAAAATCCCTGTTTAAGTTTGAAAAAGAAGATGATCATGAGTTTAGAAAGTATTTTTATTAACCATAGGAGTTGCTTGTGAAATTGGATAAGGATGAGAAATTGAATTTAACTAGTTAAAGTTATGATATAATTGACTCTCCTTTACTTGATATTATAAGTAACTAAGCTTAATTAAGCGATTACATAATGGTTATTTACTTTGTTTTGAGAAAATGAAGTTGAATTGTGCACATATGCTTAATTTCAAAGTTTTGGACAATTGTTGATTAGTATTTTTCAATTGTTTGTGGACAAACAATAGGTTCAAGTGTGAAAAATTTTGATAAATGTGTATTTTGCATGTTTTAAGTGTATTTTATTATTTACTTTTGTTGTGACGACCCCATCTCTCCTTAGGGCGTACCTTAGAATTTTGTGGATCACCTGCCTAACTCTCGTCAGAACTCCTTTAAGCAATTTCAAAAGTAAAAGAGGCAGTAACTTCCAAACTCAAAAGGTACATTTACACACTTGACTATCTCGAACGTGAGGACCCGAATTTTACTTACTTTTAATTCTATTTTACTGGTTTATTTAATTACTTATTCACCCGTTTTCTCCGAATAATTTATTTCAACAATTTTAAATCTATTTTCATGGAACAAGGCCTCACTTATATTTTAAAACGTCCCGTTAGCAAATTTAATTTTTCTGCTGCTCGTTTAGCGAGAAATAGCGAATACACATTTTTTGAGACAATATTCAATTGGAGAGTGCAATAATCTTGGAGAATTAAGAATGATCAATAGTAGACTAAGAAAAGTTGATTAAGGGATTAGACATGAATGAGTTAAAATTTAAGGTTTTACCGCGCGCGCGTCGATAGTTTCTCGTAAGTCATGCCAGTCCGATTAATTGGAGATTTGAGGATTTAATACTAGGCTAGTAAGTATGAATAATTACAGTGTTAGAGAAATAACTCCGGAAGATTAGTGTACAAGTGTAACAAATAAGAAAAAAAGTGGTAGTACAAAACCCTAATGAGGCACTAGTGAGAGTTGACTTTTTGGCAAACTTAACAATCACTTTTCATCCAAGCTTCCCTCACAAGTTTCACCACACCAAACCCTCATCTCTCTCACCTCATTTTCGGCCAGCCTAAGGAGGAAGAAGGGAAGAAAGAAAAACTTCATCTTCTAGCTTCCATTTCACCCACAAATCCTCCACCAAATCACTCACAACTTGGAGTACCACTCTAACTAGGAGCAAGGAGCAATCTTCTGAATTTCTTGGAGAATTTTCGGTGAAAAATCTGATCCTAATGTAGGTTTCTTCTTGGGTTTGGAAGGTATACACATCTCTCACCACAACTCTTGCTTTCTTGTTTCATTCTTGGTTTTGAATCTTGTAGCTTCCTTCTTGTTGTTGTTGTTAGATTTGATTGGTTGAAGTGGGCTCTATGAACTCCCACCTTGGTTATATAAGGGCTGCCATGATGTTTATGTATGTGTTAGTGTGTTTGTGATGAGTTTAAGGGTAGAAACTAGAAGAGGAAAAAGAAAGAGAGAAACCGAGAGGAGGGAAAGGCAAGATGGCCGAAAATTCTGGTCATGTTGTTCTGTTTTATTTTCAAAATTTGGATATTGGATGGCTGTGAAATTTATGCTTGAGATTGACTTACCACGACATGAATCAAAAATAACTTTTGAGTTCACTTTGAGCATTATTTCAATAATTTAGCTAGAAAAACTCCTTTAACTTGACTCGAATTTGTGACCTTGAGAGTGGATAGCGAGAAAATGTTTTTCTTCTTAACCTTGGTCGAGTACATAGGTAAACATGATTGTGCATGTCTCAGGTGGTCACGAGCACGCCGAAGAGCTCGTCTGACTTCTCGCTTTGCCCTTGCTTTACCTTGACTTTTGGTGAGTGTCAAGTGCATGTTCAATGCTAATATGATTGAAATGAGATTTGTATAAGTGTTGTATGATACATGAACTTGTCAAGGCGAGGATGTACTTTATCGCCCTCGTCCTCTCTCTCTTGTGATTGAATGATACTTGTTAAATGAATGTATATGTCTTGCACTTGTACTTGAATTGTTTTAACTCATGAGCACTGAGCGGCAGAATGTATCACGCCCTATTTGGGTGGGAGGTACCACTCATCCCGACTCAGTGCTATGAACGATTTTAAGTCGATTGAAGCGTTGTCTCATTGACCAATCATGCTTATGGGGATGCCCCAACTGATTGACTAACCTTGTAACTCGATCCGGCAAGGGCTTGGTCGAGAAGTTTGGTGAATCTTGGGAAATGATATAGTTTGATCTTTTGAAATCTCGCTAGACATACTCGAATAGTATCGCCACTACATGAATGTTTGGTTACGGATCCGAGTGGATGTTGTTGGATGGAGGTAGTAAGTGGAGAGATACGGTTCTATTGCTACTTGAGTTGACAGAAAGTCAACCCCAAATATCTGGAATTGGTCAAGATGTGGATATAGCTCCTGAGAGCTCCCGTATCTTTCCATGTGTGTTATTTCTTACTTGTGCATTTAAATGAAACTTCATGTTTAAAGTTGCTTTAAAGTATGTTACTTGATTGATTGGTGCTACTTGCTTGCGTGTTTAAGTTTTCTTGGCCTCATTGAACGTTCGCTCATTCCTTTAAGTTTGTTTTCCTTAACAGATTTTGGAGGTGGATTGGAAATTCTAGTCTAGCGACTTGGTGGACGCTAGTATTTCTTTTGTATGATTTTGGTGACTCTTAAAACGTAAATTTGTTACTCTTGGTTGGTGGATTGTAATTATAATGGCTAGCTTTAGAAGTTGTGGTTTGTATATTCGAAGTACTTCTTTATCAAGTCGATGGTTGTTTTGTGGCTCTATATTAAGTTTGAACGAGTGCATGAGTCCTGACGAGAGTTGGACAAGCGTCCCGCTGATACCCTAGGGTTCACCCTAGGGAGAGTTGGGGGCGTCACAGTTGGTATTAGAGTACTAGATTTAAAATACCTGGAGTAGGATTAGAAGTTCTTAGTTGTGAACTTTTGATCATAGAAATCCATGATAGATCTTAAGTTAAATTTTTAATTGGTATCAGTGACTGTAAGGGATTGACCTTTAGTTTTGTGGGTTATTTGTATGATACGGATAGTAGCAGTGATGATGATAGGGTTTAGGGACCTCTCCCCATGATTCCGTATCTCTTTGTTGGAGGCGGACCCCTCCTGCGGTACTCACCTGCTAGGCGAGGTAGGACGTGCCCATGCCGAGAAAGATTCTCCTACCCTAACTACTTTGTATTAAGGGTAGCCAAGGAGCGGAGGCAGTTGATTCGTGACCTCAGGATAGCACAAGCTGAGAGAGAGGAGATGGAGGCCACTATGGAGGTCGAAACTGCACTGATTCAGGAGTTAGAGGCTAGGGTACTTGAGGAGCGTCAAAGGGCTGACGCCTCCCATGCACAGTTTCTGGAGATTGAGGAGCGCCTTATCCGGATTGTCTAGAAGGCGGGGAACCGCGTGGATGGTTTTATGGCTGAGTGTGTGACTATGACTGACCGTCTAGAGGAGGCTTTGCTTGGGGATGTACCTGGAGAGGATGCACCTGTTGTGGAGGTGGAGATAGAGCCGATAGAGGAGGATCTCGAGGAGGACCCTGAGGAGGACCCTTCTGAGGTTGTAGGGTCTTCTAGTTCAGTTCACTTGTATTAGTGATTTCCTAACCCTTTGACTTTTGACTTTTGTTCAGGACTTAGAAGGGATGAATCTCGCCGTGAGGCCTTTTGTATTTTGTTGCTTGTACCCCTGTATTTTGAGGCACTTGGATGCCTATGTCCTATATTTGATATTATTGACTCGCTGTATGCACTCTTGACATGTGACATGACTTCTAACCTATGTAAAAATCTATGATTTGATTTTAAAGTGTTCTTGCAACTTGTACATGTTTTTAAATTTCTATGCTTATTTTTCTCTTTTAATTATGTGTTTAGAATATTGCTATATGGATCGACGAGGACGTGGAAGGGGGTTTGGGCGTGGGTTTTGACAACCCCGCACTCCCGAGAAAGGTGAGAGATTTGTGACTGGTCTAAACCAAAATCCTAGGAACGAAAAGTGTGACCAAGTGGCTACGACCCTTAACCGCATAACTGATGTTCTTAAACATTTAGCTTAATGCCAAGGCTCTGAACCAGTCAATCAACCTAGGAATCAAGAGAGGGGTGAGGATGGAGTTTTAGAGCGCTTTTTGAAATTCGCTACACCCAGGTTTCATGGAGGGTCTAATCCCGAAATAGCGAAAAATTGGTTTGAAATAATGGTGGAGATTTTCGCCGCTTTAGATTATGCCGAGAAAGGGCAAGTGAAATTTGCCCTTTTTCAGTTTGAGGGAGCAGGCTATTTGTGGTGGAAAGTTGTTAGGGCAAAGTAGGAAAGAGAACAAACCCACTGGACTTGGACAAACTTTGAAAGGGAGTTCAATACCAAATTCTTTCCGCCTATGATACAAGAAAAGAGGAAGGATGACTTTATTAAGTTAAAACAAGAGTTACTAAATGTGGCCGAGTATGAGGAGCGATTCATTAAACTTTTCAAATTTGCCCCTGACCTTGTGGTAATGGAGCGTAAAAGGATAAGGAGATTTATTCATGAGTTAAATGTAGAAATCGAAGAATCCCTAGCAGCAGCCCAGATCACAACTTTCACAGATGTCTTGGAGAAGGCACAGAGGGTAGAGAATGTTAAGTCCCGATCTAGAGCTTTTCACACTAGAAAGAGGGGTAACTCAAGTAACACCTCTAGATCGTCCGAGAAATCTACCCATCCTCTTAAGATGGGAAGAGAGGTTGGAGGAGTGAGAACGCCCTGAAAATTCGGAGGATCTCCATCAAGGGGAGCCCTGCGAAAAGAGAATTAGAGTGGACGAGATCAGCAAAAAGGGAGTTTTCAAGCTAGTCAGGCCGTGACCCCTCGTGTGATTTGTGGATATTGTAGCAAATTTAACCATACTGAGGCCGAGTGCTGGAGAAAGTAAGAAAAATGTCTGATTTGCGGTAGTGTCGAGTATCAAATTTCAAGTTGCCCTAATACCTCTAAGGAGGGAGGAAATACCCAATAGCCTGCTTGGTCTGCTTCAAAGCAGTCAAGTACTAGAGGGAGCCGACCAAAAGTACCAGTTAGGGTTTACTGTGAGGACCCAAAAATTTCCCCATTTTATTTTATTTTACTGGTTTAATTAATTATTTAGTTCGACTATTTAAAATCAATTTATATGAAAAAATGCCTCTTTTATGTTTTTAAAATGTTTTGTTAGAAAAAGTTACTTTTCGAAAACTCGTTTAGTTCGGGACAACAAGTACACGTTTTTCGAGATTATATTTGAATTGAGAGTGTATTAATTTTGAAAAAATAAGAATGATCAATAGTAGATTAAGAAAAGTCGTGAGGACTCGTAAAAATGTATTTATTTTAAACTCCTGTTACAAGCTTATTTAAATATTTAATTACCTGTTTGCCTTGAATATTATTTTCTAACTTTTTTAGACCCAATTGCGTGGAACTATGACTTACATGTATTTTTAAAATGACTTGTTACGAAAATTAATTTTTGAAAACTCGTTAAGTGAGAATAGTGAATACGCGTTCGGAGACTATAGTCGATTTGAGAGTACAATAAGCTTGAAAAATTGGAGACATGTACATTAGTCTTAAAATAGGAATATTTATGTTTAAATGTTCAATTATTAGTTAGTTATACTATCGTTATAAGAATTTCTCAGAAGGTTCACTTTATCGCGCTTAAATCGGAAGTACGCGTTTTACACGCGCGATTTAATTGAGGGACTTTAGACCCTTATTTTGGGATAATTAAGAGTGAATAATATTTATATAAGTATAAGTGTATTGGAGGTTTAGTGCACTAGTGAAACAAACTTAAGAGGAATCGAGCACAAAACGCACGCGTGCGCGCACTATTTCTAGTTGACTTTGAAGCAACTTTTGGCCACAACTTATAAAGCTTCTCATGGAAGCTTACCTTCAGCTTTAGCTCTTCTTTTTCTTTTTTCTGCTCCAAATAGCCAACCAAGAGGAAGAGTAAAACAGCCCCAATTTCTTCTCAATTTCTTCACTAAACCTTCATCATTTCACCTCAAATTTCAACCGTAGTTAGCTCAACACTTGGAGATTACATCTAGCTAAGAAAATGAGCTGCTGTCCGTGGTTTTCTTGATTACATTTGGACCGAAATTTTTGCTTGGTTCATCTAAACAAGTAAGCAACGATCAACCCTTGGAAACTCGATTTATGGAAGTAGTAGAGCGCATTTAAATTCATGCATGCATATGGGTAGTCTTGTTTATGGTGGATTTTTGTTGTGTGGGCTTTATGAACTCCCACTTTTGATGGAAGGACTGATTTGATGATTGATGATGAAATTAATGGTGGTTTAGTGCTTAAATTAGTGGATTAATGTTATATTGTTGGTAGAAAATCAAAAGAGGTGCTTGGAGCAAAAGTGACCGTTTTACCCCTGCCTTGTCCGACCACTTTTGTGCAAAATTTTGAGGTTCTAATGGCTTGTTTATGTTTTTTACATGTTATATTGGTTGTGTAAAAAGTTTCATTGAAAAATAACTTGATTTGGTCACTCAAATGTTGAAATTTCGAAAGGTTAGAAAACTGGAATTTTGTTCCCGGATTGCCCAGGCAGTCTTCTTGTTTCGGCCATAACTTGTTGCTCCGATGTCAAAATCGAGTGCCGTTTGCGGCATTGGAAACTATACATTTCCAGCTTTCCGTTGGTATAAAATGCATGTCCTGGTTCCACTTGATCAAGCCAAACCATTCGTTTGAAATCCACTGTCCTGTTTCGTTGCTTCCTGGAAGGCAGCCCATGAGTTGCAACTTGATGCTAACGAATGAGTTGGTTATGGGCAGATTTTGAAAATGGTTTCTTCTGAAACAATATATCCTTATGAGTCTATTTTCTAACGCCACCAACCATTCTCAATTCTGAGTTGAATTGAGTGATTTATGATCAAAATTCAAAACTGACTTTGTGAAAGAAAACAGTGTTTTGGACAGATTTGAAACTAACAATGACTTGGGACTTGTTATTCGGAATTTTGGTGATTAATTACCTAAAAAATGTGTATTGGATACCTCTTAGACATTTTCTATGCACATGGACCATGCTTGAGGTACTTTTTTGGCCAAACGTTTTGAAAACGGAAAACGGAACATACAAGGCAGATTTGCCTTGAAGTTCTTGGAGTTTTCGTGATTTCGTTAACCAACTTCCCAAATGAATTTTCCTGTGAAATTTGGTAGAGGAATAGCCCTTATATGGTAGGATAAACCTACCAAATTTGGTACCATTTCAAGTTCGTTTCGATGTTCAACCGATGTCCCAAAAACAGTGATTTAAATCTGGAAAATGGTAAACAGGTTCCAAATTTCAGCAACTTTGAGCAACTGTATCTCGGTGCTCAAAACTCTGATTCTCGTTCCTCTTACTTTGTTTTAAATTTGGATTGCAACTCTAATAGAGTTCCAAATTTTAGAGGTTAGTTCGGATCAAGTGAATTTTTCAGAATTTTCAAAGTTGGCCAAAAACCAACCTAAACCTATCTTCAATGCCCCAGAACAGCAACTTTGAGCCAAATTTTGGATACCTTCCATTTGAAATCATGAAAAAGTGTATTCTAGAAACTTTTAGTACTTTGGAAGTAGTTTCCAACGGTACCAAATTTTCTAATTTCGAAAGTGTAAAGAATGAGATACGGTTTTTCAAAATAAGTGTAACAAATCTGAAAATTTCTAACTTAAAGGAAATGGAGTTTTTCAAACTCTCTTTTCCCTTTTAATGTCACTTGATCGTTTTACACTCGATTTTAAGGATGTAAGCCAGATTTTGCTTATGTGTTAAAACCCCATTTTTGAGTCTCGATTTACGAATAATTAAGGCTCATTTTCGTAAAAATTTCTTAGATTGTACAAGAGTGCAATCTTCCTTATTAATTAGGGTTTATAAGTGATAGTTTATTATTAAATGTTCAGGCGCTCAAGAGGACCTTCCAGAGGATCTCACGGGAGACGCCTAAACCATCATTTGAACTTGTTACTTGAATCACTCGGTGAGTGTCAAGTGCATGAATTTGTTGCTAAGTGTTTACTGCTTCTTATCCGTTATTTGAATTTGGAAGTTTAGAGATGAGTGTGTACTTTACCGCACTCGTTCTCTTTCAAATGAAATTATATTCGAATTTTGCTATGTGAATTCATATTCTACTTGTATGTAGTAATGTGGATATGATTCGTATATATGATTCGTATTTGTGATTCCTAGTCGGAATCGTCGATTTGAGCGTTGCTCATCGACTTATATTCGTATTCGTATTCGGGGGACGACCAAACTCGTTGGCTAACTTTGTTAATCGAGCCAGCATGGGCTTGGTCGATAAGCTTAACAAACCATGAGATATTCGTAGAGTCTGATCTATTGGAGAGATCTTGCTCGGCATTACTCGCGCAGTATTGCCATGATATACTCGAGTATTATCAAAATTTTGATGAGCGGGCCCGGTAAGGAGGTGTAACGGTAACGGGATTCGAAGAAAGTGGTGTATCTACAGGATTTAATACTTATGTGGTTGACGGAGTGTCAACATGGAATTTGATCAAGACCATGGCTCGACTACGTGAAATTTAGCTCCTGAGAGCTACAGTATTCTTGAATTGTTTCTGTCTACTTTTCTTACTGGAAATGTGAATTATTCGAACTTTATAGCTTTACTTACTGTGTATTTGTTGTTGCTATTTGGAATACGTGCTTGCATGTGTGTTTCTTGGCCTCACGAGCATTCGCTCACCCCGTTAAATTTGTTTTCCTTAACAGGACCGGATGGAAAGATTTTGGAGAAAAGTCGACTAGATTACTCTTTTGATTAGTACCTTGGTTATAATTGTTTAGTCAACTTATAATTGTTGTATTTTGAAACTTGATGCACTTTTGATTTGGCATATTGGACGTATTTGTCTAGACAACTTTTGGATGTTGTATATATTTGGGAATTGATGTATCTTTGGATCCTGATGTAAGAATTGGGTAACTGATGTATTTTGAACTCGTAGTATAAGATTTGGATATTTGATTATGGAAGCGACTTTTCCTTATTAGACTAGTATATATTGTTAAGATTGAATGGATTTGTCTCGAGTCCTGGCGAGAACAGGACAGGCGTTCCGCGGATACCCTTGGGTTCGCCCTTGGGAGAAGTGGGGGCGTCACATTTACGTCTTAGACAATCAGCAAATTCCAAACCCAACTGAGGTGGTGGAATGTACGATTCTTTTTTTCATCGCTTAGGTAGAGTTTTAATTGATTTCGGGGCAATCCATTCTTTTGTAGATCCTAACTTTATGAAGGGTATAGATGTAAAGTGTGAATTATTGCCTTTTGATTTGGAAGTTAAGATTCCTACGGAAAATCAATGCTTGATTGCTAATAAAGTTTATAGGAATTGTGAGATTTGGGTTGGTGAGAGAAGATTGTTGGCATATTTAATGAACCTAGCAATTAAGGAATGTGATGTGATACTTGGAATGGATTAGTTAGCTCGATACCATGATTAATTGGATTGTAAGATGAAACTAGTAGAATTACACATTCCTGGGGAAGCAACTTTAAAATTAGATGTGAGGGGCAAATTAACATCGTCTGCTTTAATTTCGGGGATTCGAATTAGGAAATTGTTGAGTAGTGGAGTTAAAGGATATCTAACCTTTCTTATTAATACACTTGGGGATAAGGTGAAGTTGGAAAATGTGCCGGTAGCGAAGGAGTTTCCCGATGTCTTTTCCGAGAAATTCGAGACGTTACCTCCAGAGAAAGAAATAATGTTTAAGATTGATGTGGCTCCGGGGATGGCCCCTATCTCTAAGACACCTTACAGGATGGTTCCAACTGAATTAAATAAATTGAAATTGCAATTACAAGATTTATTAGGAAAAGGTTTAATCAGAGAAAGTGACTCACTATGGGGAGCTCCAGTGCTCTTGGTTAAGAAGAAAAATGGGAGTTTGAGACTATGCATAGACTATCGAGACTTGAATGATGTGACCATTAAGAATAAATACCCTCTGCCTCTGTTAGGATCGAAGACAACCTAAGAGGGGGTGAATTAGGTTGATTAAAAACCTAATTAAGTTATGTGCACTTTTTGTTCAATATGAAATTTACCCTCTTTTCTAAGTAATCACACAATGAATCAATTAATTAATGAACAAAATCACTTGAGAGAAGTAGAAGAGATAAGCAATGTAAAGATCACAAACGTAACAATAAGTAAATAAGAAGGGAAGAATTGCAAACCAATTAACTACCCAACTCCTCTTGAGCTTGTAGATTAATTCAAATAAGTTTTTTCAAATTGATGAATTACAATCACTCTTGTGTACAAAGAAGGTTCACCTCCTCCTTGCCCCGAACTCCACTCGGTCATGGTAGGAAGTTTTACTATCCCTCAGGACAACCCTCACAGAGCTACACTCATGAAGTATTTACTCACAAATGAAAAGCTTACAATGAATCTCACACCACTAATACTACAAATCTTCCTTAGAGAGTATTTTCTCACTAAAACTACTCTAAATCTTTTGTATCTTCAGTGTGTAAAAGTTATTTGAAATATCTGATCATGCTTTATTTGTAGGAGACCAAGAAAGTGCTTCATTAATGCTTCTAACGGATAGAAAGTAGCTAAACAGTTAACTAGCCGTTGGGAGTGTTGGATGTCCGATAGTACTGTTTTTTGCGTCCGACAGCAGGCAGTGAGCTTAAGAGATTTTTTTCAATTCTTTCGAACATCCGGTGATGGAGTTCTTCATGTGTCCGAAGTTGCGCAATGAGTATCGGACGTCCAATCCTGACTTTACAAGCGTCCGACAATTTTCAGCAGCTTTTGTCCCTTTCAATTGCACTTGATCTTTTGAATCTGATTAGCTTCATAACTGAAAGTATTTATTGAAGAGATATTAGTATTATCCATTGTTTTGTAAATATCAAAAGTTAGGGACCAAGGTTAACATTCTCTTCCTTTTTGATGATGACAAAACAATGGATGGAAGAAAGAAAAAGATTGAGAATATGAGCATAATCTCCCCCTCACTCATTGCATCCAAATTTATAATCTCAGAATAACTCTCTCTTACACATAGCATCCATTTCTCCCCCTTTTTGTCATCATAAGATGAGAGTAAAAATCTCATACCAAAATCCGGCAACAATAACAGAGAATCCAATATTCCAAATAAAAACAGAGAAATGATACCAGAATTCAGCAATCACCAACATACCAACATATCATAGAGAGTTTAACAAAATAAATCATCACCAGATCAGAATTGTTCCTTTCTCTCCCTTTTTAACATCATACAGATTCAGTAATATTCAAAAATATCAAGAAAAACTCAGTTCAAAGCATCAGAAACATCTAAAGAGAATTACAAAAAAGTATTATGAACAAGAATCTCACCAATCTTACCAATATCTCCTACTTGTTAGAGTTAGTATCATGTCTAACTATTCACATGCATTTCATGTCTCTTCTCATGTTTTTTCTCACATAATAATCACTTTTCATGTGACTTTTTTTACAACAAAAATTACACATAACCAAAGATTTATTTACATGGACAGATTTAATAAATCTTACTTGTCTTCTCTTATAAATAGCAAATTCATTTGCACCAGAATTTAACTTCTTCTTACGAGTGCCAAGATGAGCCTTTGATTTATTACTTTGAAAACAGTCTTGTTTTTTATATTGGAGCAACTCATTTAAATTATCTATTCTTCTTTCCAAATCACCTTGTTCCTTTTTGAACATTTCACAAAGTCTTATTTTTTTATCAAGCTCAAAGTGTAAAACAGTCTCACTCTTTTTTAAGAAATCACTTTCAGTTTTCAACTTTTTATTTTCTTGAAAAAGACGTGTATTGTCCTGAAGAAGAAAACACTTTTATGTTTTAATTCCTTGTTTCTAGCATAAGATTCTTTCAAACTATCATGCAATTTTATAATGAAAGATTCAAGATCATCATCACTTTCATCATCACTTTCAAATTGAGAGTTACAAGTTGTTACCTCATCATCTCCAATGACCATGAAAGCCAATTGAGCATATTCTTTTTCCTCTTCAATTTCACTATCGGAGTTGCACCCATTCCATGCGAATCGAAAATTGTTGAATCTTGGTTTTCTTTCAGCTTTCCTATTCTTCATTGGGCACTCACTCATGTAGTGTCCAAGTTGGCCGCATTCATAGCATTTGTCGTCTTGTTTTTTGTTAGTCTCATACTTTTCTTTGTTTCTTGCATTGTTGAATTTATTAGAATCTAAATTGCTAGGTTCTCCTCTTCTAAATCTCCTTTTGTTGAGAATCCTCTTGAAACTTTTTGTGTTGAAAGCTAGATCACTATCATCAACTTTCGCATCTTCTCCATCTAGAGAGGCAGAATCATCTTCATCATGAGATGTCTTTAAAGCAATGCTCCTTGTTACTTTCACATCCTCTTCCTCTTGCACTTTGGCCTTAAGTTTCAGCTCATAAGAGATTAGAAAATTAATAAGAGATTCAATGGGCAAGGAATTCAGATCTCTTGCCTCTTCATTAGCAGTCACTTTACTTTCTCAACTTTTAGACAGAGCATTCAAGATTTTTCTATTTTTCTCTCCTAAGGTATATTCTTTTTCCAGAACCTCTAAATATTTAATAAGATTATTGAATCTACAATACATTTGATCAATATTTTCATGAGGTTCCATCTTAAATGACTCATATTTAGCAATCAAGATAGATTTTTTCTGTTCTTTAACATTCTCACTACCTTCATGAATTTCTCGCAGTTTGTCCCAAATCTCTTTAGCGGACTTACAACCCTTAATTCTAATAGATTTATTTGAATCTAAAGCATAATTTAACATATTTATGGTTTTTGCATTTAAAGTGAGATGAATTCTATCAGCAACAGTCAGTTCATTTCTTATTTTTGGTTTAGATTTATGAGTTTTTTCATCTATAACAGAGGCATCATATGGACCTTCATTGACAATAAACCACAATTCAATATCAATTGATTGCAAAAACATAATTATTCTTTCTTTTCAACTAACATAATTTGACCCATTAAATATTGGAGGTCTAATCACAGATTATCCTTTAAAAAATTTGGCATTATTGATTGTCATTTTTACTCCAAAGTAGATTGAACTTAATCTCTAGGAGACCAAACTCTGATACCAATTGTTAGGATCGAAAACAACCTAAGAGGGAGTGAATTAGGTTGATTAAAAACCTAATTAAATTATGGGCACTTTTTGTTCAATATGAAATTTACCCTCTTTTCTAAGTAATCACACAATGAATCAATTAATGAATGAACAAAATCACTTGAGAGAAATAGAAGAGATAAACAATGTAAAGATCACAAACGTAACAATAAGTAAATAAGAAGGGAAGAATTGCAAACCAATTAACTGCCCAACTCCTCTTGAGCTTGTAGATTAATTCAAACAAGTTTCTTCAAGTTGATGAATTACAATCACTCTTGTGTACAAAGGAAGGTTCACCTCTTCCTTGCCCCGAACTCCACTCGGTCAAGGTAGGAAATTTTACTATCCCTCAGGACAACCCTTACAGAACTACACTCATGAAGTATTCACTCACAAATGAAAAACTTACAATAAACCTCATACCACTGAAACTACAAAATCTTTCTTGGAGAGTGTTTTCTCATTAAAACTACTCTAGATCTTTTGTATCTTCAGTGTGCAAAAGTTATTTGAAATATCTGACCATGCTCTATTTATAGGAGACTAAGAAAGTACTTCATTAATGCTTCCAACGGATAGAAAGTAGCTGAACAGTCAACTAGCCGTTGGGAGTGTCGGATGTCCGATAGTCCTATTTTTTGCGTCCGATAGCAGGCAGTGAGCTTAAGAGATTTTCTTCAATTCTTTCAAACGTCCGGTGATGGAGTTTTTCATGCGTCCGAACTTGCGCAATGAGTATCGGACGTTCGATCCTGACTTCACAAGCGTCTGACAGCTTTCAACAGCTTTTGTCCCTTTCAATTGCACTTGATCTTTTGAATCTGATTAGTTTCATAACTAAAAGTATTTCTTGAAGAGATATTAGTATTAGCCATTATTTTGTAAACATCAAAAGTTAGGGACCAAGGTTAATAGCCTCGCATAGATGAACTATTTGATCAGTTACAAGAGGTAGTGGTATTCTTCAAATTAGATTTGAGGCAAGGATATTACCAAATGAGGATCCTAGAAGCTGATGTACCTAAAATCGTTTTAAATTCAAGATATGGGCACTTTGAATTTGCAGTGATACCCTTTGGGTTAACTAATGCACCAGCAGCATTTATGGATTTGATGTATCGAATTTTTAAGCCGTATTTGGATTAATTTGTGGTGATATTCATTGATGATATTGTCGCGCCCCATTTTTCGCGATGGAAAATAAAAGTGTTTAAAAAAGATTGTGATTTATTAATAATAAATGAAAAAGGACCTAGAATGGAACTTAAAAAAAATACGACAATTTGGGTCCAAAATTTAGTTTAAAAGGGTTTTTTTAAAAAAAAAGAGTCGCCACTTGGTATTGAGTTTTGGTGTACCAAATCACCCAAAAAATAAAATAAAATAAAATAAAACCCTTTTCGACAACTCCAGGTCTTTGAAAACAGAGGAAATGAATTCGGGAGTTACGGTTGAAAAAAGGGAAGGCAAAGGTTCAGTTATCTCAAACCTAAGGCACCCTTTCAACCTAGTCTAAACTAGTTGCGTGGTTTAGTCAAAATTTTCCTAATCTAACCTTTAATTTTATCATATTTGGATGTTTCCTACATGGATGTAAATCTAAATTTATAAAATATCGAAAGGGTCAAAATATCCATTCAAGGGTTTAATCGAACCAATCGCATTAATTGCGAAGGCCAAAATGATTTCTTGAAAGTGTCACGAGTATGCAAATGATGAAATTAAAAATAAAGAAAAGAAATTAAATTATATACATATATACAAGTGATCAAAGAAAAAGGAAATTCAACATAAAGGGTACGGGAGGCAAAAACTCGTGACATAATTTTCTTATACATGGATTAATAGGATATTTAAACTAAAAAGTTATAATCACCCATTTCCCATGTTTGAAAAATAATTATCCTAACATGAACAAGCAAATGAACTAGCTTAAATGAGATGCAATTCTAAATGACATGATTAGTACCTATAGAGGGTAAAGGATAATATAATAGGGAATATCATGCAAATGAGAAAATATCCTAAAAATGAAAATATGCATGAAAATGTAATGAATATCACACAAAGATGAATCTAACGCGAGACGGTCTAAAGGGTCTAGCGTTGGATTAGCCCATTTCTAAAAATCCTTACTAGCATTGGACTAGCAAGTAAGCGGAGGGAGAAGCCACAACTAGCGTTGGACTAGTGTGGTGACATCATGTATTAACAATTCATAGTGAAACAAATAAAGCATAAATGAAAACAAATAAACACATAAGAGCACGTAGCACATAACACATAACACGTAAACATAATATCTAGATGCCAAATTCCTGAGAAAAGCGGATAAAACACATAACACATAAATCACATAAGCACACAACCTATCTATTACATCGGGGAGCGCCTAACTACAATCTAAAAGGGGAAATAAAATAAAACAAATCTAATTATCCTATCTATTACATTTTTGATGTATTTAAGTGCCTCTCAAATAATTATAAAATTAACTAAACAAACATAAGAAAATTTAAATGAACATTCAAATCAAATAAACAAAGCATATAAAAATATATAAACACATAGGAACACGTAGGAGCACATAAGAGCACGTAATTGACATTGAAATAATAATAATGGGGTACCTCCCTTTTGAAGTGGTGACTAAACGGAGTCAAATTGCCCCTATTTATACTCAAAATGAACAAAAGAATCATGGCACCAATTTAATTGAAAAACTAATAATAATAATGAAAATTCACCTCAATATGTCAAACGTAAATAAATTTAAGAATATCTAAAAATTACAAGTTGAACATACTCAAAAGTAACATAATTAGCTATTAAAAAAAAGAAACAATCATAATAAAGAGAGTCAAAATTCACTAGGGACTGAATTGTAAAAATTGAAAAACTTTTGGGGACAAATATTATATTTTTCCAAAGTTTAGAGGTCAAAATTAAATGAAAGATAAAATTCAAGGACCAAAGTGAAATTAATTGAAGGACCTCAATGAAACAAATTTAAAATATTCTGGGACGAAGTGAAACTACTCTAAAGATCAGGGGCTAAAGTGCAAATTTCGGTTTCTGATATGGGAGAAAAAGGCCATCGGGCCATCATTTTTATTTATTTGGGCCGGATGCTACCTAAGCCCAGCCGAAACCCAAAAGAAATGAGCAGGCCAGCCCGTCTTTCTATCACTCAAGTCCAACTAAAAACATTCATGGGCTCTGACCTTCTAGTCCAACCGAAACCCAAAGAAATAAACCTAAACCCATTTTCAAAACCCAACCAACAACTAACTCTTGGCCCAACCGAAAAAAAAACATTAGCCCATTCCGATTTCTTTTCTTTCCTTTCTTTTTTCCTTCTCTTCTCCTTCCTCTTGTTTCTTCTTTCTCCTCCTCCGGTAGGGTGAAGCTTCTGGCAGCCATGGCAGCCGTGCCGGCTGTGGCCGGTAGCCGGCGAATTTTTTCCGATCACAAAAAATTATCAAAATACACACCCCAACTCGATTTTTCGAGTAGATTTCAATTCCAGAGTTAATTTTTACAAAAAATGAGCCGAGAGTGGTCAAAATGCCAAGAAATCAGTTCAGTTTTTATTTTTTTAAAACCTTCAAATCTTCACCAAAAATCATAAAAATTATGCCAAAACCCTCCTTATAACTTCTACAATATAACTATAATCTTTGTTTGACAAGTAAACAACAACAAAAGGATGCATTAAATTAAAACAGCCCCTAAAATTCTTCTTTTGGCATTTTTTCAAACAATTAACATGCATTCACAAAATCTATCTCCCTTTTCCCTAATCTAGCTCAAGCTATTTCCCAAATTTTCATCCATACAACACCAAAAAAAACCAGCAAAAATAAGCAACAAAAAAGGTAACCACACATACATTCAATCTAGTTAATTAAAAAAAGAAAAGCTGGAAAAAAAGGAGATAAATACCTCAATGAAGAGTTTGGTCCCTTTGCCCAGGTTTTTGAGGAAATTGCCAAGCTCCAATCCAACCGATTGCTGCCTTGTTGTGTGCAAATGTGTTGGAAAAAATTTGGGAGAGAGGAGAGCCGAGAGGTAGTGTTTTTTGTTTCTTTTTTTCTTCTTCTTCTTTTCGGTTGAGACAAGGGAGAGAGCCGAGAGAGTTTTTTTTTGCCAAAGTGGAGCTTGTCTTTTTTTTTCCTTTTCCCCCAGAGAGAGCCGAGTGATGTATTGACTTGAAGTGTTAAGTTGGGCCAAAATGATGGTTTTTCTTCCAAAATGACAAGAAAGATCAATGCAAAAATCTGATGAATTTTTTACCAAAATGAGAAGAAATGTTAATGAGGATGAAGTGTAAAAATGGGTTAATAGTGGTTCTGATGAAACAAAATGATTAGAATGATTTTTTTATTTTTAATTTTCCTTCTTTTGTTTTGTTTTGTTTGTTTTTTTTTTTCTTCTTTTCCTAAAACAAACCTGCAAAAATGAGAAAAATGCACATTAAAATGCAAGAAAATAAATAATTCATTAAATAGAAAAATTTTGAAAAAATATTAAAAATTGACAAAAATTTGGTGTCTACAGCTTGCCCCTCTTACTCAAGACAAAGACGTAGACACCAAATTGCTTACATGTCTCTTCTAGCTGCACCTGAGCTAAAATAAACAAGCCAACACTTGGCTGAAATTATTGGACAAAATGATGCAATAACATTGCAGAAAATGTGACCAAACTCATGTAGAGTTGCCTACGTATCCCACCAAGGGAATCAGGTCAAACGTAGTTCGAATACAAGTGAACCCCAATGAAATAAGTACATTGACCATCTGTGATATTTACAAAAATCGAAAAGGTCTGAATTCTCAGAACTCCTAACATGAAATACAAAATAAATGATAAAGCACAATTATTATTCAAATAATCAAGAAACACGGTCAGTGGGATAAAACCTGAGTCTGCCGAGGTTGGAGGGATAAAACCCATGCCCAACGAAAATAAAAACGGTCAGTGGGATAAAACCCGAGCCTGTCGGGGTTAGAGGGATAAAACACATGCCCAATGAACATAAAAACGGTCAGTAGGATAAAACCCGAGCCTGCCGAGGTTGGTGGGATAAAACCCAAACCCAACTAAAATAAAAACGATCAGTGGGATAAAATCCGAGCCTGCCGAGGTTGGAGGGATAAAACTCATGCCCAACGAAAATAAAAGCGGTCAGTGGGATAAAACCCGAGCCTGCCGAGATTGGAGGGATAAAACCCATGCCCAATGAAAATAAAAATGGCCAGTGGGATAAAATCCGAGCATGCCGAGGTTTGGAGGGATAAAACCCATGCCCAACGAAAATAAAAAACAACGGCCAGTGGGATAAGACCCGAGCCTGCCGAGGTTGGAGGGATACAACCCATGCCCAACGAAAATAAAAGCGGTCAGTGGGATAAAATCCGAGCCTGCCGAGATTGGAGGGATAAAACCCATGCCCAACGAAAATAAAAACGGCCAGTGGGATAAAACTCGAGCCTGCCCCAACGAAAATAAAAGCGGTCAGTGGGATAAAACCCGAGCCTGCCGAGTTTGGAGGGATAAAACTCATGCCCAACGAAAATAAAAACGGCCAGTGGGATAAAATCCGAGCCTGCCGAGGTTTGGAGAGATAAAACACATGCCCAACGAACATAAAAACGGTCAGTGGGATAAAACCCGAGCCTGCCGAGGTTGGTGGGATAAAACCCAAACCCAACTAAAATAAAACCGAGCCTGCCGAGGTCGGAGGGATAAAACCCATGCCCAACGAAAATAAAAACAACGGTCTTGAAGTAAGTTTTAAAATTGCAATTTTTCAAAATTTGCCCAGCGCAGGCCCCCTTTTTTTTTTTTTTTTTTACTTTACCCCCCCTTTTTTTTTTTAAAGTCCAAAAAATTGGAGCTCACTCCTTTTAATATTGGCATTAGTGTAAATCATGTTTAACAAAAGCCATATTTTCATGCTTTCAAGAAGGAAAACAAAGAGTGATCACATAATACTACCACCATGTGATCTCTTGTGGTCCCTTTGGCCTTTAGAACCATGCAAGCATGATCTTTCGATGTCAAAACTGCTCTCAAAGAGTTGTGCTGCAACTTGTCTTGAATCTTCTCAATTTTCTAGCATCAGTCAGCCATACTCCACCGTGTATCACAAAACACCTATTTCTATTAACCAGATTTGAATGAATGGCTCTTGAAAAAGAAAGATGTCATATTTGATCCCTTCGGATGTCGTCCATCTTGATGACCTTAACCCTTCGAATTTTCACTAAGGTCACCCCCCCTTTTTCTTTTCCTTTTTTTTTTGTTGTTTTTTTTTTCTCTTTTTTTTCCCTCTTTTTTTTTTTTTTTCAAAAGACGCCTTTTCGAGCTTTCACCTAATGGACAAACCTTGTCAACAACCTTTATCAACTCAGAAATGTGTTTTAAAAAAGGATGGCATCAGTGCGACGACCCTTCCCATGCAAAAATAGTGAAGGTGTATTGACATCATTTGCCATTTGATAAAGTGATTTTTATTGAAAATACCACTAAAGCGGAGGTCGGGATTTTATGATTTTTATGATGGGGGTTGGTGGAGTGTAGAAGAAATGTTAAGGCTTGAAAGTAAAATCTTCAAAGAGTTTTCAAAAACCCTAAGATCACATCCTGTCAATATTTGCCCCCGTATGAGGGTATTAAAACTGAAAAGTTGCCCCAGTTTAGCTTTTGAATCTTTTTTTTTCCTTTTTCTCTTTTTTTTTTCTTTTTTTATAACAAATAGGAGACAAAATTTGCCTCAGTGTGGGGATTTGCGATCTTTAGGGGGGGGGCTATCAAATGAAGGATTAAATTATTCTGGAGGTTCAAAGGGGAAAACTAGGGGTAATATGTTCAAAGAGGAAAGAAAAAGACTCGCCTTTAATCCACCCTAGATGGTAACTCAAAAGAAAAATCACATAATCAAATAAAGAATTTTCTTACACATATCTGCATTGATCGGCAGAGGAAAAACCTGTCCATCCAGTTCTGTGAGAATGGGCGTTCCTCTGGATAGCACTCTTTGAACAATAAATGGCCCTTGCCAAGTTGGAGCAAATTCTTCTTTAACCTCCTCTTGAATCGGAAGAATTTACTCCAAAACTTTATCCCTCACTTCAAATAAGTGGGATTTGTCTTTCTTGTCATAACCAACGAATCATCCTTTGTTAAGAGCATTGCCCATGGCAGGCAACATTCAACATCTTTTCATCCATTGGAGACATCAGCTCATTGTATTCCTTGATCCATTTGATTTCTTCTACCTGAGCCTTCGTCAAAATGCGCAAGGACGGGATCTCAATTTTGGCAGGTATTATCTCTTCCATTCGAAGCATAAGGTGTTGCCCCAACTTAGAAATGTAATCTCCAAATGAAATACTATCAAAGTTTGATAACAAAAATTTACAAAATTGAAGGAAGAACTCTCTCTCTTTCTCTGTCTCTTTTTTTTTTCACTCCCCCTTTTCTTTTCTCTTCTTTTTCCTTTTTCCTTTTTCTTTTCTCTCTTTTTTTTTCATTCCCTTTCTTTTTCTTTTCTCTTTTTATTCCCCCTCGTTTTCTCCTTTTTTTTTATTTTTTCTTTTCTCTTTTCATTCCCCCTTTTTCTTTTCTTTTTTTTCATTCCCCTTTCTTTTCTTTTCTCTTTTATTTTATTCCCCTCTCGTTTTCTCCTTTTTTTTTTTCTTTTCTCTTTTCATTCCCCCTTTTTCTTTTCTCTTTTTTTCAAGTTGGCTGCTGAAGTATGTACTCCTTTTGAGCAAATAGCCGACCCTCCACTTTGCAATGTAGCATTATTGCTCCATTTTTATTCGTGATCAATCTCCAAATTTGCAAGTTTTGAATTGCACTTTTCCCTCGATCTCAACCATAAACACCTGTATAAGGGAAATTTTTCAAAGCACTTGAATTTTTCAATTTTTTATTATTATTTTTTTGTTTTTGTTTTTTATTTTTTGAGCAATGATGTAACAATTAAGATTCATGCAAAGTATTGACTTATCAAGATTTTAAAAAATATATACTTGATCTTGGACATACTCTACAAATGTATTATAAAATTTTTGCCTCAATTTGAACTTATTTGGTGAAATCTCACAGATATTACAAAAAAAATTGCCCCGATTTGGGCTTATTTTAGTTGCAAAATAATCACATGCAATGTGAATAGAAACTACATTTTTCAAATGAAGAATTTAAATATCATATCCAAACTCATGTAGAAGATTCCATGATAAATCCCTCAAAATAAGACCAAATTGAAAAAGATCTCTTCCTTGTTTTGGAATTGGTGTTGAGGGAAAAGGATCACTTTTCTTATGAGCTCATCTTTTAGGACCAATCAAATGGATATTATTCAGGATTTTGAGATGGTTCAGGGGAATGGTATGTCAGGATCTGTCTTCTTCTTTTTTTTTGTGCCCAAATTGTATCCAACACATTCAATATCACATCTTGGTGAAAGCAAATAGTTTATCACTCTTATTTTTTTGAGAAAACTCAGTCAACATATAAGCTGTATAGGCTTGTAATATATGGGTAGAAACGATAGCTAAACATATGAAAACAGGTTATGGCCTTATGATCATGAGTGATTGGTAGATTCCTTAGTGGCAAGATTTTCACTTCAAATTGTCATGAAAGATAAGTCAGCAATGGACTTTATGAGCTTGTAATGTGACTTGACAACGATAGCTAAAAGAAATAAAATTTTCAAGGACAACGCACTTAAGATCACATTCCTTCCCAAAAAATGCCCCAGTTTTGGACTCAAAACCTGGGATCCCATTTTGACTCCCTTTTTTTTTTTTTTGATATATCAACTACTAGAGGGAATTCAGCATTGGAAATCTTCACATTTTTCTTTTCATTTCATTTCATCATTTCATCATCCGTTTCTTTTTCACACATTTTTCTTTGTTTCTCTTTCTCTTTTTTTTTCTTTCTCTTCTTTTTTTTTCTTACCAATACTGAGATCCCAAATGTCAATGATAGAATTGAAAACTCCCTAATTTTTGGAGTATAGATGGCCCCTCTTTCTTTCCAAAATTGAAGATCAAAATATCAATGGTAGAGTCAAATTCCCCAAACTTGTAATTTTCCTCCTTTTTTCTTTCACTCTTTTTCTTTATTTGATGTCCCTTTCAAAAATTTTGAGCATCTTTATCATTTTTTTCCAATTCTCAAATCTCCTTCCCCAGTATGGGGGTGTGATCATAAGTGCTTTTGAAACGAACCACCAATTTAAGTTCAAATAAGGATGCAAAGGATAAAAGTATTTAGATGGTAGAAACAACGGCCAAAGCATCATTCTTATTTCTCATGACAGCCAAAGTAAAGAATAGCCTGTTGGAAGAATCCACTCCCTTTTGACATTTGAAAATTTTTCCATGAAGAGTCATGATCATTGAGGCTTTTATTTGAAACGAAATTCCATTTTTTTTAGAGTCTCAAATGGGGAAAACAAATTATAAAATCTGTATAGATAGAGAAACGAAAGCCTAAAGTATAATTCCAAATTTTCAAAACAAATAAGTAATGTACATTTTTGCTTTCACTCAGATGTGAATTGAATCTGGTTAGACATACTGGACATTTTCACAGTAAAAATTGTCTCACTTTGAAGCTAGTCAACCAATGCGACTGACCTTGGAGGTTCAATAGAAGTGGACAAAAAATGAAAAAGAAAAGTGTCGGGGTTGATATTTTATGAGAAACTGTCAAATTTGAATGACTCCTTTTATTTTCGGCTACTGTCATTGAATAGTTTAGACCACAAATTTAGTGTATACAACAATTTTCGGGAGTTGGACATACACTCATGAATTTTCAAGAGGTCAAAAAATCTTAATTTAATCTTATTTCTTAGAATTCATCATGAAATCTCCCAATGAGCGAATAAAGAATGAATATATACAAAACAATAATTGTCTAAATAAAAACTTTATTATTCAAATAAAAAAATTTTTTACTCAAATATAATACATATGAGAAACTAAAAAATCTCAAAAGAATATACTTTCAAATATTTACACTTTCTCTTTCTATCTTTTGAGACAAAATGTATTAGAAACAATGAATCAAGAGATTTTTGAGATGCTTTACACTAGCACTTCCAAATGGATTTTTCATTCATTTTTTTTATATTGTAGGATTTGTCCAAAATCAAGTAACACTTGTAATTTTCAAAATTTATCAGACCAAAAATATTATCAAATATAGGAAAAATATTTTTACCTTGTTGAAATAACTTTTATAAATGTAGGGGAGAGGGAAAAAGAAAAGAAAAATACCCAGAGTTAGTAAGCAAAACTGTAAAATCGGTATGCCTGTCCTATGGGGGAGCCCTTTTATGCCAAGGGTTGGCCTAGCATGAAAAATGCAATCCTCAGGGATAGGCACCATACAATACCTGACGGATCCGATTGACTTATTGAGATTCAATTAAAAGACAAATTTTGAAAAAATTAGATAATTGTAGTGACAAAAGACAATTTTGTCCTAACAAAATGAGGACAAAATCCGAATGGATTGATTGCTTCACATAAAATGATATCAAAATCAATTTAGTGTGAAAAACTTATTATTTTTTTTTAGGATTGAAATATCTCGACTAGTTTCTTCAGTGAATCATAGATCGAAACTTTAAAAAAGAATAAAGGGGTTAAATGAATTGAATGAAATTGATAGTTAGTTCAAAAATTTACTGGATTATCCTGAAAGTGAATAAAATCGATCCAATGGATTGGATGAAATTGAGAATTTATTCAAAAAAATAAAATTGATTAAATGAATAATGAATTGAATGGAATTGATGATTAATTCAAAATTGATTGTATTGTCCTAAAAATGAATAAATTGGTCAAATAGATTGGATAGAATTGACAGTTTATTCAAAAATCGACTTGATCACTGACCAAATGAACAGAATGAAATTGATGATTTATCCAAAATGAAATTGAATGAAAATGTAATTAAAAATGAGCAAAATTGTAAGGATCGAATGATCTATAAAAAAATCGACTCAATCATCTTAGATGTAAAAATGGAATGAATGAAATTGATGATTTATTCAAAATCGACCGAATTGCCCTAAAAATAGGTAAACTGGTCACATGAATTGAATGAAATTTAATTTATTCAAAATTGACCGAATCACCCTAAAAAAGGGTAAATTGGTCAAACGAAATTGATGATTTATTCAAAATTGACTTAGTCCTAAAAGTGAAGAAATAGGAAAAAATGGATTGGATGAATTTGATAAATAAAATGGTCCAATGAAATTGATTGTTTAATCCAAAAATTGATTGAATTGTCTACCCATTGGAAATTTTCAAAAATTCATTATGATTCATTAGTCTATGAGCCTTTGGAAATCAAGATTTGGCCTTAACATACTTATCATCTCAACAATGAGGAATTTGTGAATTTCTTCAACTTAATGTCCTTTACGCAAGGGATTTTTACCAATTCTGATAAAATGGCCAAAAAGTGATTATTAAAGGCTCATATTCTAATGCGTAAAAACTGTTCCATTATTTTCAATGCCGTCACACGGAAGGGATCGAATCCTACCTTACCTTGTGCACTACTCCTTTGGATAGTACAAAAAATATAAACGTGCAAGTCTCATTGGATTATATATCCGAAACACAAGGCGGTTTATGCCTAACGCGGGATTCCCTAAACGGCGTTCCCTTCTAAGGTGGATGTATGATGCCAGTTTATCAAAGCGACTAAATATGCAGTACATAAATGAAACATGACCTAAAGGAACCCTTTTTGTATGTCGTAGTGAGCCTAAAATGAAATGCATTCATGCTACAAATGCGAAGCATTGAATTTAAATGTGTCACATCAAATAGGGTAGGCTCCTAGAGAGTACCATGCTAGGACTCTTATTTTCTAGGGCTTATGAATGTAATGGAGACAAAAACCAAGAAAAGTTAGTTCAATCAGATAAATACACATAACACATTGTAGCAAAGCAATACACAGAGATAAAACAATAAAAGGAAAAGAGGGGTTGGATCCCTCCCCTCGTGAATAGTGTCCCTAATAGGGTAAGACAGACTCTACCCTAGATAAACTATCATGGATGCATGAGGTATTGGCTCACTAATGCATCTAGACTCGATAGGTTTTAAGGTCCCCGAGCCTTCAGATTTGGAAACCAAAGGTCATCACTCCCAAGGTTCTTTGTCGGTGGCTCGAGCGATTCCCCAAACACCGCTACGCACACATCGTGTCACGGCTACGTGTTTGAGTGAATCTATCAAAAATCCTCAACCTTCGATTAAAAACTAAAGGCTATCAACCCAAAGCTTACAATGGAAGATTGAATGACCCCTCGGATCATGCTAAGCACACATCGTGTCGCGATCACACGTCCAAGTGGGTCGCCTAATCCTAATAGGGAAGAGTGGTGTGACAAGCCACTAAAAGAAAAATAAATGAGGGATAAAAAAATAAAGCGTATGCACGTATGCTAGTGCTCGGTTTGGAAGGGAGGGATCGAGAACCAATGCGAGGCTCTAGGGTAAAATCCCCCCACCCAAATGCAATGCAAAGCGCGGGATAACATACATAAACTATCCATCCATCAAATCAATCGTACGCAAATAGGTGAGGGAGTGAATTGATACGCGCGCAATGCAAAAAATCCTAAAAAAGAGAAAATGCAACCCTAAACATCCAAATGCGATAAATAAAAGGGTTAAAAAGAGAAAAGACAACTAAACCAAGTGCTTGGACTCTCTAGCTTCCCCAGTGGAGCCGCCAAGTTGTCGCGCCCCATTTTTCGCGATGGAAAATAAAAGTGTTTATAAAAGATTGTGATTTATTAATAATAAATAAAAAAGGACCTAGAATGAGACTTAAAAAAAATGCGACAATTTGGGTCCAAAATTTAGTCAAAAAGGGTTTTTTTAAAAAAAATAGGAGTTGCCACTTGGTATTGAGTTTTGGTGTACCAAGTCACCCAAAAAATAAAGTAAAATAAAATAAAATCCTTTTCGACAACTCCAGGTCTTTGAAAACAGAGAAAATGAATTCGGGAGTCACGGTTGAAGAAAGGGAAGGCAAAGGCCCAATTATCTCAAACCTAAGGCACCCTTTCAACCTAGTCTAAGCTAGTTGTGTGGTTTAGTCAAAATTTTCCTAATCCAACCTTTAATTTTATCATATTTGGATGTTTCCTACATGGATGTAAATCTAAATTTATAAAATATCGAAAGGGTCAAAATATCCATTCAAGGGTTTAATCGAACCAATCGCATTAATTGCGAAGGCCAAAATGATTTCTTGAAAGTGTCACGAGTATGCAAATGATGAAATTAAAAATAAAGAAAAGAAATTAAATTATATACATATATACAAGTGATCAAAGAAAAAGGAAATGCAACATAAAGGGTACGGGAGGCAAACACTCGTGACATAATTTTCTTATACATGGATTAATAGAGTATTTAAACTAAAAAATTATAATCACCCATTTCCCATGTTTGAAAAATAATTATCCTAACATGAACAAGCAAATGAACTAACTTAAATGAGATGCAATTCTAAATGACATGATTAGTACCTATAGAGGGTAAAGGATAATATAATAGGGAATATCATGCAAATGAGAAAATATCCTAAAAATGAAAATATGCATGGAAATGTAATGAATATCACACAAAGATGAATCTAACGCGAGACGGTCTAAAGGGTCTAGCGTTGGACTAGCCCATTTCTAAAAATCCTTACTAGCATTGGACTAGCAAGTAAGCGGAGGGAGAAGTCACAACTAGCGGAGGGAGAAGTCACAACTAGCGTTGGACTAGTGTGGTGATATCATGTATTAACAATTCATAGTGAAACAAATAAAGCATAAATGAAAACAAATAAACACATAAGAGCACGTAGCACATAACACGTAAATATAAATATCTAGATGCCAAAATCCTGAGAAAAGCGGATAAAACACATAACATATAAGCCACATAAGTACACAACCTATCTATTACATCAGGGAGCGCCTGACTACAATCTAAAAGGGAAAGTAAAATAAAACAAAACAAATCTAATTATCCTATCTATTACATTTTTGAGGTATTTAAGTGCCTCTCAAATAATTATAAAATTAACTAAACAAACATAAGAAAATTTAAATGAACATTCAAATCAAATAAACAAAGCATATAAAAATATATAAACACATAGGAACACGTAGGAGCACATAAGAGCACGTAATTGACATTGAAATAATAATAATGGGGTACCTCCCTTTTGAAGTGGTGACTAAACGGAGTCAAATTGCCCCTATTTATACTCAAAATGAACAAAAGAATCATGGCACCAATTTAATTGAAAAACTAATAATAATAATGAAAATTCACCTCAATATGTCAAACATAAATAAATTTAAGAATATCTAAAAATTACAAGTTGAACATACTCAAAAGTAACATAATTAGCTATTAAAGAAAAGAAACAATCATAATAAAGAGAGCCAAAATTCACCAGGGACTGAATTGCAAAAATCAAAAAACTTTTGGGGACAAAAATTATATTTTTCCAAAGTTTAGAGGCCAAAATTAAATGAAAGATAAAATTCAAGGACCAAAGTGAAATTAATTTAAGGACCTAAATGAAACAAATTTAAAATGTTCTGGGCCGAAGTGAAACTACTCCAAAGATCAGGGGCTAAAGTGCAAATTTTGGTTTCTGATATGGGAGAAAAAGGCAATCGGGCCATCATTTTTATTTATTTGGGCCGGATGCTACCTAAGCCCAGCCGAAACCCAAAAGAAACGAGCAGGCCAGCCCGTCTTTCTATCACTCAAGTCCGACTAAAAACATGCATAGGCTCTGACCTTCTAGCCCAATCGAAACGAAAAGAAATAAACCTAAACCCATTTCCAAAACCCAACCAACAACTAACTCTTGGTCCAACCGAAAAAAAAAAATTAGCCCATTCCGATTTCTTTTCTGTCTTTTTTCCTTCTCTTCTCCTTCCTCTCGTTTCTCCTTTCTTCTCCTCCGGCAGGGTGAAGCTTCTGGCAGCCGTGTCGGCTGCCGTCGGTCGCCGGCGAATTTTTTCCGGTCACAAAAAATTATCAAAATACACACCCCAACTCGATTTTTCGCGTAGATTCCAATTCCAGAGTTAGTTTTTACAAAAAATGAACCGAGAGTGGTCAAAATGCCAAGAAATCAGTTCATTTTTTATTTTTTTAAAACCCTCAAATCTTCACCAAAAATCATAAAAATTATGCCAAAACCCTCCTTATAACTTCTACAATACAACTATAATCTTAGTTTGACAAGTAAACAACAACAAAAGGATGCATTAAATTAAAACAGCCCCTAAAATTCTTTTTTTGGCATTTTTTCAAACAATTAACATGCATTCACAAAATCTATCTCCCTTTTCCCTAATCTAGCTTGTGACAGCCCCACCTCCCCCTAAGGCGAACCAAAGGGTTCGGCGGGCCGCCTGTCCAGCTCTCGCCGGGACTCAATCGCTCACTACAGTCCTCAATTAAATTACAAGATATAAATCTCAAATATACATCAAAAGTTCCAACAATTACATATCAAAAGCGAAGCGTCCACACTTCCACTGCGCCACTCTGATCCTTGATACCAACTATTATACAAGAGGAAGTCCAAAACTAGACTATTACACATCCAATCAATTCTAAACGTTCAATACTATCCCAATATGAACGATTACAAGCACTACAAGCCCTTCCTTCGCCTTGAGCCCTGTGGAGGGGAATAAAACATTTTTGGGGTGAGCTAGAAGCTCAGCGAGTAACCAATAAAATCAGTTATCAAATCAGTTTCACAATCATTCATTTCGATAATGTCATGATTCAATGATTCAGTAATCAATGCACTTTCATTGCTCTCGTGAGCCAGTGAAATCATGGTACTTAGATGTCCAACGCTCCAAACAATCATTTCACATTGAACATGTAACATTGAACAGTGAGAAAGAGCCCATTGGTGCTCTACAGGAACATTAAACGGTGGAGGAGACATTGGGGTCCAGCACACGAATTCCAAGTACTCATTTGAGCCAAAACATGTCAAGAACTTATATGCCGGCACACAGGATATGCAATCAAAGAAACGATGCAAGAAACATTTCAAAGGTAACGTTGGAAACAGTTTAAGGTCACTCACCTCCACGGTTCACAATCCTTGTCCAATATAGACAATTTCATCATTCAAGTCCAAGCCCTTTAACTTAAACTCAAAGTAACCAACGCTATCCAAAATCGGACAGCATTTCCCCATAAATTCATCCTTTCCATCCTACAATCAAATACCCAATCATATAGTAATTAACCACAATTGCACATACGGTTCGCAAACGATTAAACATATCCATTTAGGCCACAAAATCCTTCAATCAAAGCCAATTAGCAACTTATCAGTCACCCTTGGAAAATCCCTAAATAAAACCCTAGCAACCGGAATTTCCGCATAACCCTGAAATTTTCCGCAAACGATTGCATTTAACGCACAAGAGCTTCATTTAACACCATCATAAGCTAGCAATTCAAGACCAATCCATGCTTATAATATAAAATCAGAAAAATACCCAATAAATCAGAAATTCACCATAAATTCTTTAAACCCATGAAATACTCCACAATATAACACATTCAAACATCACAAACCCGAGATTAACCAATATTAGAACCACAAGGAACTTGTTTATTCAACTTACCTCAAATTCAAGAAAGCTATCCACTTAGAGCTTCCCATCCAAAAGCAATCCATCAAAAGCTTTAAACCACCCTAGTGAGCCCTTGTGTGAAATATTTTCCAAAACCATCGGTTAAAACTCAAGATTCAAAGAAGGAAATCAAAGAGAAGAAATGGAGTTTTTCCTTTCTTGTTTTCTCTCCAAGACAGCCGGCCATGGAGGGTGAAAAATGAAGAGCAAAAGCAGCCAAAACAAGATATTTATCAAGGAAAACAGTTGGTCAAAAGTGACTGCCGAAGCTGCCACGTCAGAATCCGGCCGGATTTCCGGCCAGATTCTTGGCCAGATTCAAGGCAGTGGCCAATTCAATTTTTTTCAAAACTGCAAGGCAATCCGGCCAGGTATCCGGCCAGAAACTGGCCGGATTTCAGGCCGGATTTGGCCCCTGTTTTTTTCCAGAACTTTTTTTTTCTTTTCCAAGTTCAAACGTTGCGCTCCTCCGCTCGTCGAACAACGATATATATATAAAATGAAATGCTCCTTCATACGGGGCGTCACATAGCTCAAGCTATTTCCCAAATTTTCATCCATACAACACCAACAAAAACCAGCAAAAATAAGCAACAAAAAAGGTAACCACACATACATTCAATCTAGTTAATTAAAAAAAGAAAAGCTGGAAAAAAAGGAGATAAATACCTCAATGAAGAGTTTGGTCCCTTTGCCCAGGTTTTTGATGAAATTGCCAAGCTCCAATCCAACCGATTGCTGCCTTGTTGTGTGCAAATGTGTTGGAAAAAATTTGGGAGAGAGGAGAGCAAAGAGGTAGTGTTTTTTGTTTCTTTTTTTCTTCTTCTTCTTTTCGGTTGAGACAAGAGAGAGAGCCGAGAGAGTTTTTTTTTGCCAAAGTGGAGCTTGTCTTTTTTTTCCTTTTCCCCCAGAGAGAGCCGAGTGATGTATTGACTTGGAGTGTTAAGTTGGGCCAAAATGATGGTTTTTCTTCCAAAATGACAAGAAAGATCAATGCAAAAATCTGATGAATTTTTTACCAAAATGAGAAGAAATGTTAATGAGGATGGAGTGTAAAAATGGGTTAATAGTGGTTCTGATGAAACAAAATGATTAGAATGATTTTTTTATTTTCTTAATTTTCCCTCTTTTGTTTTGTTTTGTTTGTTTGTTGTTTTTTTTTTTCTTCTTTTCCTAAAACAAACCTGCAAAAATGAGAAAAATGCACATTAAAATGCAAGAAAATAAATAACTCATTAAATAGAAAAATTTTGAAAAAATATTAAAAATTGACAAAAATTTGGTGTCTACAGATATGTTAGTGTACTCTAAGTCCCGAGAAGATCATGAACGGCACCTGAGAATAGTTTTGCAAACTCTGAGAGAGAACAAACTTTTTGTTAAGTTCAATAAATATGAGTTTTGGTTGGAAGAAATAGCCTTTTTAGGTCATATAATTTCTAAGGAAGGGATTACTATGGATCCGACTAAGGTAGAAATTGTTTCTAATTGGAAACGACCAGAAAACCCTACCAAAATTCGGAATTTCTTAGGGTTAGGCGGATAATACCGTTGATTTATCAAGAACTTTTCTAAGATTGCAAAACCCTTAACGGAGTTGACAAAGAAGCATGGTAAGTTCATTTGGAATTCTAAATGCGAGAAAGGGTTTCAAGAGTTGAAAAAGTGTTTGTCCGAGGCACCTGTGTTAGCATTGCCGAGTGGAGGAGATGGTTTTGTGGTTTATACAAATGTTTCAAAGGATGGTTTAGGGTGTGTATTAATGCAAAGTGAAAAAGTAATTGCATATGCCTCTCGTAAGTTGAAATCTCATGAGCAGAATTATCCGACCTACAATTTGGTGTTAGCGGCAGTAGTGTTTGCCTTAAAAACGTGGAGACATTATTTATATGGAGTGACTTTCGAGATTTTCTCGAATCACAAGAGTCTTAAGTATTTGTTCTCCTAGAAAGAGTTGAATTTGAGGCAACGTCGATGGGTGAAATTTTTGAAAGATTATGACTGTTCACTTAACTACCACCCTGGAAAAGCTGATGTAGTGGCGGATACCCTAAGTCGTAAGGTGCAAGTGGCCAGTTTAATAGTGAGGGAACATGTTAGAAGAAATTTGTGTTTGGAATCCGCGTCTTGAGCCTCAGAGGGTAATTTTTTGGAATATTACTGTGAGGCCTACCTTGTTAGATCGAATCAAAGAAACTCAAAAAGAAGATCCTGAAGTGTAAAAATGGGATGAGAAGGTTCAAAAAAGTGAAAAGTCTGACTTCAATTTGGGAACTGATGGAGTGTTAAAGTTTAGAGATCGCCTAATAGTGCCAAAAGATGAAGGTCTAAAGAAGGAAATTTTGGACGAATCTCACTGTTCTAAGTATACGGTGCACTCTGGTGATAATAAGATGTATCAAGATTTAAAAAATCTTTATTGCTGGGAGAATATGAAGAGAGAAATTGCTCAATTTGTTCGAGTTTGTCTCACGTGCCTGCAGGTTAAGGCTGAGCACCAAAAACCGTTTGGAATATTACAGCCGTTGGAGATATCTGAGTGAAAGTGAAAAAATATCACAATAGATTTCGTATCAGTGCTACCAAGGACTCAGAGAAGGCACGACGCTATTTGGATAATAGTGGATCGATTGACCAAATCTGCACACTTTTTACCGATTAGTATGAAGTACTCCTTGAAAAAGTTGGCTAAATTGTACTTGGACGAAATTATAAGATTGCATGGGATACCGGTGAGTATAGTTTCTGATCGGGACCCCAGGTTTGTGTATCGATTTTGACAAAAGATGCAAAATAACCTAGGGATTAAGCTGAACTTTAGTACCACTTACCACTCGCAGATCGATGGACAATCGGAAAGGACAATCCAAACCCTAGAGGATATGTTGAGGTCGTGTATTGTGGATTTTGGAGAAATTTGGAGTCAGTACCTTACGCTGGTGGAATTTGTTTATAACAATAGTTTTCATTTCTCAATACAAATGGCTCCTTACGAAGTTCTTTATGGTCAAAAGTGTCGATTTTCGATTCATTGGAGAAAAAAATATTTTGGACCCGACTACGGTACCTTGGATTGAGAAAACTTTTGAGAAGGTGAAACTGATATGTCAGATGATTCGAACGGCTCAAAGCCGCCAAAAGATTTATGCAGATAATCGGAGAAAAGATTTGGAATTCGAGATTGGAGATAACGTATTTCTTAAAATTATACCCTTGAAAGCAAATCTAATAGCGGGAAAAGGAAAAAAATTGCAATCGAGATTTGTGGGACCCTATAAGGTTATCCAACGGTTAGGAAATGTGGCTTACAAGTTGGAATTACCTTTAAATTTGTCCAAGATTCATGATGTCTTCTATATCTCCATACTTAAGAAATATCATCCTGAACCGTCTCATGTATTACGACTGGAAGAAGTAGAGATTGATGAGAATTTGTCATACGAAGAAAGGCCAGTAAGGCTTTTGGATCGAAAAGTGAAGGAGTTAAGATGCAAGCAAATCCCTCTAGTGAAGATCTTATGGAGAAATTATGGAATGGAAGAAGTGATTTAGGAAATAGAAGAGGAGATTCGAAAGAAATATCTAGAGTTGTTTCTGAATCAAGGTATGAATTTCGAGAACGAAAATTCTTTTAAGGGGGAAAGAATGTGAGGACCCAATTTTTTTTTATTTTTACTTTTTTTTTATTTTACTAGCTTATTTAATCATTTATTTACTCGTTTACTCTGATTAATTTATTTCATTCATTTTAATTTCATTTGCATGGAGCAATGTCATATTTTATATTTTAAAATGTTTAGATAGTGGAAATGAAAATATAACATTAAAGATAATTATAGGCATAAGCAAGTAACAAGAGTTTAGTTTCTAATTTTAAGAAACTATTTGATTTTCAAGGGAAATTATTTCATATAGCATAGATAGATGAAAATTAAACTGCTATTCACGAACTACTGTAGGCTAGGGTTTCTTTAGGGTTTTTTTTTGGGAAGCTTTGGACTCCAACCATGGCTGGCCTCCAGCCGCCTGGAGGAAGGGCTAGCCGCTCCTTTGCTGAAGTCCTTCAGGATCAGCCGTCGTTGTCGCCGTGCAAGATCAGACCTCTCTCTCAGTTCAAAGGGGAACCAGCAATTCTGTTCTCGGAGAAGGATATTGCTAAGATGGCTGCGCCCTTCAAGTTTGCCGTCGTTGGGATGTTTTCTCATGGGCGACCAAGCCTTGATGCTATGCGCAAATCCTTCTCAACAATTGGATTTCAGTCCAGTTTCAGCATCGGCCTTCTGGACCAGCGGCATGTCCTCATCCGCTTTGGGATGGAGGAAGACTACCTGCGGTGTTGGATGAAAGGCCTCTGGAGCATTGCTGATTTCCCCATGCGCGTTTTCAAGTGGGCTCCTGACTTTCAGCTTACCAGAGAATCCTCCCACGCACCAGTATGGATTGCTTTGGAACAATTGCCTGTTCACTTCTTCAACAAGGCTACGCTATTCTCCATTGCTAGTGCAATCGGCAGCCCTCTGAAAGTCGATTCGGCGACGGCAGCCTTGGCCCGTCCCAATGTGGCTCGCGTTTGTGTTGACTTGGACGTCTCTAGGGACCTGTCTGGTAGCATCTGGATCGCAGCGGGTAGCCATGGTTTCTGGCAGAAGGTAACTTACGAGAACTTGCCGTTTTATTGCTCCGTTTGCCATCGACAGGGTCACCCTTCCTCAAGTTGTCGGCGCGACAAGCGGGAGCAAGCCCGCCCAGCAATTACTGCTGGCCCAGCAGCAAAGGGGGATGCCATGGCTGGGCAACCTGACCAGGGACAGCGTGCTACTGAGCCCAGGGTAGGCGGGCACTGCCAGGAGGAGGTGAGGGCTACCATCACCTACACACAGGCTCCACAGGCCGCTATCAGGCAGCAGACGCCTGAGATGGATGCCAATGAAGCCGCACCAGCGTTGGGGCTTCTGTGTGCTGATGCGCAGCACAAGTGGGGCGAGCAGGAGGCGACAGTTGCCCAAACAGCGGCCCAAAGTGCATTGCTGCAGCAGCAAGAGCCCGAGATTGCATTACGGGAAGTTACTGACATCCCACCAGCCTTGGGTGGTATTTGTGACGATACGCAGCTCAAGATAAATGAGCAGGAGAAGACGTTGGCCCATGGATCCCTCTCTGATGGAGAGGACATGCCAGGAGCAGCTGCGCTTGATAGAGAAACTTTGGTTCACTCCCTCAAGCAGTTTAGCACTGCCTTGAGGCCAAGGCTGCCCCAACCAGGGGTTGATCGCGATGAGGAGGGTTTTACCATGGTGCTTTCGCGGAAGACGAAGAAGAGGCGGGCCTATGTTCCACTGCCCCGATAGATTCTAACACGGCAAGCTCTTAGAGCCATCCAGGTACTGCATCACCCTCTCATTAATGCATAATCTGCTCATTTGGAACATTCGGGGAGCGGCAAACATCGCTTTTGTGCGTTGCTTGCGAGCGTTAATCCAACTTCATAAATTTGCTGTTTCAATACTCTTGGAGCCTCTAGCCGAGGCATCTAATTTAGAAATTTTGCGTGCAAAGTTATCTTTTGATTTTTGCTTATTTAATTCATCGAATAAGATCTGGATGCTCTGGCGATCTGGTTTTCATTTTACTGTGTTATATAATTCGGAGCAACTTCTTCATGTTATGGCGGGGCATGACAACTGGACCGAGACTGTTAATGCTTCGTTTATATATGCCAAGTGTTCCAGGGTCGAAAGGCAGACCTTATGGTCCGAATTAACCTCTATCGCGGGATCGATCACACGGCCGTGGTTAGTGGGATGAGATTTAACGTTATCAGTACACTGGCGGTGTGGCGGCCCCACCTCCCCCTAAGGCGAACCAGAGGGTTCGGCGAGTCGCCTGCCCAGCTCTCGCCGGGACTCACTCACTCAATCATCTAACATCATCAAATATAATTCGTAGATAAACTTTACTTCTCGCATAAGCCAAGTACTTAAACAAACCGTACCACTCAACTTACTCTGTCCAAAAGTACAATTTCAAGCATCAAAGAAAATGTCTAACTTAAAATACTTAAATTCAACTTAATTTACAATTTAAAATTCCTAATCCAGGGCACAGAAGCACCACAGGATTCACATTTTCCCAAAGACACAAAAGTCATCCAAAAGATACTAAAGTTTTCCCAAAGTATATATACAAAAGTGGGCATTCAAAATATAACATTTCTTTTCTAGTTCTCCAAGACTTCATGCAACTCAGAACCTGTCAAGGAAAACAAATTGGAAGGGATGAGCCAATAGCTCAGTGGTGCCTCGAAACATGCAATTCACATAGGGCAATTTAACAAGTACAAATGGACAAGTAAGCAATTAACAATTTAGGAAATCGAAGTAACATGACAAGAAAAGGATACGGGGCTCTCAGGAGCCAAAGTCCACGCGCTTGATCAGGAAATTTTTAGTAGTTGACACTCCGTCAACTTTCACTACCTAACCTCCATGTAGAATATTTTCTACTCTACTTGTCTCCTAGCAACGACTTCCCCCTTATTTTCGGGCCCGACTCCAACACGAATATTGCAAGCACTTTTACCAAGACGGCAGAGAGGTACCTCCCACTCTAATAGAGCGTGGTACGTGCATCCGTTTGGTTTATTTAGTCGAAGAGACCACGCTCCAATCGACATTGCAACACTTGTACTGGTGGCATTTCACGCAATCACATAGCATATAACATTTCATGATATCTCTAGCAAGTACTTTTAACAAGTAGTTCAACTAGCAGTTAAACACGATTCATGCAAGAGACACTCACCTCAAGTGAAGAGTCTAGAATTCCAAACTTTGATCGAGATTGTGCTCTTCACCAACTCCTAAAATCATACAAATATTTCACATAAATTTCCACTTTTGAGTTGGCGAATTTAACTCGAGTCAACTAGCATTTAATTTCACTCAAAAATCCCAAACTAGTATTAATCGTTTTCTCAAAGTGAAATCCACAAATTTCGAGTGAAATTAAATTTTGAGGTTTCTTTAAAACCAAAAACTTGCTAAATTCGTCAAATATTTCAATAACCAAGTTCTAGAGTCATATAAGCAATTAACACCACTTTGGTGTCACAGGTTGAGAAAAATCACATTTACCCATTTAGAGGAATTTTCCCTTCTAATTTTCCCCAAAAATATCTTGGGAAATTCCTTTAAGAGGAAATCATATAAACCAAGTAAAACTAGTCATTGGAATTTCTATAAAATAGAAACTCCTTAAGTTTGCCAAATTCCATTGACCAACTTGGTTCAAGGATTTTTATGAAAGCAAAAACTTGAGTTTTCAAGAAAATTTCCAGATTTGGCATATTTCTCGAAATAGGGCATTTGGTCTAATAAAATTCAAGGTTATTGACTCGAAGTGGACCCAGTAACAAAGGTTAATGCTAGAAAACATTTTCGGGACAATTTAGTCCACATTTAATCAAAATGAAATCCAAACGTCAAAATCATTTCTAATTTCAAACAAAATTTCTGTTTTGGTAGCCTCATGAAGAATAAAATTTTGGCCCACTTTTGAACGTAAACTCTACTAGATTTTGTCCCCTAATGGAGCTATACACACCCCTTAACTAAACACAAGTCAAATTGGGTTCATGTTAACGTGAAGATTATTCAACATGTCTCATGCAAAGCTGGACAAATTTCCAAATGCATTCGGTACAAGTAGTCCCTTTTCTCTTCAATTTGTCCAAAATTTTTCAACTACTTAAAGGCTACATTTTTACCCAAAAAATACTTCACATATAGGTTAACATGTTTACAGCTCAAATGGTTCAAAAACTTGTCAAAACCAAACCCCAAATTCGCCCAAAAATCTGGAAATTTCCAGAATTTTTGGGACAGCTCAAGGGCATTTTTCTCTTTGATTTTTCAATGAAATTTCCCATTGTACCAAAGCTGCATTTTCACCAAAACTGCTCTACACATATAGGTGAACATATACATGATTTAAATAGCTCAATAACTTCACAAAATCCAGTTCAAGAATCTGGGCAAAGTTGGAAGAAAAACAGGCCTGCTAGTTCGGTTGCAGAGCAGAATTTTTCTCTTCTTTTTGATCAACCATTTCCAACTTATAATTCATACTTTAAGTCCCTAACAATCACCACTAACTAGTCTAGCCCCCAAACAAACAATCCAGTTCATTACCTAAGCGAAATTTGCAAAACATCAACAAGTACAAATCTGGAAAATTTTCCCTTCTCTCGGCAGCACCCCAGCTTCATTCTAAAAAAATTTTCCCAACATTTAACCACCTCAAAACATACATATAGCACATAAAACACCTCTAGCTTCATCAATCATTAGCTTAGAGGATCAGCAACCCAACATGTTTCACCAAGACAAGCTAAAACTTCAAGAACCAAAAGTTGCAACAAATCTGAAATTTTGGCTAAGGGGGTGAAGCGGAAGTTTTTGGGTTACCTTTGGTGGTTGTTTACTAGCTAAATGAAGTGCCTAGTTCCCCAAGTTTGCTCCTAGAATCACTGAGGTCAGTCGGCACCCCTTGCACTCTGTTTTTCTCTCGGTCAGACTAGTCCGCAGCAGCACAGCAACGATCGAAGGTTGAAGCTGGAAATGGAAGGTGAACGTTGGGGTTGGGAATGGTTGAAGATGGAGGGCTGTTGGAAGCTGGGAATGGCCGTGGCTCTTACCTCTTCTTGCACCAGATGATCGAGCTTGAAGAGAAGAGAAACGGCTGGTAGTTGGTGATAAGATGGGTTGAAAATGAAGGTAAGCTAGAGGTATAGGTTTGAAGACTTTTTGGGCATGCCATTAATGGTGACAATTTCGAATTTGAATCGCGTTTAAGCGCGAAATTCTTATCTACTAGTAAAAATTCCTCATCTAGCATTTTCTCAACTTAATTATATATTTTTATAACCTCTACATATCATACAGTTCAACTTAGAGTTATATTGCGTATGGGAGTGCGAAAATCCAACTTAATGTTTAGCCAAACGCGAACCGTCAAATAAATTTTGAGAATTCATGTAAATTAAAATATAACATTTATATAAGAGAAAACATCATTAATAATATAAATACACATTTTTTAAATATAAATTCATATTATTTAATAATTTTCAAAGTTTAAATAATATTTATTTTAATTTTCAGAAATTAATGAAATTTTGAGACCCTCACAGGCGGAATACACGGGTAGGGCTCCTCAAGATCTTGGAGCAATCTCTGATTTTAACACAACCATTTCTAACTGCCACCTACAAGAGCTACCTTACGCCGACAGCTCTTATACGTGGTCCGGTATTAGAGCAGGTACTCGAATCCGGAAGCGATTGGACAGGAAGCTGGTCAACCAGCAGTGGCAAGACTTCTTGTCGAATACTTTTGTTCAGCACCTCAACCGTACCAGCTCCGACCACTCGCCATTGTTAGTGAGCATGCGGCCAGCCAGTGCCAGTGTACCAAAATCATTCAAATTTCAAACATTTTGGATTTCGAACCCTGGGTTTATATCAACGGTACAGAGTAATTGGGAGCTGCCGACACAAGGGTATGGTATGTACCGTTTGGCGTTCAAGCTAAAGAGGTTGAAAACATGGCTAAGGCACTGGAGCAAACATCAATTTGGAGATATATTTCAGGCTTCTCGACAACACGAGATCGAAGTTCAGCAAAAGGAGGTCCTATAAGAAGCCAATCCAATGGAGGAGGCGAGAGAGGACCTTCATTGCGCACAAGGCCACCTACTGCAAAGCTTACGCGTTCAAGAGGAATACTGGCACCAAAAGGCGCGCCTCCGATGGTTGAAGGATGGTGACTGTAACACACGGTTCTTCCATGCCTCTGTCCGGGAGAAAAGAACGAAACTTGCAATTCACCGCATTAAAGATGGGGAGGGGGCATGGGTTGACGATGAGGAACAAATTGCGCGGGAAGCGGTTGACTTTTTTCAGCGGCTCTTAACAGCCGAAGAAGTGGGGGGGATAGATGATTTGCTAATCCACGTCCCCGAGCTTGTTACCGTAGACCAGAATGTGGAATTGCTAAGGGAGGTAACAATGGAGGAGGTAAAAAGGGTTGTTTTCGAGCTCGACAAGGATAGTGCTCCAGGTTCGGATGGCTACACAGGCGCCTTCTTCAGACACTGTTGGGATACTGTGGCGTTTGATGTCTGGGCAGCAGCTAGAGATTTTATGGCCGGCACACCGATCCCGAAAGGCATTGCTAGTACACTGATTGTTTTGCTTCCAAAGAAACCTAACCCATCTACGTTTGCAGATTTTCGTCCCATTAGCTTATGCACCTTCGTCAACAAGATTTTTACGAAGGTGTTAGCTAATAGATTGCGGGCCATCCTTCCAAGCATTATTTCTTAGGAACAATCCGCTTTCTGTCCAGGCCGGGATGTCACCGAAAATGTCTTCCTGGCACAAGAAATGGTGGCATCCATCAATCGGAAGGCTCGAGGTCACAATTGCATTTTCAAATTAGATATGATGAAGGCCTTCGACAGAGTGTCCTGGGGATTTCTGCGGCGGCTCCTCCAGAAATTTGGTTTCGATTATAGATTTATTTTGCTCATTTTAAATAATCTCTCTCAAAGCTGGTTTTTTGTCTTGGTAAATGGCAGGTCGAGGGGTTTTTTTCAGGCATCACGCGGGATTAAGCAAGGTGACCCCCTGTCCCCTATTCTATTTATTTTGGCATCTGAGGCTCTTAGTAGGGGTTTAAATGCACTGGTGGAAGGTGGTAGTGTCGCTCCTTATGCAATGCCGAGAGGCTGCACTAGTATCACACACTTGGCTTTTGCGGACGATATTGTCATATTTGCTCGTGGAGATAGGAGATCAGTGGGCAATCTGCTCCGTTTCTTAACACTCTATCAGAATGGAGCGGGGCAACGGATCAACAAGCAAAAGAGTTTCTTTATAGCGTCAAAGCGGTGTGGCGCTGGCCAAATTCGCCAAATCCAACATTTAACAGGGTTCAGGCATGGCTCCTTTCCTTTTTCTTATTTGGGGTGCAACCTCTACGCTGGTCATCGAAAAAAGGAGTACTTCCACTTTTTGATTGAGAAGTTTGTTGCTAAGCTAGCGGGTTGGCAGAAGAAGCTTCTCACACAAGGGGGTCGCTTGATCCTAATTAAGCATGTTTTGTCCGCCATACCCTTGCATGTCCTGGCGGTCATGGATCCCCCCAAAGCGGTGATCCATAGTCTAGAACGGCTAATGGCTCGCTTTTTTTGGGGCCAATCGGAGTTCGGACCAAAACACCACTGGTGCTCCTGGAAGAACTTGTGCTACCCCACAGCTGAGGACGGGCTTGGGCTACGTTGCTTTGAGGACATACAGGGGGCTTTTAGCTGTAAATTGTGGTGGCGGTATTGCAATTCCAAATCCCTATGGGCCGATTTCATGAGATCCAGATATAGTGTGCACAGTGGGGCGCAACAGGCAGCATCCAGAGTCTGGAGACGAATGCTGGCCGTCCGCGACACAGTGGACCAATTCACGCAGGTTATAAAGTTAGATGACACAGTTCGGCGAGCCTGGGTCCTTACAGCCTCCGGAGAGTTTACCGTCTCCTTGGCATGGGATGCAATGCGGCCTCAGCAGGCGGACCTTGGTTCAAGGAGATGCATATGGGATTGTTGGCTCCCTTGCAAAATTTCAATTTTCATGTGGAAGCTACTCAATAACTACTTGCCTTTCCCTGAAGCGTTGCGTAGGTTTGGCTTCCAACTCCCTTCCAAATGTCAGTTCTGCCCCACCAGAGAGTCTCAGGATCATGTCTTGTCCGATTGCTCGCTTGCAACAGAGGTGTGGAATTTCTTCTCCAGGGTCCTTCGGATACCTATTCAGCCCTCCAATGGTGTCGTTTGCCGTTTGCAACAATGGTGGCTTTATAAATCTCAAAGTACCGCTCGGGGTGAATTATGTAGGGTACTGGCATCAATCATAAGTTGGGGACTGTGGAAGGCTAGGAATGTGGCAATGTACGAGGGTGTTAGGTTGACGCCAACACAGGTTTGTCGGAACATACAGGCTTTGCTACTCAGCATTTCCCAATCCCACCCTTTCGTCCAGATGGCGCACAACGACAGGGAGTTGGTGCAATCTGGGTTGCTACTTAGCATGACACAGAAGAGATAGAGGCTCCCGTGCAGGGTCACATGGGTCATGCCGCCAAGCGGGTGTGTGAAGCTCAATATTGATGGCTCGTCCCTAGGAAATCTCGGACCGTCAGGAGCTGGAGGGGTGCTACGTGATTCAGATGGTACCATCCTAAGCGGTTTCTCAACGTTTTTGGGGTCAATGACAAATATGGAAGCAGAGGCCTTGGCGCTGCTAGAGGGCATGCGTGTTTCTGCTGGATTTCACTGGTTGCACGTCGAAATGGATTCTCAAGTCTTGGTACGCATGGTGACTGGCAATGGAAGTGTTCCTTGGAAGCTATGGAGTACTATCTCGTGCATCAAAGCCATAGTCCTGGGCCGGCAGATTACTTTTACTCACACCTACAGGGAAGCAAACGCAGTTGCAGATGCCCTTGCAAATCTAGCAAGTTGCACGCATGTTTGTCAGAGATTTTCTCCTTCTCAAATCCCGGAGTATATAAAAGGGTTAGCCCGCCTAGATAAGTTACAGATGCCTTATGTACGCTTGGCATAGGTTGCGTAGAGCTGTTATGTACTGGCCTTATGTACTGGCAGAATCTCAGCCTCATCCACCGCACATTGTTGGAATTCTGAATAAATATTGGAGTGGCGCCCACCCCTGTATACGGGGTTAGCCAAAAAAAAAATGTTTAGATAGTAAAATTAATTTTCAGCGACTCGTTTAGTAAGAAATAGCGATTACACGTTTTTTGAGGTAAAATTCGATCTGAGAGCGCATTAATTTTGGAGAATGAAGGATGGTCAATAGTAGACTAAGAAAAGTTAATTGAGAGATTAAATGTGAGTGAGTTAAATTAAGCTCAATTAGGAGCACTAATTGCTCACTATTCAATTGTTGACTTTTGGGTACCAAAGCACCTTTATGTCATTCTTCCTTTTACTCCATCAAATCACCAACTAACCACACAAAACCTTTCTTCTTCCTCTCCTTCTTGGCCGGCTATCCCTTCACCCATTTCTACCAAAAATTTCATCTAGCTTTTTTCCTCTTTTGCTCCAAGAAGACACTCCAAACTTGCTTCTTTTCTTGGTTCATTGCACAAGCTTGAAGGGTGACTTGAAGGAGGAAGGAACTGTAAGGCCCAAAGACAACTTAAGAGAGGAGTGAATTAGATTGATTATAAAACTAATCAAGTTATGGACACTTTTTGCTTAATATAAAATTTACCCCCTTTTCTAAGTGATCACACAATGAATTAATCAATGAATGAACAATATCACTTGAAAGAAATATAAGCAATTTAAAGATTACAAGATAACAATAAATAAATAAGAAGGGAAGAATTGCAAACCAATTGACTACTAAGCTCCTCTTGAACTTGTAGATCAATTCAAACAAGTTTCTTCAAATTGATGAAATACAACCAATCTTGTGTATAAAGGAAGGCTCACTTCCTCCTTGCCCCAATCTCCACTTGATTAAATTAGGAAGTTTTACCATCCCTCAGGACAACCCTCACAGAGCTACACTATTGAAGTATTCACTCACAAATGAAAAGTTTACAATGAACTTCACACCACCAAGACTACAAATCTTCCTTGGAGAGTGTTTTTTTACTAAAACTACTCTATATCTTTTGTTTCTTCAGTGTACAAAAGTTATTTGAAGTTTCTGACCAAATTCTATTTATAGGAAGTCAATAAAGTGTTTCATTAATGCTTCCAACGGATAGAAAGTAGCTGAAGAGTCAACTAGCCGTTGGGAGTATCGGACGTCCGGTACATCTGAAGCATGCGTCCGACAGCAGGCAGTGAGTTTGAAAAATCTTCTTCAATTCTATCGGACGTCCGGTACTTGCGTCCGAAAGCAGACAATGAGTTAGAAGGAATATCTCAATTCTATCGGATGTTCGATATCGTCTTTGTGAGCGTCCGACAGTTTTCTTCGAGTTTGAAAGATCCTATCAAACGTCCGATACTTGCGTCCGATCAAGGTCAGTGAATTAGGGGGAATGTCTTATTTCCTTCGGACATCTGGTGTGGAGTTCTTCATGCGTTCGAAGTTACGCAATGATTATCGGACGTCCGATCCAGTCTTCAAGAGCGTCCGACAGTTTTCAGCACTCTTTGTCTCTTTCAATTGTACTTAATTTTTGAATTTGATTTGCTTCATTGCTGAAAAGATTTTTGAGAAAATATTAGTACTATCCATTTGTTTTGTAAATATCAAAAGACAGGGATCAAGATGAACATTCTCCCCCTTTTTGATGATGACAAAACAATGGATGGAAGGAATGAAAATGAGTAGAAACTTCCCCTTACTCATAGTATCCAAAATCATTAAGTACCATCATAAAATATTATCAAATAGCATCCCAAACTAGCATCCATTTTATAATTTCTTCCCCTTTTTGTCATCATAAAAGTAGAAAGTAATTGCCATAAAAAAATAGTAGTGGCAACCATCATCAACCAATAATAGAAGAATAACATCAAAAGATACCAAAAATTATTAATGAATATCAATGAGACAAACATTCACATCAACCAACATTCATTAGTAATTCAAAAACCATCAAAGGAAACTTAATTCAAAACATCAGAAATATCAAAAGCATTACAAAATACTTGTAGCGATCATACCTCTGTATTTATTCTCATCAATTTTCGTACCTTCTTGAGTTTGAAGCACTCGGAGTCCAAGAAAGAAGTTCAAACTCCCATCATACTCATCTCAAACTCATTTAGCATAATAGTGAAAAAAATTCTTGCACAAATACTTATTAATAGCACCAAAGATAATATTATTCACATATATATGTACAAATAGAAGATCATTTGAACATTATTTAGAGAAAAGAGTGGTATCCACAATACCCCTTTTAAAAATATTCTCAACAAAAAAAAAACTATTTACTTTTTAAACAAAAAAAAATCATTCTCAATCAAGAAATTTGGGTCTTTGAGAGTTAGCATCATGTCTAACTATCCACATACATTTCATGTCTCTTCTCATGTTTTTTCTCACATAGCAATCACTTTTCATGTGACATTTTTGACGATAAAAATTACACATAACCAAAGCGTTATTTGCAAAATCAGGTTTAATAAATCTTGCAAAATCATTTGCACCAGAATTTAATTTCTTCTCATGAGTGCCAAAATGAGTTTTTGTTCCATTTTCTTGAAAATAGTTTTATTTTTTATGTTTGAGTAACTCATTTAAATTATCCATTCTTCTTTTCAAATCACCTTTCCACTTTTTGAACATTTCACAAAGTCTTGTTTTTCTATCAAACTCATTTTGTAGATCAATCTCACCCTTTTTCAAATAATCATTTTCAACTTTCAGCTTTTTATTTTCTTGAAAAAGACGTGTATTATGCTGAAGAAAAAAACTAATTTTGTATTTCTAGCATAAGATTCTTTCAAACTATCATACAACTTTTTAATGAAAGATTGAAGTTCATCATCGGTTTCATCATCACTTTCAAATTGATGGTTAGAAGTCGTTATCTCATTATCTTCAATGGCCATAAAATTCAATTGAGCAGATTCTTCTTCCTCTTCAATTTCACCATCGGAATTGCACTCATTCCATGTGAATTGAAAGTTGTTGAATCTTGATTTTCTTTCAGTTTTTCTCTTCTTCATTGGACACTCACTCATGTAATGTCCAAATTGGCCGCATTCATAGCATTTGTCATCTTATTTTTTGTTGGCCTCATGCTTTCCTCTGTTTCTTACATTGTTGAATTGATTAGAATCAGAATTGCTAGATCCTCCTTTTCTAAATCTCCTTTTGTTGAGAATTCTCTTGAAATTTTGTGTGATGAGAGCAAGATCATTGTCATCAACATCCAAATCTTCTCCATCCAATGAAACAGAATCTTCTTCATCTTGAGATACTTTTAGAGCAATGTTCCTTCGTACCTATGCATCTTCTTCTTGTTGCACTTTTGTCTTAAGTTTCAACTCATAAGAGGTTAGAGAATGAATAAGAGATTCAATAGGCATAGAATTCAAATCTTTAGCCTCTTCAATAGCAGTCACCTTACTTTCCCAATCCTTTGACAAAGTATTCAATATTTTTCTATTTTTCTCTCCCAAGGAGTATTCCTTTTCTAGCACCTTTAGATCCTTAATAAGATTATTGAATCTACAATACATTTTATCAATATTTTCATGAGGTTCCATCTTAAATGACTCATATTTAGTAACTAAGATAGATTTCTTTTGTTCTCTAACATTCTCACTACCTTCATGAATTTCTCTTATCTTGTCCCAAATTTCTTTAGTTGACTTACAACCATTGACTCTAATAGATTCATTTGAGTCTAAAGCACTATATAACACATTCATAGATTTTGCATTTAAAGCGAGATGAATTCTATCCTCTGCAGTCAATTCATATCTTGTTTTGGTCTAGGTCTATGGGTGTTTTTATCTACTATAGAAGCATCATATGGATCTTTATTAATAATAAACCACAATTCAATATCAATCTATTGCAAGAAAATAATCATTCTTTCTTTCCAACTCACATAATTCGACCCATTAAACATTGAAGGTCTAATTACAAATTGTCCTTCAAAAAACATGGCATTGTTGGTTGTCATCTTTACTTCTAAGCCGCTTGAACTTAATCTCTAGGAGACCAAGTTTTGATACCAATTGTAAGGCCTGAAGACAACCTAAGAAGGGGGTGAATTAGTTTGATTATAAAACTAATCAAATTATGGGCATTTTTTGCTCAATATGAAATTAACCCTCTTTTCTAAGTGATCACACAATGAATTAATCAATGAATAAACAATATCACTTGAGAGAAATAGAAGATATAAGCAATTTAAAGATCACAAGATAACAATAAATAAATAAGAAGGGAAGAATTGCAAACCAATTGACTACCAAGCTTCTCTTGAACTTGTAGATCAATTCAAACATGCTTTTTCAAATTGATGAAATACAACCAATCTTGTGTATAAAGGAAGGCTCACTTCCTCCTTACCCTAATCTCCACTTGGTCAAGTTAGGAAGTTTTATTATCCCTCAGAACAACCCTCACAGAACTACACTATTGAAGTATTCACTCACAAATGAAAAGCTTACAATGAACTTCATACCACAAAGACTACAAATTTTTCTTGGAGAGTGTTTTCTCACTAAAACTACTCTATATTTTTTGTATCTTCAGTGTGCAAAAGTTATTTGAAATTTCTAACCATACTCTATTTATAGGTGACAAAAAAAATGACTGATTAATGCTTCCAATGGATAGAAAGTAGCTGAAGAGTCAATTAGCCGTTGAGAGTATCGGACGTCCAGTACATCCGAAGCATGCGTCCGACAGCAGGCAGTAAGTTTGAAAAATCTTCTTCAATTCTATCGGACGTCCGGTGCTTGCGTCCGAAAGCAGATAATGAGTTAGAAGGAATATCTCAATTCTATCTGACGTCCGGTATTGTCTTTGTGAGCGTCTGATAGCTTTCGTCGAGTTTGAAGGATCCTATCGGACGTCCGATACTTACGTCCGATCGAGGTCAGTGAATTAGGGGGAATATCTTATTTCCTTCGAACGTCCAGTGATGGAGTTCTTTATGCGTCCGAAGTTGCACAGTGATTATCGGACGTCCGATCCAATCTTCACGAGCGTCCGACAGCTTTTAGCACTCTTTGTCTCTTTCAATTGTACTTAATCTTTGAATCTGATTTGCTTCATTGCTGAAAAGATCTTTGAGAAAATATTAGTACTATTCATTTATTTTGTAAATATCAAAAGACAGGGATCAAAATCAACAGGAACTTTGGGGGTTTAAGAGATTATACACTAATGGTTGGTCTACATCTTTTGGAAGCAAGGTAATCATCCAAAATCCTCATCTTTTCCTCTCAATTTATAGTAGTTAGTGATTATATCTAGTTAATCTTTGAGTTGTTGATGGGTTCACAAGAACCTTGACACTAGGTAGAGGACTTGAGATGGCTTCATAGGTAGAGGCCTTGAGGATTATTGTGTGTTTACTTGTTTGTTTGGTGCTTGTTTTGATGAATTATGACTTAGTTTTGGTTGAAAAATTGAAAAGAAAACTAGAGGAAAGAAAGAGGCTTGCTGTCCGAATTTTGGCTGGATGAATTCCTCATGTTAATTTCGAATTTTATTGTTGTTTTGGTGCTATAATGTTTGTTATATGATGATGTTTATGTCTGTTAAATATCTCCCAAAAAACTTTACAATTGATTGAGTTAAAGTAGGGGAAAGTGAGGTTGAAAATCTGAAAATTTTTTTGATCAGGAGACCCAACCAGTGTTCACGTTTTGGCCCATAGCTTTTTGTCTGGGAGTTGAAATCAGGTATTGTTTGTGACATTTGAAACTAGACTCCAAGGCCTTTCCAATGGTATAAAATGCACCTCTTAATTCATTTCCTATGAGCTGTAGTGAACCGGTAAAAATGACTGATTTTTCTCACTGCTTTCATCCGAGAAACGGTCATAGCTGCAGTTTGTAGTTCAATTTCACCTACCTTGCAAAACGAATTTTAAGATAGTTCCTTCTAGTGATTTTTGGAATTTTGAAGCTAGTTTTCAACGCTGCTAATCACCCTAAATTTTGAGTTGTGTAGCTTTACTTATAATCAGATTTCGAAACTCTATCAAGTACTTCAGAACTGGAAATTCCTTGAAGCAGGTTCCAAAACTCAGCTTTCTTAAAACTGTTGTATCTTGGTGTAGAAAGGTCCAAATTGAGTTCTGTTTATTGATTTTGAAACTAGATTTGGAGTTCTATTAGTGTTAAAAATTTCAAGGGTTGGTTTTATTTCTATGAATTGTGCCGAATTTCCAAATTTTACTGAAATTGCAAGCCTGTTTTGCTCTCTCCTGTCTAGAATAGTGATTTTGAGCTGAGATTTGGATGGTTTCGGATTGGAGTCTGCGAAAAGTGTCTTCTAGAGAGTTTTAGAGCATTGAGTCTAGTTTTTAACGGTATAAAGTTTTCAATTTTTGGACTTACGAAACTCGAGATATAATTTTTCCAAATAGTGTCATACCAAGCTGGAAATTTTCTGGTTTCAAACAATGGACTCTTTTAAGCACTTTCAACCTTCCTTTGAGATTGTTGGTCCATTTTAAATTTAATTTCATGGTTGGATACAAGGTCTCTTTGAATTTTAAACCTTCGTTTTGTATCTTAGTTTCCAAAAGTTTAATCTTCTTTTGATGAGTCTTCTTGGTTGCCTAACTTCCTTGGTTAATGGCGCCTCTTTTCATAATTGAGATATGGACTTCAACCCTAGTCTTATGCCCTTGGTTTTAATTAGATTGAACTTTAAAAAGAGAGAGTTTTAACTAGAGTAATTATTAGAGAATTTCACTAGTTTTATACTCAAAATTTGGAACCTTTAGCTTTGACATTTACTATGAAAATGAGTAGAGTTTTGATGAGTTTTGACTCCATTAGTTTGGAAAATGTGAACGTTCTTTATATTCTAGAGTTTGGACATAAGATTGGAAGTTTTGAGAAATAGAAATCATCTACCCTTTTTCTCGATTTTCGTGCGAAAAGTGAATATGGTACTTTCTTTTGGAATTGAGATTTACTTACCACGACATAAATCAAAAATGATTTTTGAGTTCTCTTTGAGCATTATTTTAATGATTTAATGAGAAAAACTCCTTTGACTTGATTCAAATTTGTGACCTTGAGAGTGGGTAGCGAGAAAATATTTTTCTTCTTAATCTTGGTCGAGTACCTAGGTAATCATGATTGTGCATGTCTCAGGTGGTCACGAGGACGCCGAAAAGCTCGTCTAACTTATCGCTTTGCTCTTGCTTTGCCTTGACTTTTGGTGAGTGTCAAGTGCATGTTCAATACTAATGTGATTGAAATGAGATTTGTACAAGTGCTATATGATACGTGAACTTGTCGAGGCGAGGGTGTACTTTATCACCCTCGCCCTCTCTCTCTTGTGATTGAATGATACTTGTTAAATGAATGTATATGACTTGCACTTGTACTTGAAATGTTTTAACTCGTGAGCACTGAACGGCAGAATGTATCACGCCCTATTGGGGTGGGAGGTACCGCTCATTCCGACTCAGTGCTATGAACGATTTTAAGTCGATTGAAGCGTTGTCTTATCGACCAATCATGCTTGTAGGGACGCCCCAACCCATTGGCTAACCTTGTAACTCGAACCGGTAAGGGCTTGGTCGAGAAGTTTAGTGAACCTTGGGAAATGATATAGCTTGATCTTTTGAGATCTCGCTAGGCATACTCGAATAGTATCGTCACTACATAAATGTTTGGTTACGGATCCGAGTGGGTGTTGTTAGATGGAGGTAGTAAGTGGAGAGTTACGGTCCTATTACTACTTGAGTTGACAGAGAGTCAACCCTAAATGACTGGAATTGGTCGAGACGTAGATATAGCTCATGAGAGCTCCCGTATCTTTCCATGTGTGTTATTTCCTACTTGTGCACTTAAATGAAATTTCATGTTTAAAGTTGCTTTAAAGTATGTTACTTGATTGATTGGTGCTACTTGCTTGCTTGTTTAAATTTTATTGGCCTCACTGAGCTTTCGCTCATCCCTTTAAGTTTGTTTTCCTTAACAGAATTTGGAGGTGGATTGGAGGTTTTAGTCTAGTGACTTGGTGGATGCTAGTATATCTTTTGTATGATTTTGGTGACTCTTAAAGTGTAAATTTTGCTACTCTTGATTGGTGGATTGTAATTATAATGGCTAGCCTTAGAAGTTGTGGTTTGTATATTTGAAATACTTCTTAATCAAGTCGATGGTTGTTTTCTGACTCTATATTAAGTATGAACAAGTGCATGAGTCCTGACGAGAGTTAGGCAGGTGTCCCGTTGATCCCCTAGGGTTCACCCTAGGGAGAGATGGGGGTGTCACAATTTAAATGGTAATCATAATGCTTGATAAACCCTAGAAAATACATGCCCATTCTTTTGGTTTTGGTAAAGAAATGATTGAAACTTTTAAGTTTATAATTTGATATATGTAACTAGAAAATCTTGGTTAACGTAGCCATTACTTTCTCCTTGTAAAAAAATTACTTTTGTGGCAAAATTTCGGCTTACATATCCCTATTAAGGGAAACTCGAGCACCCTAAACAAGCTAAGTTTGAACTGAACAAAAATCACAACTCCAATATCAATTTCACTCACTTAAGCCACAAGAAAACAAACGGACAGCATTTCCCCTATATTGCCCTAACTTTTCCTCCAATTTTTCAAGCTAAGTTTCATGGCAAAATAGCCCAAATCAAAACCACAAGTAATAGGAGACAATTGGTACCTATTCTAGGTTACAAAGGCTAACCAAATTCAACATATATTTGATATATAAAAAACTATACCCAAATTGGAATTTTGAAACTCTAAACTGAAAATTTGTAATAAAAGCTGAAAAATTCTACTTTGAAACTAGAAATCTTCATATAAACACTCTCAAATCCATATCAAAACTAGATACTATCATTTCATGGCTAAAAAATACAAATCAAAGCTAGAAAATTCCACCAATTTCACAAATCCATGATATCTTCCATAAAACTTCCATATTCAAGTTATCTATCTAATAAAATACAAGATAAGAAAGAGAAGGAGAGTTTCTTTGTTTTATACCTTTAAATCTCAAGAAAAAACACAAAACCAACGCTGCCTATACAAAATCACTCCATCTCAAGCTTCTTTGCCACCTTGTTGCAAGTTTGTTCGGATTAGATTTGTGGTTCTTGTTGATTCCTCACCAAATGAAGGCAAAATCAAGATGAAAATTGAATCTTTCTTCTCTTTTTTTCTCTCTCTTTTGGTCGGCCAAGATGGTAGGAAAATGAAGGAAATGTTAGTGAAATGGAAGATAAGAATGGAAGAAAGGCTTTTGGTCAAAGTTGGCTTTGATTGCCAACACTTGTCACCTTCCATTTTTTTCCTTTTCTTTCTTTTCTTTTTCTCTCTTTTTTGGTCAAAATTTTTGGCCAACACCCCTAATAGGAAAAATATAAGGGAAATAAGAAGATTAAGAAAAGAAAATCTTGGTCAAGTAGTGTCTTTATCAGTAACAAGCGGCGCAAGTCGGTTCAATCCTGTTTGTTTGTCTCACTTGTATTTTTAACTTATGACTCACTAATTTACTCTTAGTATTTTAATCATATACTTTCTCTTAGTTAATACCCACTCTCATTCACCAAATTTAGTGCACACATCTCACCAATTAAGCACACTACCATTATACACCTTAAACCATAGCATGCACCAACTATAAAAGTAAAAGTAAAACTCTCAACTCTATTATTTGTTACACCTACTAAGGCAAGTAAATTAGTATTGAGGAAATTATAAATTAACTTATTCAAAAATAAAGGGAATTATAAGAAAATATAAACAAATTTATAAGTCGTCACACTTTCTCCCCCTTAAAAGAATTTCGACCTCGAAATTCATACATTTATTCGAAAATAATTTGGGGTATTTTTCTTGCATGTCTATTTCTAACTCCCAGGTCACCTCTTTTTATCCCATGATGCCTCCACAGAACCTTAACCAGTGAAATTTACCTGTTTCTCAAGTCTTTCACCTTTCGATCTAGAAGTCGAATAGGCCGCTCTTTATAGATCAAAGACTCGTCAAACTCAATATCCGCTGACTGCAGGATATGGGTTGAGTCTGGGTAATATTTCTTAAGCAGGGATATGTGAAAAATATCGTGGATTTGAGACAAACTTGCAGGTAACTCCAAACAATACGCCACCTTTTCTATCCGTTGGAGTATATTGAAGGGACCTATGTATCTTGGTTGTAGCTTCTTCTCTTTTCCCGCCTTGATCCTTCCCTTCAATGGAGTAATCTTAAGAAATAATTTATCTCTAATTTCAAACTCCAAATCCTTCCTCCGATGATCAGTATAACTATTTTGTCGACTTTGGGTTGTTTGAAGTTTTTGACGGATTATTTTTACCTTTTCATATGCCTCCTCAACCTATGGTATTGTTACCGGATCCATAACCTTTTTCTCTCGAATCTCATCCCAATGGATTAGGGATCGACACTTTCATCCATGAAGCACCTCATACGATGCCATGTGGATAGAAGCATGATAACTATTATTTTAGGCAAACTCAACTAATGTCATATATTGGTCTCAACTTTCTCAAAAATCCATGATACATGATTTTAGCATATCTTCCAGGGTTTGAATGGTTCTCTCTAACTATCCATCTGTTTGAGGACTAGGATCTCTATCAGATACTATACTTACTGGTATCCCGTGCAATCTTATAATCTCATCTATATAAAGTTTGACAAGTTTCTCCAATGGATATTTCATTTAACTGACAAGAAATGTGCAGACTTAATCAATCGGTCCACTATCACCAAAAATCGCATCATGACCTTTTGTATTCGTGGCAACCTTGATACAAAATCCATTGTTATGTGTTCTCACTTCCATTCAAGTATCTCTAGAGGCTATAGCACACTCGAATGTTTTTTATGCTCAACCTTTACTTGCTGACAAGTGAGACATTTTTGGACAAATTGAGCAATCTCTAATTTCATGTTATCCCACCAAGATAGACTCTTGAGATCTTGATACATCTTACCACTGCCAGGATTTACCATATATCTGGAACGGTGAGTTTCTTCTAAGATTTCTCTCTTTAGTTTATCATCCTTTGGCACTACATTTCATTTTTGAAACCGTAAAATGCCATCCGGACCTAAATTGAAGTCGGGTAACTCTCTCTTTTCCACTCTCTTCAACCATTTTTGCACCATTGGTTCTTTCTTTTGGAACTCTTTAATTCGATCCAATAATGTTGACTTCACCATAATATTGCCAAAGTTAACTCTCCATAGCTCAAGACGAGGATTCCATTCACTAACATCTTCTAACAGGTTCCATTCTCTTATAATTAAACCTACTAGCTGAGTTTTCTGACTTAAGGAATCTGCCACTATATTGGGTTTTTCCGAATGGTAATTATTGGTACAATCATAATCTTTTAAGAACTCTATCCATCAACGCTGCCTCAGGTTTAATTTCCTTTTGAGAGAGTAAATACTTAAAACTTTTATGGTTCATATACACCTCAAAAGTCACCCCATACAAGTAATGTAGCAATTTCTTCAAAACAAATACAATGACTGTGAGTTCTAAATCATGGATCGGATAATTTTGCTCATGAGCTTTTAACTTCCAAGAAACATAGGTAATTACGTTTTGATTTTGCATTAAAATACACCCCAAACCTTCTCTCGAAACATCCGTATATATCGTATAAGTATTCTTTCCATTTAGCAGGGCTAACACTGATATCATGGTTAACCACTTCTTAAACTCTTGGAAACTATTTTCACACTTAGTGTCCCAAATGAATTTACTCTGCTTCTTAGTTAATTTTGTTAAAGGCCCTACAATTCTTGAGAAATTCTATATAAACCAACGGTAATACCCTACTAAATCCAAAAACTACGAACCTCAATTGGATTCTCCGGCTACTTTCATTTGGCAACAGTTTCAACTTTAGTTGGATCTATTGTGAGTCCATCATTTGAGACTATATGGTCTAGGAATGATACTTTGTTCAACCAGAACTCGCACTTGCTAAATTTGGCAAAAAGTTGATGTTCTCTTAGGATTTGTAATACCATCCTCAAATATCGCTAATGCTCTTCCTTTGTCTTTGAATACACCAAAATATTATTAATAAATACCATGAAAAACTGGTCCAAGTAAGGTTTAAACACTCGATGCATTAAATCCATGAATGCAGTTGGGGCATTAGTTAATCCAAAAGGCATCACCGTAAATTCATAATACCTATATCGAGTGTTAAAAGCAGTTTTTGGCACATCCTTCTTCTTAATTGTTAATTGATAATATTCTTGTCTAAAATCCAATTTAGAAAATATCACAGTCCCTTGTAATTGATCGAATAACTCGTCAATGTGAAGCAAAGAATATTTATTCTTAAAGGTCACCGCATTCAAACTCCGATAATCGATACACAATCGCAAACCTCCATCTTTCTTTTTAACAAAAAGCACTGGAGCGCCCCAAGATGACTCACTCTCATGTATAAATCCCCATTCTAACAAGTCTTGCAATTGCAATTTCAGTTCTTAAGTTCAGCGGGCACCATCCAATAAAGGGTTTTTGAGATAGGAATGGTTTTAGGTGCTAGATCAATCTTAAACTCTATTTCTCTCTCGAGAGGCAATGATACCAATTCATCAGGGAATACATCTGGATATTTATTTATCACCGACATATCATCTAGTTTAACTTTTTCTCTTGGGGTGTTGACTAGAAAGGTTAGATACACGTGTGCCCCCTTATTCAACAATTTCCTAACACTAACTCTCGAAATAAGGGCAGATGAGACTAAAGTACCCCTCACATCTAATTTTAAAGTTGCCTCACTTGGTACACAAAACTCAACCACTTTCATTCGACAATCTAACTGAGCATGATAACGAGTCAACTAATGTATACCTATGATAACATCATACCCCTTAATAGTCAGATTTATAAGATCTACTATCAATTTTCGCTCACCAATTCAGATCTCACAATTTCTATACACCTCATTGACAAGCAAATATTGATCACCCGTAGGTATTCTTACTTCTAAATCATATGGCAGCCTTGATACGAACTTGACCCAGCAAGAACCTATCTTGAAGAACCAAGTCGATCAGGCAGCGGAAGGATCTATCTTGATCAGGTTATGGAACAATAACTACCTTGCTAGACCTAAAGAGAACCCGTCTCTAGAAACCTAGTGGATTGGTTATTGGTTAAGGAACAATAACTAGCTTACTAGACCTAAAGAGAACCCGTCTCTAGAAACCTAGTGGATTGGCTATTGGCTTGAAAGAACAAGATGACGTAATCATCTTGCCTTGAACACCACAAGTATTCAAGCTAAATACTTGATACAGTTCAAGAAGAAACTCAAGTTCCATCAAGGAACTCCATAAAAGGAGACAACTCTCTTTTTACTAATTCATCTTCAATATCATGTCCTCAATAGTTAAATAAAGTTGGCTATTTATAACCTTACAAGACTCAAAACCCTAATCTAAATTGGAAACAATACAAACTTCCTTATTTGACTTGACACAACTTCTTAAATAAATTTGGAAACAATTAACTACTTTCCTAAAACTATAATTCAATTAGAATAAGAAACTAACTGACTCAATTGGCTTAACTATGGTCAACATGACCTTAGCCTTTATTTCCCTTAATAACTCAAGACTAACTAACAAGTATTGCTGGAAACTTACTTAAATAAATAACAAGAAATAAGCATGACAAATCTTCAATGATTCTTGAACCCGATTGCACCATCAACCATCAATTGAATTTCCTTGAATTTGAAGGGAATCCAAATCTTCATGTTCTCATCATTCCCCTCCTCTTGAAAGACGATTTGTCCTCAAATCGAGTGCTTGCTTACAAAGGAGTAACTCGGAGAATGTCTTGATAAATGCAATCCAAGAACCATGTCGCCAACTCAACTTGATTATGAACACGAACCATTGCACATGTTCCATTTGTCAAGAATATCTTCACCCAATTGTACTTGGCCAGAATTTGGAAGTCAACCAATATTTGAAAATCAATCAAGATTTGGCAATCAATCAAGATATCAATCAAGATTTGAAAACCAATCAAGATTTGGAAATCAATCAAGACACAACTCACTTTGGAAACAAACACAAGGAAAAAAAAAATTCTTTTTTTCGGATGAACAGTTCTGCTACAGTACTATGAACAATGTTGCTACAGTAGTAGCGGATGAACGGTACTGCTACAGGCGTGAATAGTGCCGATGAACAGTATTCCGTGAACAGTTCCGATTTTTTTTTTCTTTTGACGACTCGACACAAGGTTACGACTTCACTTGGAAAAAATTTAATGGGAGTTAAACCCTTGAAAAACCTGTTTTCAAGAATGTAATCACGCCACAAAATTTCAATCTCGATCAATCACAGGGTTGGTTAGACTCAAGTGATAAAATCAAGAAAACAAGAATCAAAATTTTTTTTGTTTCTTTTAAATCAAAAGGTGGCTAGGGTTTTGTTAGAAAAATAAATAGAAAACAAAAGAAAACAAAAGGATATTAACCTGAAACAAGAGCCGAAGCTCTGATACCAGATGATACGAACTTGACCCAGCAAGAACCTGTCTTGAAGAACCAAGTCGATCAGGCAGCGGAAGGATCTATCTTGATCAGGTTATGGAACAATAACTACCTTGCTAGATCTAAAGAGAACCCGTCTCTAGAAACCTAGTGGATTGGTTATTGGTTAAGGAACAATAACTACCTTGCTAGACCTAAAGAGAACCCGTCTCTAGAAACCTAGTGGATTGGCTATTGGCTTGAAAGAACAAGATGACGTAATCATCTTGCCTTGAACACCACAAGTATCCAAGCTAAATACTTGATACAGTTCAAGAAGAAACTCAAGTTCCATCAAGGAACTCCATAAAAGGAGACAACTCTCTTTTTACTAATTCATCTTCAATATCATGTCCTCAATAGTTAAATAAAGTTGGCTATTTATAACCTTACAAGACTCAAAACCCTAATCTAAATTGGAAACAATACAAACTTCCTTATTTGACTTGACACAACTTCTTAAATAAATTTGGAAACAATTAACTACTTTCCTAAAACTATAATTCAATTAGAATAAGAAACTAACTGACTCAATTGGCTTAACTATGGTCAACATGACCTTAGCCTTTATTTCCCTTAATAACTCAAGACTAACTAACAAGTATTGCTGGAAACTTACTTAAATAAATAACAAGAAATAAGCATGACAAATCTTCAATGATTCTTGAACCCGATTGCACCATCAACCATCAATTGAATTTCCTTGAATTTGAAGGGAATCCAAATCTTCATGTTCTCATCAAGCCTCTCGACTTTCACATCGATGGCACACATGAAATTAGGGTTTACAAAAGAATGAGTGGCACTAAAATCTATGAAAACCTTAGCCAGACGATGAAAGATATATCTTCTACTATCTTAGATGGGTTAGGTACTTGTTTCTAGTCCAAAACATATACTCTGGTGGGTACTTTGGATCTATTCCCTCCTATATTTGGTTGTTTAGGGTTTGACCTGTCTGACTACTGGGTGTCACCGAAAATCGGACAAGTTGCAATCTGGTGCTCAGTACTTCCTCACCATAAATATTTCTCTACCTTCTACTAACAATTATCCTCAATATGATTGGACTTTCGACAATATCCACAAAATGAACGAGGGGTTGATGTTTGACCTCCTTGTGAGGCACCTCTCAACTCCCCTAGATGTCCCTGAAATTCTCCCACTACCAGCTCCTCAACCCTCCTTAGGGGGCGGCATATTCCGATCACCTTGTCCCTACCCTTGGCCTTCACTAGGCGCACCTCTCTTTCTTGCATGAAAAACCTTTACCTACGCCCTCGCAATCTCAATCCTCTGGGCCTTCTCAAGAACCTCTGTGAATGTATTAATTTGTGCCACCACCAAAGCCTCTTGTATTTCTACATTCAACCCTTGTACAAACTACTTCACCCTCCTTTGCTTCGTAGTTACCAATTCAGGAGCAAATTTGGATAATTTAGTGAACTGAGTTTCATACTCAGATACACTTAAGACTTCTTGTCGTCGTCCAATGAAATCTTCCTCCCTTTTCTCCTAAACTATGGGTGGAAGATATTTCTCGTTAAACTCTCGTATAAAGTTCAACCAAGTCCACGCTATCTGTCCTCTCTCCTACTTAGTCCTAATCACATTCCACCAAGCTCGAGTTGGTCTTTCGAATCAAAATATGGCAAAATTCACTTGTTTTTCTTCCGTGTAATTCAAGGCGGTAAAGATATTGATAATTGTTTCCAGCCATATCTCCGCTACTTCTAGTCTGGTCCTCCAAGAAACTTGGGATGCGAGAACTTTTGAAACTGCTCTAGGACCCTATCTTTCCCTAGGTCCCTAGATTGGTTAATAGGGGTTTGACCCTACTGCTCCACCAACTGTGCTAAAATATTAGTCATTTGTTGGATTGCCATTGCTACCTGATCTCCTACTTGGGCCCTTGATTCAGGTTGTTACTCGATCGTTGCATGTCTTTCTTCCCTGAGTTCTTGTACTTGTCTACCCCCACGTCCACGGCTAGTACCATATCCTCGACTAGCCCCACGTCCTTGACTTCGTCTACCTTCCATATCTTTTTTTTAAAATAGACTATGGCAAAAGAAAGTAGCTATAAATACACTATATTAGAATAACACAATATACTTAAAGTAAAATACACTATATATATATCGCACAAGTTTTCAATACCTAGTCACAAGATATTATATATATAAACCCAATAAAGTCAAGTACATATATCAAAAACTATAGTACACCAAGCAAAACAAGTGTTATATGCATCAACTTTATCAGATCAATAACAAAAGTATATGTAGGCAAAACAAGGACACAACAGGTAATCTCAATCACCCCAGTCCCATCATATAACCCTAATGTTCTAGGTCCCTTGTCTAGTTCATCACCGAACTAGCTAATCCAACTTCCTCCTCAGGTGCAGTCGACTCCTTCTCAGGGTCCTCCTCAGGTTCTAGGTCAAATTCATTAGAGGCCACATTTCCTTGGCCTTCTTCAACTACGTTCACTTGAACCACTTCCTAAATGAGCATCCCACACTCAGTTAAGATATTCTCCATTGTCTCAAACTCTCAAATTCTACCCCCTTGTATCCTTAACACTGCCCTTAGGGGCTCAATCTCAGTTTGAGCTCTACGATTGGCACTAGCCAACCTTCCCCTCTCATTCGCTATGGTGAGAACTACCCAATCAGGATACGATTAAGTTCGCCAGTAGTCACAACGTCTCACCCGGCATCCTGGGGCCCAACGACAAATAGGATCCCCTGATGATCCTAGTAACTAAAAACTCGACGAGGCCGTTCGGAACTCCTGTTCTCACCACCTCCTTCCATTGCTTACAATACAAGCAGCATCAAAAGAGCGAGCAATTTAGACAAGTAAAGCTAAGTTAGCCACCTATTTTCTAGGGTTTCATACTTAGACATTCACATGTGACCCGTTACTACTAGAAGACATTTAATCCGCCCAGCCCAATTCAAATCTAGGATCTAATGCCACCTGTGACGACTCCACCTCTCCCTAGGGCATACCCTAGGGTTTTGCGGAGCACCTGTCTAGTTCTTGTCAGGACTCATTCAAACAATTTCAAAAGTAAAAGAGACAGTAGCTCCCAAACTCAAAAAGTACATTTAGACACTTGACTATCTCAAATATCCATACATACACAAATGTAACAAAAGATATAAGTTCTAGTTGAAATCCTAACCCTAATCGAGCACTAATGCTATTACAAAATACAAAAGTCAAAAGTCTAGACAAAATCCAGTCTCTCGCCCAGGGTTGCACCCCCTATAGGGAAAACAAAACTAACGGAATAAGCCATAGCTCAGTGAGCTTCCAAGACACCATGCAGACCAAGTAACACCAAATAACAAGTGGCAAATATGCATAATTTAAATTTCAAATCCAAAAGGAAGTAAAAGTTCATAAGTGGAAACGTTAACACTTCATGTATAAGGATATGGTTTGCCCTTGCGAGCTAATCTGATCGTTGCGGATTGGATCGGTTGACACTCTGTCAACCCTAGAAAGGTAGTAATAAATCCAATAGAGCACCACTTAACTCCCATCTCCATCTACCAAACAAACCTCCTACCGAACCCGAGCTCCAATAGTAACAGTGGGTGGTAATACTTGAGTATATCGAATCCAGTGGACCATATCTAGTGGATACACAACAAACAATAATAGTACCTATGGTTCACCAGTCTTCTCGACCAAACCCTTGCTAGATCGATTCGACCAACTAACCAATAGGGTTGGGATCACAGGCAGTATTCAGGTCATACATATATACATCAAACCATTCATAATCAGCATACAGTAATTAGTCAAATTATGATAAGTGCGATAAAGTACACCTTTGCCCAACCAAACAAGTCAAGTACTGTCCAATCACATTAAGAAAGCATTGCATTCAAGTATCAAGTTGAGTCATGCAAGCGGAGACGCTCACCAATGATTCACTATTTGTCAAAATCAAGCTCAAGTCTAATCTACTGACTAGAGTCAAAATTTGTGATAAAATGTCATATAGTAACATGTAATCAAATAGGGTTTCAAAATATACGACCTTCATTTATTAATTTCAAAGAAAACCAAGTAAATAGAACTTATTTAAATGGTAATCATAATGCTTGATAAACCCTAGAAAATAAATGCCCGTTCTTTTGGTTTTGGTAAAAAATGATTGAAACTTTTAAGTTTATAACTTGATATATGTAACTAGAAAATCTTCATTAACGTGACCATTTTTATCGTCAAAAGCTGAAACAGGGTTTTGACTAGTTGAAGGTACTTTGATCATTTATTAGTCTACAGAGTTTCAAATTGGATGATTCTTGATGCATTGGAAAGCTCATTCAAAGGACTACAACTTTCATGTTTTGTACAAGAGTTAATTCAATCTCCATTATTGAGAATATATCAGTGAAACTTGGCACAAAAAATAGGGTAAGGATGAAGATTGACAAAAAATAAGCAAACCTACAAACAGGCAAAAAATGGGGTCAATACGCGACCTCAGGTCATGTTTTCAAGGTCACGTGTTCTTGTTTTAGGGATGCAACTTTCTCTGCAACTTGAGTTCTATTTATACAAGTTTTTTGACCAATTTTTCTACAAGAAATCCGGCTGGATATGAGAATCGAGGAAAATTGTAGAAACAATTTTTGGGTGTTTTAAGAGCCAACTTTGCCAACTAGAAACAACTAATTTGTGGCTTGAATCTTTCTATAAATAGAGGCCTTAACAAACATTTTGATAACTTTGAAAGGCCCAAAAAATTTTACAAAAATTTAGTCTTCACTAGAATTTTCTTAGTTCATTAGTTAGTATAGTTTATCCTTCTTGTATTTCTAACTAGATTTGGATGAAGATTTGATGAGCAAAGGTGGAGAGATGGATGTCATGTGAAAGGGTGACTTTTTTCCTATCACTTTCTCTTTTGTATTTGAGTTGATGTTTAGTTATAATACAAGTTTGGATCTTATTATTCATATTTAGTTAAAGTTTATGCCTAGAGTTATAGATGAACTTGCTATATCTTATTAGTGATATTTACTTGGTTATCTGATTATATTATTTTGAACAAGTTATTTATCATTTTTTCTTTTCTAATTATGACTCACCGGCCATTAATTATGATAATTTTAAGGTGTTAAGTTTGCAATAAAATTGGGATTTAACACTAGTTTAAAAAAGTGATAAATTTAGGGAGTTCACTAATGAGAGTAGAGGTGCACTTGTGTGACTTTAGTGACTTATTTTATGTAATTTTATAGGAGAAATGAACTTGTAATTAATTTCATAACCAGAGAGTAGGTATGGCTTAATTACAAGTATACTTGATTCATTATGAGAGTAGGTTTCACATATATTAGGAAATTACGCCTAACCAGCCAAAATAATAACATTTAATTAACCAATAATTTCATTTACAAGAGTAGTGAAGAATTCCATATATTTAGGAGCTTTCTATTATTTTTTTATTATTTTTATCTCATGTTTATAGGTAGATTTAATTTTTTGCACTTGTGATAGTATAAATAATAAAGAAGCTCGAAAATCACTGATAATTGACAATCTTCCTTGTAGTTTTACTGCTTAATACCCTATATTCAATCTCTACTAGTATATTTACAAATAATCACGTGTGGGGTATTTAGAATTTTATAAATGTAAAATTTGATTGTGGAATGAGTTTAATTATTATATGCATACCCTGCACTCATCACTTTTTCTTTTCCGAAAGAAAGAAGAATGGCATTTTTCTTTTTCCCTTTTCCTCTTGACACTTCATCGTAGAGGTGCACTTATGTTGCTTTGAGACTTGTTTCATGTCATAAAGGTACACTTGTATGGTTTTAGTGACTTGTTTCATGCAATTTCGTAGAAGAAATTAACTTGTAGTTAATCTCATAACCACGAGAGTAGATATGACTTAATTACAGGTATAATTGATTCACTCGGAGAGTATGTTTCGCATACATTAGGAAATTATGTCATAACTAACCAAGATAATAACATTCAATTAACCGGTAATTTCATTTGCAAGAGTAGTGAAGAATTCCATACTTCTAGGAGCTTTCTATTATTATTTTTATTACTTTTATCCATGTTAATAGTGTAGATTTAATTTCTTGCACTTGTGATAGTCTAAATAATAAAGAAGTTCGAAAACCACTGATAATTGACAATTTTTCTTGTAGATTCGACCCTTAATACCCTATATTCAATCTCGACTCGTATACTTGCAAAAAATTGCATGCGGGCTATTTAAGATTTTATAAATACAAAATTTGACCATGGAATGAGTTTAATTGTTATATGCATACCCCGTACTCATCACTTTTTCTTTTCCTAAAGAAAGAAGAACGATATTTTTCTTTTTCCCTTTTCCTCTTGACACTTCATCTCATATTTGAAGAATGGTCTTGACAATGAATTCAATTTTTTGGCATGCAATTTCTTCAATGAAGATGAACTAAATGTATCATTCTTGTTAAGGAACAATGAAAGATCTGATTCAACTATAATTATGAGATCGAATTGATTATATTTATTTCTTTTGCTTATTGGTATTCGTATGTTCCCTAATTTAATTTCTTATGATTATTTTATTATTTGAATATCTAGGGTCTAGTATTTAAATTAATCTAATAACCTAGAACCAATTAGAGCAATTAAATCTGTAATTGTTTAAATGTTTTAAATTAGTGGCAACTGGCATGATTGGATTTGTGTTAGGGGGACATATGGGCTCACTTAAGATAATCCTCGCAGCGTGTTATTTGATTAAAATAGGGTTTCTCTCTTAAGACAATTAGAAAATTAAACTTTAAGGTTGTATCTAAAGTTATTTCTAAATTAGGGTAGTGGTTAATGGTCATACCTTAACTACCAATACGGTAAGGAGAAATTAATTGTCATTGTTTGTTTGTCAGTTATAACTTATTTATCAGTGAGTAAATAAAATTATTATTACACTAATGATCAATTGAGGGGAATCCAGGATTAGGAGGTGGATGAGGAATCTTACAAGACTCCAATGGTCATCTTTTAGTAGCTTTTTTTTTTTGTTGTTCTAAGGGAAGTTGCAAGTTTGCGTGCAAAGGTGTTGGCTCTATTAACTGGTCTTCATCTCTGATCTCAGAAGGGGTACGACCAGGTTAGAGTGCCATCTGATTCGTTGGTGTTAATTGGTATACTCCAATGGCATTTTCAGTGTCCTTGGCATATTCGCAGCGAGATAAGGCACATATAGCAGCTGATTGTAGATCCTGATATGTTCTCGCATTGCTTTCGAGAGACTAACAAGGTTACTGACAAATTATCTAAAGTGGGTGTATCTCATCCCTAGGATCATATCATGGTTTATGATAACCCACGACTACTTCCACTGTTGGCTAAGGGAGATGTCAGACTAGATCAATTACGATTTCCTTCTATAAGAAAATTTAAAGGTGTTGTAGTACACTCTTGAGGTAAAACCTAGTCCCCCTCTTGTAATTGCATGTCTTATGAATAAAAGCATAAATTTGAATTAAAAAAAAGAGTGAACCATTTTCAAAATTATTTCTTGACTAGAGATTTTTTTTTATTTGGCTAGAGATTATTTACTATTGATTCATTTTTAATATATTGTCATTTGGTATTTTTCTTTATTTGAGTTGATTAATTATTCCCATTTTATAAAAAATGTCCCTTACTCTATGCTCTTGAAGAAATGAATTTATCCCAATCCCTATGAATTTGATATTGCTCACCGCTATATACAAATTTTGTATTTTTCTTGAATAAGTATTTATTATTGCACAAAGTCAATACCTATCAACTACTCATAGGGAAATGATTAGACTAAAAATAGAGGATTAATTACTTTTACCCGGAAAGGTAGCAAAGAAAAAGATAGAAAGACCATAGAACTTGTTGTCGGTGCTATCTCCTTGCAATGGACTCAGACTATGAAACCCAAAAGCAGATTTTATGGGCTAATAGACTGTTCTCTTTCATCTTTGATTTCCCATTCCCTAGGGAAAAGAAAAGGAAAGCCTAAATTCCTAGGAATTGTATTGGACATCATAAGTAGCATAGGAGCAAAATCATATCTAAAAATTAATTTTTTATATAAAAATGCCATGGTTGGGAAATGATACACGGTATGGTTGAGAATAATCTGATGGCTATCCATAATTTTGGGGGAAAATCATTGATTTTGTGGGGGAGCAATAAATCTAATATCACAAAATTCCCACAATTGACTCTTTCAGAATACAATTATCATGTAGGCAACCAATTTGTGTAAAAAAAAAAATCAAAGAGAAATGGCCTTGACTTGACATCAAAGAAATAAGAAAACATGGAGCGGTGTTTGCAAGTGCAGCTCAACAGCTCTCTTTTTAGTACGAGACAACAATGGAAGAAAGGAAACAGGCAGAGGACCATAAAAGTGCAATTGAAAAATTGGAAATCACTACAAATAGTTAGTGTGACGACCCCACCTTCTCGTAGGACATACCCTAAAAGTTAGCGGATCACCTGCCTGGCTCTCGCCAAGACTCGCTCACTTACATTAACTTTAGAGATAACATTTTGATAAACCAAAACCAAACGCTCAAATCTCTTACAATACCAAGTTCAATACAAAAGTTTCAACCTTAATAAGATACTAAAAGATGTACAATCACAAAAGTCTTCTTGCTATCTACCTAAATCTCTCGATCAATCCCTGACCACCAATCTCCTGTAAGGAAAACAAAGCTAAAAGGTTGAGCCAAAACTCAGTGAGGTTTGCCGAGCAAGTAACATTTAATAAACATTTAAATTAGTACAATTAAGCAAGTAGTGCACATTTCACTGTACCATCACTTTCATTAAGCAATTGAGGAAACACTTCACTAAACAATCACTTTTTAAAAGGATACGGTGCTCGCATTAGAGCCACTCCAATGTCATTGAGCATTCATTTCAGTGTCAAGACACACTCATTTCACTGTCATTGTACATTTATTTCAATATTGCGCGCATTCATTTCAATATCACTGTACTTTCTCCCAATTCACGTCCTTATGTCCTCCAAAACAATAAACAATCCCCTACATTCAGTAATCAGTGCAATGATCTCCCAACCTCGTGATAATACTCGAGTATACCGAAACATTTACCCAAAGCTATCGTCCTACCCGACCAAGCCCTTTGCTGGCTCGAATAGTCCGTTGAACAGAGGGTTTTGGGGCCCAATTCAGCCGATGCGGCGAGGTACACATACGGCTTATATTCATGCACGCTTACAGTAACATTCGGTAAATTATCGACCTTCAAGTTCAACTAAACCGAGTGTGATAAAGTACACTCCCGACAAGAAGGCAAGGGACAATTGAGATACACTTTACACTGAATCATTTAGTAATAATTCATAATAAGCACATTTGTCACATAATTTCACTTAGGTACACATAAGCAATTTAACACATAAATTCGGAAAACACTCACCAAAGATTCAAATGACTACTCTCGAGTCTCGAGTTGGTTTCCTGGTTCACGGCTACTTCCTGGTACAAGTCAATAATACTTCAAGTTTTCATCCAATAACTTCATTTTTCACTTGATTAAATCACCAACTACTTAACTTACATTTAATCTAACATGAATTAGGATAAGAAACATTTAATTGTAACCAATGTTTTGTGTAAACTATGCACACAAATCAGTCTTAACTATCACAGCTTTTAAGCAATCCCTTAGCTATGTATATATCGGTCCAATGTTTGCCGTTTCACTCAAGTTCCTCCTTCCAAGTTTTTATCCCAACTAGACATGTTAACCACGTTTATTAAACTACAAATGAGCCTTGTACAGAACATAAAAGATGGTGCAGCTCACTTAGAGGAAAAGAAAACTGATCAGTCTATTTTTTTTTCTTCTCTCTCGACTGTGAAGTAAGGAACTACGCATTTCATATATAGCTTTTCCTCCCTAATTCATTCAGTTTAAACCCAATTCATTGAGTTAATATACTGATTAAACTACAGAGTATCATCAAATGTCAGGTAAGAGAGTTCACAGAATTGAAATTGGAAAGGAAAAATGGTTCTCACTTAATTCCCTCCCTCTCGGCTATCCTTCTCTCTCTCAACAGATTGCTTCATTTTTGTTCGTTAAAATCCACATGCAAGAGTTGGTTGCTAAACTACAGAGTACCCTCAGCAAACACACAAGATGGCAGCCAAGGAAAATCAAAACAACACTGGTTCAGCTCTCGATCTTCCTCCCTCTGCATTTTTTCCAGAATTTTAGCAGCAATCACTTAACACTATTTTTTTTTCTCCAATAATCTCTTCAGTTCTTGCTCAAATCTTCTATGCATGTTCAGACCAAGCTATTATACATCATATATTACAGTTTAACATAGATAATCAAGACCAAAATCATGAAGACAGGTAAGAATCTGTCCATTTTCTCTCTCGGATAACCTGGAAAATTTTGCAGCAGAAAGCTTCCCTCGGCTTCAATCCAAGAATCCAACTTTCCCCCAAGTTTTCTTCAACTAAACCTCCCAAACATCAGAAGCCAACGTATTACATGCAAAATCTACCATTAGTTTCCATTTTTTGTTCAATAACAACAGGCTGCAACTCAGCCTGCAAGCTCTCGGTTTCCAACTTCAGTCCAGCTTCTATTTTTCTTCTTTAACAGATTTTTCCTTCGGTTAAAACTCGTTATTCCCTTGCTAAAACTAACATGCATTCAATCTATTCTCTGATATTTAGTAAATAAAGGGTGGTTACAGAATTTTCTTTACCTGATTTCCTTTAAAACTCAGCAGATTGCAGACGGTTCCTATGCTTAGCTTCTGTTTTCCTCGAACTGCAACTGCTTGCTCTCTTCCACTCGGTGATAACTGATGAGGGATGAACTAGCAACATTTCCTCCTCCTATTACTCCCTTAGCTCTCGGTTTAGAATGATGGAAGGAGAAAGAAATGGTGAAGCTCTCAGTTTTCTCTCGGTTGCTGCTGTCCAGAACAGAGAAAAAAAATGCAGACTCTCTTTGGTTGCAGCTTCCTATCACTCTTTCTCTCGGTCTCTCTCCCAATCGATAACTCCTAAGCTGATCTCAGTCGGTGGGGAACAATTTCTAATCTCTCCACTCAGTTTTATTGCTAATATCAGACAATCCACAGCTTTCTCCACTCGGCTCTTACTCAATTGCTCAGAATACTTAGCTAGCCGCATGGTATTTTGGCTGAAGTCCTGAGGTCAATTCGGTCATTTAGCTGTAGTTTAATTGTTTTCAAGGCCTGAAATCTTATAATCTCATGTATGAGTTCCTAACTTTTGTTATATATATATTTACATCACTCCAAAATTTTTTATATATTCTCACACATTTAATTTTTAGGAAATTAACTAAACAAGTAGCTTAGCACTAAAATATGTTTAATTCATACCAATTACGGTATACACCATGTTTTTATTTGGTTCGTACAGTTTGTTTTATAAGTTTTAAATTTAAACGTTTAATTAATCTATGAATTGGTATATAATAATTCTAATGGCAAAAATGGAAATAATACTTGCATGGTTTACACAAAAATTTCTAGGGCTTTCACAGTTAGCTATTGTTATGGGAGCCTATTATTTCCAAAAGGTTAAACACATAATTTTAAGCAAAAGGATGAAAATGCTCCAGAATAGTTATAAATTGTTTAGACCAGAGTACACTTTATGAGGACTCGAAATTTTCTGGCTGTGGCAATGCCCAATATGCTGTTCAAAACTCTTTTTGTGAGGATGTTCTTGTTGATCCTTCCTTTCAGGACAAATTAGGTTCCTACCAAAATTGATTTATTCACAAAAGGGGGGGATAAAGTGTGTGTGTGTGAGAGAGAGAGAGAGAGAAGTTTGAGTAAGGGCAGCTCCAACAGTGCCATCCTAATTAAATCATGGAGCACACTCTTGCAGAGTATCTTATTGAAAGAACTCCAAGATGTTTCAGTTTGACAACTTCAACATTTCCAACATAGATACTGCTTTAAGCATCTAAAGAAGAAGTATCTTACAGTAACTCAGATGAATGAAGTACTTCATTTAAGAGATCCATGAAAACAAATAGTGGTTGCCCAGAATAAAGCTGCACAGATAAAAGAGGGGGGGAGGTAAAACACAGTTTGATTGTTCTTTACATGAATATAAACAGTTTTCAAAACATATATTGAACTGAAATATCTTGTCCTGCTGCTGCTGCTTGCATAACCATTCAGGTATAACATTTAAAAAAGCAACTAACTCTTCAACAATAGAAGAAATAATAAAGATGGGAACCTAAAACAAATGTATTAGCTTTTGCACAAACATGTCCAAAGTGTGACAGCCCCACCTTCCCCTAAGGCGAACCAAAGGGGTTAGCGGACTGCCTGTCCAGCTCTCGCCAGGACTAACGAGCAGTTACACGCGTTCTAAAATGTTTCGGGAAAATAAAAGCGCGCTCGGACAAGCCACAAGTATCAAAGTATCAAAATAAAAAAAATGAAAATGATGAATAGTGCCTGGAACAGCAGAATCCGGCCGGAGTCTGGCCTGATTACCGGCCGGATTCTTGGCCGGATACTGTCCAGTGGCGAACTTCCGGATTCAAAATTTTCCCCAAGCAATCCGGCCCACAATCCGCCCAGTTTCTGGCCGGATTCCTGGCCGGATTCAGTCCAGTGCCTTTCCGTCAAAAATTTTCTTTTGCCGTTTACAAGCCGAATCGATCCGAAGTCCAACCAAACATCAACCAAACATGAATACATTGAAATTCAACATTTACAACCACATTGACATGTCAAAAGCTATTCATCATGGATACACATGTTCGGTTTGCCAATCAAAAGATGAACCCAATACACATTAGGGTTTCATGCAAAGAGCTATTCAAAATAGACATATACATGGCTCAATTTGGCAACCAACAAGTATGATCTTCCAAAAATGATCATTTTCCTGTAAGAAAAACAAATGGAACGGAGTGAGCTAAAGCTCAGTGAGCAACTATCACATAATCAACAAAGATCACTTAAGCATAACCGTTCATTCCAAGTGCACAACTAATGAATAAAACAAATCAGTAAAAGGATACGGACGGCTCTCAAGAGCCCATTTCCACGCTTGCATTCTTGATCCAACCTCATTGACCCTCCGTCAATGTTAAAAGTACCAAACCGTAGACCTCACTTCACTTCCATTCCTTCCACCCAACATACCCCAACCGGGCCCGCACTCCAAGCAGTAACTTTAGGTGATACTCGAGTACACCGGAACCAAGGGTCTCATTACCACAAGATTCCCATTTCAGTCCCCGTGGCGAGTCAATTTTCACGACCAAGCCCTCGCTGGCTCGATTCAAGTGACTACCAACGGGGTCGAGCTCAGTAGTACAGTAGGGCCGTTGGATACTCGTCCAACCGACACCCAAACAATATCCCATGAATGGAATCCAATAACTCATATAGCAGTACAGTAATACAGTGAAACGGTAAACAGTCAGTCACAAGTATAAAAGGAATGAGGGCGGTCAAGTACACCCTCACCCTAATCATTTCCAATGGCCAAACAAGCCTTCAAGGCATCACAATCACATATAGCAAAGCCACATTATAAACATCCAAGTGAGTAGTATACTCACCACTCACGTAGGTGAGGTTTCATGCACCGCCGTCCAAAGTACGTCGTGCACTAACGTCACGCCCTAGAACATGTAAACAAAGACCATAAGACTCGACAACGAGTCATAAAGCCAAGCCAATCACAACCCCAATAGGGTTTCACATGCATATATAAGCATAATAGCAAACCAGAAATTTCAGCAATGCACTAACTTGACCTCAACAAAAAAAACAGTTTTCGTCCTCCTTTTGCGGTAATGGTACAAAATGCTCTACGCTTATCAGATGAGTGTGTAAGACCCACCATCTCGAAGCTAAAAGACAGGGCTACAACAATGTAGAAGGCCACTCAGTCCAAATCCTAGCACAACTAGGTCAAATATGCAGAATACCAAACCAGAACCGTAATTGCAGGTTTACAAATCACACTATGCTGTAATTAGTCCAACTCAGTCTATACAGGTCCAAATGCATTGATTCCAAAGGTATGCGGTAGCTAAGACATCAAGATACATTTCATCAGAAGACACCAACATCCAAATCCAAAGAAATTCCAGTCAAAACAGACGATTACTAGCGCAGTTTGCACATTCTGATCAACCCAGAACAGCAACAGTAAAATCGATATAACTCATTTTATGCTACTCCAATTGCCCTGAAATTTTACAGGCACCTAAAAAACATCAATACCTACAACTTTCATGTTTTAAGCAAAGGACAATTCGGCCTCTAACCATATGATCCAAAACCGGGCAGAAAAGGGGGTTATGAAACCCTAACTTTTCACATTTCAATCCAAACCCAAAATTGGTTGCAATTATCAATCATTCACACCTACTAGAGTCATAACCCTCATTACCAACCATCATAAATAACCACAACACCATGATCACATTAAACCAGAAAATTCATCAATAAAATAAAAACTTCACCAATTCATCACAAACCAAGAAACAAACCACAAATATCAACACTTTAGCCACCACTAGGCACAAATTAAACATCATTAGGTGTAAGAGGAAGTGTAATCATCACTTACCTAGTAAACAAGAGAGAGGGAGTTGTAGAACACCTTAGCTTCCTTAAAAAACTTCACCAAACAACTTACTAGCACCTAATGGAAGACTTTTATGAAGTAGAAACTAGTTGATGCAATTGGTTTGGAAGATTGAGCTAAATGGAAGCTTGAAAATTGGAGAAATCTTCTTCCTTCTTGAGCTTAAGAGAGTCGGCCACCAAGGAGTGAAAAATGGTGATTTTTAGTCAATTTTTGAGATATTTAACTTAAGGGTAAAAAGTCAAAAAGTCCAACCAATGAGAAAGTGCCACTTGGCACTCTATTAAATGCATTTCTATCCTTTAAGTCTCTCTCACATCAATCAAATCACCTCCTCTTCTTATCTCTTAACACCCGATAAATTTTACATAGTATCCGGAACTTAATCTTATTGGCCGAATTTTTCCGAACTTTTCGCACTAGTGGGGCCCACGTCCATTCTCTATCCTTATTTTGTCAAAAACTACCCAATGCTAGAAAAATCATCTAAAAACTATAATTACTCATAAAATCCACCAAGAAAATTTTCCTATGCCAGAAAATGCAGAAAACATGCAATTAAAGGGAAAAACCCTAGGAAAATTATTAGGGAAAATACGGGTTCTCACACTCTCTCCCCCTTAAAAGAATTTCGTCCTCGAAATTTCTCACCTTAACTCTCAAACAGGTTTGGATACTTCTTTCGCATCTCTTCCTCCACTTCCCAAGTAGCTTCCTCTATCCCATGGTTTCTCCACAGCACTTTTACTAACGGAATCCGCTTGGTTCTGAGCTCCTTGACTTTCCGGTCAAGCACTTGGACAGGTTTCTCTTCATAAGCAAGCGATTCATCTACTTCAATCTCCTCCGGTTGTAAGACATGGGATGGGTCGGGATGATACTTCTTTAACATCGAGACGTGAAACACATCGTGGATTCGAGAGAGACTGGATGGCAGTTCCAATCGATACGCGACCGCTCCTACTCTCTGCAGGATCTTGTAGGGTCCGACGTACCGTGGTTGAAGCTTCTTTCCTTTGCCCACTGTAAGACTTCGTAAGGATGTGATCTTGAGAAACACGTGGTCTCCAACTTCAAACTCCAAGTCCTTTCTTCGATTATCCGCGTAGCTCTTTTGTCGACTTTGAGCTGTTTGAAGTCGTTGCCGTATCAACTTGACCTTCTCTTGAGCCTCTTCCATCCATGGAATAGTTGCCGGGTCTAGTGCTTTCTTTTCACCAACTTCGTCCCAGTAAATCGGAGAGCGGCATTTGCGTCCGTAGAGAGCTTCGTATGGAGCCATCTGAATCGACGAATGGAAGCTGTTGTTGTACGCAAACTCTACCAAGGTCATGTGTTGACCCCAGTTGCCTCCAAAATCCAGAATGCAAGTTCGTAGCATGTCCTCTAGAGTTTGAATTGTCCGCTCTGACTGTCCATCCGTCTGAGGGTGATAGGTCGTGCTCAAATTGAGTTTAGTCCCCAAGGTTTCTTGAAACTTCTGCCAAAACCGAGATACGAACCGTGGATCCCGATCAGAGACGATGCTCACAGGCACGCCGTGTAGCCTTACGATCTCGTCCATGTACAGTCGGGCCAACTTGTCCATGGAATACTTCATGTTCACCGGCAAGAAATGGGCCGACTTGGTTAAGCGATCAACGATCACCCAAACGGCATCGTGTTCTCTTTGCGTCCTCGGCAAACCAGAAACGAAGTCCATTGTGATATTTTCCCACTTCCACTCGGGTATCTCCAAGGGTTGTAACAGACCCGATGGTTTTTGATGCTCTGCTTTCACCTGCTGGCAAATGAGACATTTTTGCACGTACTGAGCGATTTCCCTTTTCATATTGTCCCACCAATAGGTTCCTTTCAAGTCCTGATACATCTTGCTGCTGCCCGGATGGATTGTATACTTGGACCGATGAGCTTCCTCCAAAATTTCAGTTTTCAACGATTCAACCTTCGGTACCACAATTCGGTTTTGATATTTCAATATACCCTCAGGACTAAAATTGAAGTCCGTTGTTTCTCCCTTCTCCACTTTCTCTCTCCACTTCTTTACCATCAAATCTTCATTTTGTCCCTCTTTAATGCGTTCCAGTAGAGTGGAGGTCACCCTAACATTGCTAAATAGCACCTTATGGCTCCCAAGACAGGGTCTCCACTCACATACGGATTCTAATAAATCCCACTCTTTAATCATCAACCCCGCTACTTGCACCTTACGACTCAAGGCATCAGCTACCACATTTGCCTTTCCCGGATGGTAGTTGATTGTGCAGTCGTAATCTTCCAAAAATTCCATCCACCGTCGTTGCCTCATGTTCAGTTCCTTCTGGGAGAAAAGGTACCTAAGACTCTTATGATCCGAGTACACTTCAAAGGTCACCCCATATAGGCAATGCCTCCACTTTTTCAGAGCAAACACAACCGCGGCTAGTTCCAGATCGTGGGTCGGGTAATTCTGCTCGTGAAGCTTCAACTTCCTAGAGGCAAAAGAAATTACATTACGGTTCTGCATCAAAATACACCCTAGGCCTTCTCGCGACGCATCTGCATACACCGCGAACCCGTCCACTCCATTTGGCAAAACCAGTACTGGAGCCGTGGTCAATCTTCTCTTTAATTCCTGAAAACTTGTTTCGCATCGGGCGTTCCAAAGAAATCGACCATGCTTCTTTGTCAGGTCAGTTAAAGGTCCTGCTAGTTTGGAGAAATCTTTAATGAAACGGCGGTAGTACCCAGCTAGCCCTAGAAAGCTACGAATTTCCGTGGGAGTTTCTGGTCTCTTCCAATTTGTCACGGCCTCTACCTTTGCCGGGTCCACCGAAATACCTTCGTGGGAGATTACGTGCCCTAGGAATGCTACCTTCTCCAACCAAAACTCGCATTTACTAAACTTGGCGTACAACTGATGTTCCCTTAACGTCTGCAACACCACTCTCAAATGCTCCTCATGCTCCTCGCGTGTCTTAGAGTAGACCAAAATGTCATCAATGAACACAACGACAAATCGGTCTAGATAGGGTTTGAAAACCCTATGCATTAGGTCCATAAAGGCGGCAGGAGCATTAGTCAGTCCAAAGGGCATAACGGCGAACTCGTAATGCCCATATCTCGAGTTGAAAGCAGTTTTCGGTATATCCTCCTTTCTAATCAACAACTGATAATATCCTTGTCGGAGGTCCAACTTTGAGAAGACCACTGCTCCTTGCAGCTGGTCGAACAACTCGTCGATGTGGGGCAGTGGATATTTATTCTTGATCGTAACATTGTTCAGACCCCGATAGTCAATACACATCCTCAAGGTTCCGTCCTTTTTCTTCACAAATAGGACAGGAGCTCCCCAAGGAGACCCACTCTCATGAATGAATCCCCGCTCCAAAAGATCTTGTAATTGCAACTTAAGCTCCTTAAGTTCCGCAGGCGCCATTCGGTAAGGGGTTTTTGAGATAGGTGAAGTTCCAGGTAACAGATCTATTTGGAATTCTATCTCCCGTTCTGGAGCTAAAGCTACTAACTCATCAGGGAATACATCCGGAAATTCCCTCACTACGGCCACGTCTTCCACTTTTAGCTTATCCGTAGGGGTGTTAATCAAAAAGGCCAAAAATCCTTGCGCCCCTCTACTTATCAGTTTCCTAGCTCGAATGCCCGAAATCAAAGCAGATGAGGCTAACCTACCCCTTATATCCAACCTTAAGGTTGCCTCGCCAGGAATGTGAAATTCTACCACCTTCGTTTTACAATCCAGTTGGGCGTTATATTTGGCTAGCCAGTCCATACCCAGAATCACGTCATACCCCTTAATGGACAAGCTTATCAGGTCTCCTAAAAATCTCTTTTCACCTACCCATACCTCACAATCCCTATAAACCATACTAGTCACCAAACGTTGATTCCCCGTAGGTGTACTAACTTCTAGGTCATATGGTAAACTAGCAGGTTTTATATCGATGCCACACATGAAATCAGGGTTAACAAACGAATGAGTGGCACCAGGATCAATTAAAACTTTGGCAAAGCGGTGGAAAATAGGGATCGTACCTTCTACGACCTCTGACGACTCTGGGACCTGATGGGGCTCTAAGGAGTACACCCTAGCTGGCACTTTAGGTTTGGACCCATCTCCCTTCGCTGGTCCAGTATTGGTCCTCGGCGGAGGTTGGCTTCCCTTTCCATCTTGTTTCAGGACCGGACAAGTAGCCAATTGGTGGTCCGCGCTTCCACATCGCAGACATTTACCCTGTTTCCTCCAGCAGTTGTCTTCGGTGTGGTTTGGCTTCCCGCAATGCCCGCAGGGACCGCGAGGTGCTGAAGCCGAGCCACTCTGAGCATTTCCCCTTGGTCCTCGCCCAGCTTGGCCACCCCTGAATGGAGTCCCTCTACCTGAACCAGATTGTCGACCACCTCCCGTTCCTCGTCCAAATTTAGCAGGAGTGCTCTTCTCACCCTGTCCAGAACTACTCCCAGGAAAGCCACGCTTCTTCGCCTGGAAGTTTCGGACTTGCAACCGTGCACTTTCAACCCGTTGGGCCTTTTCTACAACCTCGCTAAACGCAGTGATTTGAGCCACCGCGAGGTCTTTCTGAATCTCAACATTCAAACCCTGAATAAAGCGCCTAATCCGTCGTTGTTCAGTCATGATTAACTCAGGCGCAAACTTGGACAGCGGGTGAATTGACTCTCATATTCCGCCACCGTCTGAGTCCCTTGGCGGAGCCTAATAAACTCGTCCTCCTTCCTCTCTTGGACTAGAGGAGGGAAGAACTTCGCATTAAACTCTCGAATAAAGTTCACCCAAGTCCTGGGCGTCTGCTCCCGTTCCCATTTCTGTCGGATCACGTTCCACCAGGAACGGGCCGCCCCCTCAAGCTGAAACACGGCAAACGTCACCTGCCGTTCATCAGGGTAGTGTAAGGCTGCAAATATGTCAACCATCTTTTCAAGCCATCTCTCGGCAACGTCCGGGTCGGGTCCCCCAACAAACTTCGGCGGAGCAAACTTTTGAAAGCGTTCGAGAGCTCTATCTTCGCTCTCGACATGATGGCCAGGGTTTCCGGGGTTTCCAGGGTTAGGGTTTGGGTTCTGGGCTTGTTGCTGCACTACTTGTGCTAGCAGGTTTGTCATTTGCTGCATAGCAGCAGCTATTTGCACATTAGGGTCGGCTTGGGGTTCAGGATCGGGTCCAGTCGAGGTTTCCCCCGTACCCCTAACCGGTGTGGGTTGTCTAGTTCCGCGCCCACGTCCCCGACCACTCCGAGTACCTTCCATAAGTTTTACTTGGTCTAGGCAAGAGTACTAAACCAAAGTAGTAACAAGGCATGTAAGTAACACGCAAAACTTTCACAATAACACATATTTATACATTGCAAACATGGTCACAAACATATATACAAGCCAAGCAAGATCAAGCCACACACATATATACAATCAGTCGAGTCAAGTACAGGCAAGTCAGAAAAACATAGACGATTCCCCGAGGATTGGCCTTATCAAAAGAAATTTACACGTAGCTAGTCAACAACCAAAACGACTAGCTAAGGCTCTATCCCTAACCCTATGTACATACAAAAACCACCAAACTATCCAAAAGAAGCCTAGAAGTCAAGGCCTAGTCAGTTGCCGGGGTCTGGGACCCAGGCGACGGGGTAGACTCCTCTCCAGCCTCGGCCCCCGCACACGAAGCCTCATCGCTATACTCCTCAAGGCCATCGTCACAAAGATTAAGGATCGACTCAGCGCGACCCCTAACCTTACGAGCTCGCTTAATCTCGCGCTCTCGAGCCTCCCTCAGTTGAGCGCAGAGATCGTCAACTCTATCCTCGACCTCAAGAACGTCGTATTCGAGCTCTTTAATACGTGCAGCTTGCTTCTCATTGGTCGCCCTATCCTGGATCGCCTCGACCTCAAGTCGAGCATTCTCTCTAGCCAACACCTTACGCTCCTTGTCCAGAGCAAACACAAGAGCGTTCGGATGGGAATACTTCGGTTTACATGCACACCGTCGAAGACGGTTAGACGGGCTCCAGCGGATAACGGCCCCTCCCGGCCGTATCTGATATGTGATCACGGGGAGTGCTCTGCGAGGTCTCACTCCCGAAGGACTAGCACTAGAGTCACCCTGTCCGGCCATCCTACACCACAAGAGCAATTACCGTAAATATAAGCTTAAAGGCCATAAACAACAAATCCTCAAATCAAACACCCAGGCTAATTCAAACCTAGGCTCTGATACCACCTGTGACAGCCCCACCTTCCCCTAAGGCGGATCAAAGGGGTTAGCGGACTGCCTGCCCAACTCTCGCCAGGACTAACGAGCAGTTACACGCGTTCTAAAACGTTTCGGGAAAATAAAAGCGCGTTCGGACAAGCCACAAGTATCAAAGTATCAAAATAAAAAAAAATGAAAACGATGAATAGTGCCTGGAACAGCAGAATCCGGCCGGATTCTTGGCCGGATACTGTCCAGTGGCGAACTTCCGGATTCAAAATTTTCCCCAAGCAATCCGGCCGACAATCCGGCCAGTTTCTGGCCGGATTCCTGGCCGGATTCAGTCCAGTGCCTTTCCGTCAAAAATTTTCTTTTGCCGTTTGCAAGCCGAATCGATCCGAAGTCCAACCAAACATCAACCAAACATGAATACATTGAAATTCAACATTTACAACCACATTGACATGTCAAAAGCTATTCATCATGGTTACACATGTTCGGTTTGCCAATCAAAAGATGAACCCAATACACATTAGGGTTTCATGCAAAGAGCTATTCAAAATAGACATATACATGGCTCAATTTGGCAACCAACAAGTATGATCTTCCAAAAATGATCATTTTCCTGTAAGGAAAACAAATGGAACGGAGTGAGCTAAAACTCAGTAAGCAACTATCACATAATCAACAAAGATCACTTAAGCATAACCGTTCATTCCAAGTGCACAACTAATGAATAAAACAAATCAGTAAAAGGATACGGACGGCTCTCAAGAGCCCATTTCCACGCTTGCATTCTTGATCCAACCTCATTGACCCTCCGTCAATGTTAAAAGTACCAAACCGTAGACCTCACTTCACTTCCATTCCTTCCACCCAACATACCCCAACCGGGCCCGCACTCCAAGCAGTAACTTTAGGTGATACTCGAGTACACCGGAACCAAGGGTCTCATTACCACAAGATTCCCATTTCAGTCCCCGTGGCGAGTCAATTTTCACGACCAAGCCCTCGCTGGCTCGATTCAAGTGACTACCAACGGGGTCGAGCTCAGTAGTACAGTAGGGCCGTTGGATACTCGTCCAACCGACACCCAAACAATATCCCATGAATGGAATCCAATAACTCATATAGCAGTACAGTAATACAGTGAAACGGTAAACAGTCAGTCACAAGTATAAAAGGAATGAGGGCGGTCAAGTACACCCTCACCCTAATCATTTCCAATGGCCAAACAAGCCTTCAAGGCATCACAATCACATATAGCAAAGCCACATTATAAACATCCAAGTGAGTAGTATACTCACCACTCACGTAGGTGAGGTTTCATGCACCGCCGTCCAAAGTACGTCGTGCACTAACGTCATGCCCTAGAACATGTAAACAAAGACCATAAGACTCGACAACGAGTCATAAAGCCAAGCCAATCACAACCCCAATAGGGTTTCACATGCATATATAAGCATAATAGCAAACCAGAAATTTCAGCAATGCACTAACTTAACCTCAACAAAAAAAACAGTTTTCGTCCTTCTTTTGCGGTAATGGCACAAAATGCTCTACGCTTATCAGATGAGTGTGTAAGACCCACCATCTCGAAGCTAAAAGACAGGGCTACAACAATGTAGAAGGCCACTCAGTCCAAATCCTAGCACAACTAGGTCAAATATGTAGAATACCAAACCAGAACCGTAATTGCAGGTTTACAAATCACACTATACTGTAATTAGTCCAACTCAGTCTATACAGGTCCAAATGCATTGATTCCAAAGGTATGCGGTAGCTAAGAAATCAAGATACATTTCATCAGAAGACACCAACATCCAAATCCAAAGAAATTCCAGTCAAAACAGACGATTACTAGCGCAGTTCGCACATTCTGATCAACCCAGAACAGCAACAGTAAAATCGATATAACTCATTCTACGCTACTCCAATTGCCCTGAAATTTTACAGGCACCTAAAACACATCAATACCTACAACGTTCATGTTTTAAGTAAAGGCCAATTCGGCCTCTAACCATATGATCCAAAACCGGGCAGAAAAGGGGGTTATGAAACCCTAACTTTTCACATTTGAATCCAAACCCAAAATTTGTTGCAATTATCAATCATTCACACCTACTAGAGTCATAACCCCTCATTACCAACCATCATAAATAACCACAACACCATGATCACATTAAACCAGAAAATTCATCAATAAAATAAAAACTTCACCAATTCATCACAAACCAAGAAACAAACCACAAATATCAACACTTTAGCCACCACTAGGCACAAATTAAACATCATTAGGTGTAAGAGGAAGTGTAATTGATGTGTGCACGGATGGCGAGATGGATAGCGGCTTTAACTCAAGACTCTCATAGAGACCTCGAAGGCTTGAAGGATTTTAATCGGGTTATCTACACCATGACCCAAGCCCATGAAGAGTCAAGTGGGCCTCCAAATGAGTTGGCCGAATAGGGCCTTAGGCCTTAGCAGTTATTTAGTAATTGATTAGTGTTTAAGTAAGAGCATGGGCCGGCCCATCTTGTCCCAAGACCATGGGCCGACTTTTCCCTTTCCTAGTCCCTTTAGGGTTTCAGTCACTTTAGCCTATAAATAGGCTTGCTTTGTAAGGTTTTAGGTAGACGTTTGATCAATAAAGTTTTGCATATTTTCGATTCTTTTTGAGAGAGAGATTCGACCCCTTTACTTGCTTTGGCAAGGGTTTTGAGCAGTCTTGCGTCCTGTCCTAGATTGTTCTACCGACCTATTCCCCTGGAGTATTCACCTTCATCGGAGTGTCGTCTACCGTCTTGAATCAAATCGTGTCGTCCGTTTGGTTCTAGATCCCGCAATTCCAAGCGTTGGACATCCTCGCTAGATCCTTGGGCAAACGTGCTACGTGTCTCGAAACGTATTGATCGAGGAACGTATCAGTAATCATCACTTACCTAGTAAACAAGAGAGAGGGAGTTGTAGAACACCTTAGCTTCCTTAAAAAACTTCACCAAACAACTTACTAGCACCTAATGGAAGACTTTTATGGAGTAGAAACTAGTTGATGCAATTGGTTTGGAAGATTGAGCTAAATGGAAGCTTGAAAATTGGAGAAATCTTCTTCCTTCTTGAGCTTAAGAGAGTCGGCCACCAAGGAGTGAAAAATGGTGATTTTTAGTCAATTTTTGAGATATTTAACTTAAGGGTAAAAAGTCAAAAAGTCCAACCAATGAGAAAGTGCCACTTGGCACTCTATTAAATGCATTTCTATCCTTTAAGTCTCTCTCACATCAATCAAATCACCTCCTCTTCTTATCTCTTAACACCCGATAAATTTTACACAGTATCCGGAACTTAATCTTATTGGCCGAATTTTTCCGAACTTCTCGCACTAGTGGGGCCCACGTCCATTCTCTATCCTTATTTTGTCAAAAACTACCCAATGCTAGAAAAATCATCTAAAAACTATAATTACTCATAAAATCCACCAAGAAAATTTTCCTATGCCAGAAAATGCAGAAAACATGCAATTAAAGGGAAAAACCCTAGGAAAATTATTAGGGAAAATACGGGTTCTCACACAAAGTACCAGAACTTCATAAATAGATTTGATATTTTGCATCTTCCAATAACAGTTTAGCCATAAAACTATATCCTAAAAATTGTTTGGATATCAATAAACAGTAAAAGAAACAACCATCAAAATCACTTAAAGATTCATTCTCCACATTGGCACCAAAATCTATTAGCTATTGCCATGCAAAACTAAAAATTTTCTCTTCTCATACATAGACATGAAACATGCAGTTAGAATGGAAATCCTACAAAAAAAATCATAGAATCATAATCATAATCAGCTCCCAAAATCATTTGCTCAAGAACATGCTCTATTGTCGACTTCCTAGTGAATTCATATTTGAAAAAATAATTGTTACTGTTGAGGTTCTTTAAGAGTACTATCCGTTGCTAATAGCCAATGACTGTAGTTGAATCAGTTGCTATAATCCAGTTGATCGAGAAGCAAATTAGATTCAATTTTTATGATATACAAGTAGAGAATCCATGGACTTAGACTAATCATTTCCTAACTTTATTTTATGAAGAACATGCTCAGTTTCCTACTTGATTAAATTATTTAACTCAAGCATGCTAACTTTGAAACTCTTGCTTCATAGAAGTACCAAAACTTTTTTGTCAATGCTGGAGAGTAGGCAAGTAAATAGCAAGAAAAATTGAATGAGGCAATTTTTTTTTCAAAGAACCTTCTCAAGAGATCCCAAAAACAGCATCTAGATTTAACGTAACATTTGCAATCAATCTAAGAACTAATTATTTCAAGTTTCAATAGACATTTCATCAAACAGTTAGTAGTCATGGGTTTTTGAGATTTCACATATTCAACACTCTTCGTAAGCCTTAGAAGCCGAAGGCAATGTCATATTGAAATCATGTCCCTAGATAATGAAGCAAACATAAAGTAAGTAATTGCTGGGATCATAAGAAACCTTAGATACGCGAGATACCCAACAAGTGGTGTGCTGCAGACCTTTCTTCTATGCTGAGAGCCTTCAAGACAATCAATAACAACAACTATAAACATGAAAAGGCCAGCAAAAAAAGAAAAAGGAAATAGAAAGGGATAGATCTTACCAAATAGGTAAATAAAATGCTACAAAGCATAATGGCTATTTTTATGCCTCTTCATTGGCATGCAAAAAGAAGAGAGCAGTAATCTCTACTTCTTTCTTCTTCCCTTTGGAAGAAAAATTCTAAATTATTGATAAATTAGAGAAAAGTCTAAATGACATAAATCAATATGTTGCTATAAATATCGCAGAAGAGAACTACATCATGAGCCATACATTATTGGGAGTAGGAAGAGCTTCACTGTGAAATTATAGAAATGTGTAAAATAAATCTCACATACCAAGTACTCTAGTTATAATATGATACATAGTGTAGGAAATTTAGCAAATTGTTAAAGAAAATTAGAAATTAGGACTTTGACAAAGAAATTTTTAATTGTGAGTCACAACTTCTAATTAATTCATCAGGTGAGTGCAGGAAAACCCTGCCTTTGGGGATGGTGTTAAACTGGGTAATAAAGTCAGGCATAAGGGTACTTGTTACCAGGCCCCAACTGATCGCACTTTGCATTCAAAGTCGAAATTGTCCTCTAACTCCTTTACTGCATTATCCCATGATTAATTTCTTATTCTGGAATATTCGGGGTATTTCACGTACTCCAAATCTTTGTAGATTAAAAAGGATCATTCATGAGTTCTTCGTTCAATTAGTGGCAATTTGTGAGCCGAACGTATCGCCAGGTGACATCCGTTTGATATGTGTAAGACTCAAAATGGATAGTTGGTTGGTTAATAGGGAGGGGTCTATTTGGGTGTTCTATCAAAATTGTTTTCATTGTGAGCATGTTGGGGAAGCTCCCCAGCATCTTACCCTTAAACTCACTTCCCAGTTCTGCCCGATTTATTTCTCTTTCGTCCATGCAAAGTGCACAGAGCAGGAGCGCACTCTACTCTGGTCAGCCTTGTTAGATGATAATCCAATGAATGATCCATGGCTACTGGCAGGGGATTTTAACGTCATCATTAGTGAAGAGGAGAAGCGGGGAGTTTTGCCTGTTATGCTTGATGAAGGAGTAGAACTGCGAACATTTATGGCTATGGTGGGAGTTGGTGATGCAGGATTCTCAGGGCCGCGGTTTACATGGTGTAATAATAGAGGAGGGCACGCTCGAATTTGGAAGCGACTGGATAGAGTGCTTTTTAACCCAATTGTGGCTCTATTGGGGATGAGTCTTTTGGTTTAGCATCTAAGCAGAGAGCCATCAGATCACCCCCCTCTTCTTCTCTCAGCTTCGACTAGGCTTGATAATAAGCCTAAGTCATTTTGATTTTTAAACGTCTGGACGTCGAAAGCAGGTTTATTGGATGTCATTAGGGAAAGCTGGGCAACCTACTTTCCGGGGAGACCGTTGCAGCGGTTGGCGGCCAAATTAAGGCATACTAAGCAGGGAATCCAGCGCTGGTCGCGTGAGCACTTTGGGAATATTTTTGATGCAGTGAAATGGGCAGAGAGCGCAGTAATGATGGCAGAGACAAATTTTGATACTGACCCATCACAACGGCATTGGTTAGCCCTGCAGGAAGCTCGAGCTGTCCTGCGAAACTGTGACGACCCCACTTCTCCCAAGGGCGAACCCAAGGGTATCGGCGGGCCGCCTGCCGAGCTCGCGCCAGGACTCAAAACTTAAAACAATAAAAGCCAGAAATCCAAAAGAGTACTCTACATACTATATACAATCCCAAAAGAGTTATAATTTACATTCTCCAAAAGTACCTGCTCACACTATTACATCCTTATCACAACAACCAAAACCAAAACGTAGACCCTAAGGAGGGTCCTTATACAAACCACCAAAACTAAAACAAAAACAAACATACGATATGTCCAACTATTACAATCAAACCTAACTATACTAGTGTAGGTGTCAAAAGTCCCCGCGTCGGCCCCTGCTAAGGAAAATAAAAGGAAAGGGGTAAGCTATATGCTTAGTAAGTAAACAGGGGCGAAAGCATAAATTTCACGTACACAGTAAGAGTAAAGCAAAAGCAGAAAAGTATCGTCACATAATAAGGATACAGGTGGCTCCAAAGCCAGATCGTTTGACATGTGTGACCTCCTGCCGACACTCTGTCGACCTCAAATAATGGTCCGTAGAATTTCACTTGTACTCCCACCATACACCTTATCACCCTCTCTGGCCAGGCACCTCACAAACTTGCTCGAGCGAACGAAATTGAGCTTGGTTCACAAGCTCGGGTCACAAACTTGGTCCACATAATCGGTGAACCGGATTCACAAACTTGGTGACCTCAAACCAGGTTGGACTAACTTCGACCAAGCCCTAACCGGCTCGAATAGTCCATCTAGGTCATGAGATTGGGCCCCAAACTCACAAACTTCACAAAATTTATTCAAAAGTCACCCCGAGCCACAAGCTCAAGGGGTTTAGTTCCAAAAAGATTCATATACATATGTCATGTACAAATATGTGTGCAAACTAGGGTTTAGGTCCAGTGCGATAAAGTACACCCTCGCCTAGGTACCCTTTTCATACTTATCGAAACACATAAACAACTAACACGTAAGAGCGGCCTGAATACTTACACAACGAACAAAAGAGCAAATTTCAAAATTTGTGCCGCGAAGAGTAGCTAGTAGGACCCACCGGCACCACCTAGCTCACCACCGTCTGAAATAGAAGATTGCGTCACATAATATCATAAACGGCTACTAATATACCTAAAACAAACTAAACGGCAAAATCGGCACATGCAAGTGCGGAAACGGCAAAACGGAAACGGAAATGGCGGCCTAGCCACCTTGCCATCAAAACTGTTTTGGGCCTAATCGAAGCTACGAGTGTCGGATCAAGGTACATGAGGTACCGTTGCGAAGCTAAGATAAAAGTCTATAACTTTCATGAAGACACCTAACTCCGGATCTGAACAGAGATGGGTCGAAAGTGCAGAAAACCGTTCCAGGAATTTGCACTCAGAATAACGGACAGAGTATGTTTGCTGGACGATAACTCCCAGCTCACAAATCGAAATCAGGAAATTCCAGAGGCATTAGAAAGCTGAGACATAAGGCTAAAACTTTGATGTTTTGGCCAAGACCTGAATCCACTCAGAACAGAACAAAAATTGAGTGTCAAAGTACCCGTCAGGACTGTCCTGATTCCAGGCAGTTCTGACGATCGATCTTGTTTTGGTCGTAACAGGAGGTACGGAACTCCGATTTCGACGCACTTTATACCGTTTCGAAGCCAAAACCAAGATCTACATTTCTCATGAAGGAGTCAAAACCCAGATCGCACAGGATCAAAACCGAAAAAGTCACAGGCAGAAGCTAAACTAAAAAACGCACAGAATCTGATGGTCAAAACAGGCTTGAGTATTTCGTCTATAACTCAGGTTACGCTAATCCGATTGACCTGAAATTTTACAGGAATATGCAAGACATATAAGGCTACAACTTTCATGATTTTAGGAACTTCTGAATCTGCACGCAACATCAAGAAAAATAAAGCCGAAGTTCGGATCCTTAACTGCCCTGATTTTCCAGTTTTGCCGGGTTTGCGCGCCGCAACCGCACGGTCCGTTTCTATGGTTCTTATGCGAATTTTCTAACCAAATTGATCCCTAACAACCATACTTATATCAGTCTAAGAGTGGTCTAAAGTTCCTTCACAAGTTAGCCCATGATCACCAAATACTAACCATAATCCTGAATCTAGTTTTACTTGCACCATAGAACTTGTTCTAATCATCCAAACACACAAACCCTAACTCAATAGCCATAGGCTACACTAAACTAACCTAATGGAGTTTAGGGTTTCTTAACCCAAATCAGAATTTTACTAGAAGCCAACCAATCAAGTGAGGCAAATTATCAAACACAACCACTACAAGGCAATTGCTCAATCAAAACAACTAAGGAAAGCATTAAAGCAAGAAACCCAAATTTTTCTCTCTCTTGACCGAAATTTCCAGCAGCATAAATCACCAAATATTAACCATAAAACTTCAATAAAACATCAAATTCACCATATAAATCCATAATCACAACATACCACATCATTTCCATAGCTTAGAAAGTAAAACCCCAACATTTTAACTTTCAAAGAAGATGATTTACCTTTGATTCAAGCTTTGTAGATGATCACCCACAACAATCAAGTGCTCAAGTGGTTTCTCCAAGATCCAAACTCAAGATTGAAGAGCAAAAATGATGCACCAAAGCAAGCTTTCCTTTTCTTTTTTCTTTCTCTTCCTCTCGGCTCTCACTTTCTCTCTTTCTCTTTGTTTTGTTTTGTTTTGTTTTGTCTTGAGTAGCCTACAAGTCTTAAGGTAATAATAGTCAAGACCATAGGAGATATTAATTAAGCTTAGCCAATCACATAAAAGCTCCTCAATTGCACTTTTAACCCTTGCACTCCAACTTTCTCTTTCTTATACCTTTTCCCTCACACATTTGATAATCTTTCAATTAACTCCATAGGTCATAGCTTAATCTAATCTAAAACATGTAATCATGCTTAATTACTTCACTAATCACTTTCTTATTTTAATCACCTATACTTAAACATACTTTCTCCATATATAAAACAATTAAACAACAACTTATATAATATGGGCAAAATTAGGGTTTTTAAACCCAACTTAAACTTTCTAATAAATCATAACACTAAAGGTTTACTAATCTAAGGTTTGTAAACTAAAACGAAATCCTATTTTTACTCGAGCCAAAACACACACTAGAATACCAAACAGGAACTATAACTTGAACCTACAAATAACACATAAACTAGGATTTAATCATAAGCAAAGTTAGGGTTTTCAATCTTAACCGAGATTAGGGTTTCTCCTTAGCCCTAAAACCTTATTTTAACCGCACAAAATAATGAATAACCCTATAATCAACTTACGAACGGACTGGGGCCTCACAGAAACTCACTGAGCACGGAGGAGGAATTTTGGAAGCAAAAAGCAAGAAGCAAATGACTCCAGGATGGGGATAAAAATACAAAGTTCCTCCATGCTATGGTTGTGGAGAGATGATCTAAGTCAATCATACATCGCATTAGGGGTGGTAATGGGGAGTGGTTGACAGATGAAGATCAGATCTCGGCGAAGGCAGTGGAGTTTTTTAGGTCTTTATTCTCAGCTGAACCTTGCATGGGGTCAGGGAGCATTTTGGACATGATTCCCAAGGTCATTTCACGCAAGCAGAATGCTGAGTTGGAGCATCTCCCGTCATTGGAGGAGATCAAAGAGGTTGTGTTTGCCATGGACGGGAAGTGCGGCGGGCCCTGATGGGTTCACAGGGAGGTTCTTTACCTTTGCTTGGGAGGTGGTGGGCCACGATTTGTATGAAGCTGTGGCTAGCTTCTTTTGTGGGCACGAGCTGCCCCGGAGTGTTGCTTCGACTTTGATTGTACTGATTCTGAAGATAAACTCTCCCCATGATTTCAATCAATTTAGACCCATAAGCCTTTGTAACTTCGTCAACAAAGTCATTTCAAAAACCCTGGCTACACGCTTGTCAAAGGTTTTGCTAAGTATTATATCCCCGCAGCAGAGTGGCTTTGTTAAGAGCAAGCAGATTTTTGACAACTTCTTGTTGGCCCAGGAGTTGGTGTCTGATATTCGGCGGAAGAACAAAGGGGGAAATGTGGTGTTAAACCTTGATACGGCCAAAGCCTATGATAGAGTCTCCTGGCCATTTCTGTTACAGGTGTTGAGAAGGTTTGGGTTTGACAAGGTGTGGATTGATATGATATCGAGGATTATTTCGAATGTGTGGTTCTCAGTGATAATTAATAGTGCGCCTCAGGGTTTCTTCAAATCTAGCCGTGGATTGAGACAGGGAGGTCCGATTTCACTGGTGCTCTTTGTGATCAGTGCGGAAGTTTTCTCGCGCCTTCTTAAGTCTTTGGGCAGTGGCTTCACTCCTTTTAGAGTTCCGCCGGGTTGCCCGCCTGTCACTCATTTAGCTTATGCAGATGATATTATTATCTTTACAAGTGGGTTGAAGCGGTCGGTGCGGTTGGTTATAAAGGCTCTTGAGGATTATGTTTCAGTGTTAAGGTTTTTTCTGTTTTGGCTTCTCGTGTATGATCTCTTTACATTTGGATGATCTCGATTACAATTTTTTGGATGATCAACCCCAAATTGCTATCCAAGTTACCTTGACCCAATTACCATATCATCCAATAATCCATCCAGTCATGTAAAACCCCAGGATAGAAACAGAAACCAAAAAACAAAGATAGGCTCAAATGAGAAAAGAAAATTATGCAAAAAATATTTAGGATGTATTTCCATTCTTGAAGATGCATCTAGGGGAGGAAAAAGAAAACCAAAATATTTGCTTACCAGAGAGCAGCAGAGGGAGGAGTTAAAAGGCCAATTCCTCTATGTAGGTTTTTGCTTAAGAAAACACGTGAAAAGAAATCTGAAAATTTACATTAATTGGAAACAGTGTGAAATTCGTGTGGGCAAGTACAAAAGTAGGTAAGATTGTTCTCTATAGATGGAAAATTGAAAGACATTTCTCCTGATTTTTAGGCAAAAAGGATGGGACTCAACTTCCATATCTCATTTGACTTTTGATCGCCAGAAGAACTAATGTCAACTACTGAAAGCCAACTACTATTTCTTTTGTCTGAGATAAGAAGGGAAGAGACGGGAAGAATGAGAAAGAAAGCAAAAGGCTGATAGTAAAAAGTCACAAAGAGCCCTCAACAGTTAGTCACTGTTTCGGCGGCTAGTTATTCTTCTCTAGGCAAAGTATTTATTTTATGTAAAAAGACCTAAATGGCCTCAATAGTAATGTACTATTTGGAGAAGTAGTCAACATTCCAGGGCATAAACGGAAAAACATTTTCTCCCTCTCCAAATGCCGCCACATGACTCAATGCGGTAGTAGAAGGCTTAAGTTTGTCTATATATGTAAGACTAGAAGGAACAGGCTGTGCAAGTACAATCCAGGCCTGTGAGACCCCGAAAATTCACTTGACTTTATAACCCTTATGTGAACTCACTTGCCTTTGATTCTTGGTTGCTTTAATGGTTGAATTTGAGCCAAGGGAGTGAATTTTGTTAAGAAAAGTTTCATAATCTCAAGTTGTTAGAAATCTATAAATTTTCGCAGGAGACTCTGTACAGCTTTAGGAAATTGGCTATAACTTCGTATAAGAAAGTCGGAATTGAGTTCCGTTTGTTGCGTTTGAAACTAGATTCAGAGAGCTTCCTACGGTGTAAAATTCAGAGTTTGATTCAATGTCTATAAATTCTAGGAAATTGGCAAAGTTGACTGAAAATTCTGCCCTGCATGAGTAAACATAGGAATGTTGTAGTAGTTTATGGCTCAATTTGGACAAACTTATGAACTAAATCTCTTTGAGGTGTCTTCTAAAGATTCTTAGTATTTGAAGTCTAGTTTTTAACAAGCCAAGTTATATAAATTTTTGATAGTTATAACTCAAGTTATAATTTTTCTAAAGAGAGGGCATAAATTAGGGTTTTAGTGCATACTAGGGTTTTAGTGTGTGTTTTTGTGTGCATTTTGGTAGTGTGACTGTGAAGACTTGTAAATTCCCTCATATTTTCTTAAAAATTCCTTTTTATTTGGAATTCATTATTTTACAATAGCTTTACTACTCATTCACTTCCTCAATAGTTACAATTAATCATAGAACAAAGGGTTTTCCCTTTATTTTCATCGTTAAGGTAAACTAGGGTTTTTACGTTTTTCGTAGTGTAATTATTCGGTATGGATTGTGTATCAAATTTAGTAATTTAGAGTGAGTTTTAGATGACATTAAGTGTATGATTAGAAGTAATAATAATAAATTACTGAATTGTAAGTGAAAACCGTAGTATGTGCGAAATAAGGAAAAACGGGTTGAACCGATGTGTACCATTCGTTACCGATTGAGTGCATCAATTGAATACTACTTTATCACCTTAATCTCCTTGTTTTAGTTGAGCTAATTAGCTCTTAATTAACCCTTAAGTCAGCCACCATTACTGACTAAGAAAAAGAGAGATATTTTGGTGGAAATATTTGTGATTAAGCCATTTGTCAAAAATCCAACCAAGGTCTTGACCAAGACCTTTGACCAAGACTATCCTTAGTCTTCATCTTGTAAAATAGAACCAAAAACACCTCATTTTCTTCATGCTTGGTCGTGACTTGGGAGAGGAAAAAGAGAAGAGAGAAAATTTTCCATTTTTCCAACTTGAGAGCTTGCTTGATTCTTGAGAAAATTACTGTAAAACTTAATTCTACTCCGATCAATCATTGGGAAAGCTTGGAGGTGAGTTTGGTGGAACTTTTGGGAGGAAAAAAGTTCCTGTATCACAAGTTATTATGGAGATTTTGAGGTATTATACTAGAAACCTCCCTTGTTTCTTTCTTATTTTGCAATTTAAGCAAAGCATGGCTTGCTTGTAGTGGATTGTATGGAAGATTTCATAGTTTGGCTTATTAACTTATAATTTACAGCAAGGGTGTTTATCTCAACTCATATCTTTTGATGATTACAAAACAATTGGATGTTTCTAATATCTTTTGTAGAGATCCCTTTCAGAAATGAACCAAACAGGTCTGTGGATTTAAAATAGAAAAAGAAGATAAAAAAGAATGAAGTCTGCTGAGAATGATGTCGGACGCACAAAAGGAGAGTATCGGACGTCCGACATTCTTTGAGTATCTTCGGACGAATAAAGAACTCAGACTCGGACGTCCGAAGAAGACAAGCCAGGAGTTACTTGTTTACTAATCAGGATCGGACGCTTAACAACTGTGTATCGGACGTCCGACAAGTATTGCTGCTCTTTGGACGAATCACTCAGAATGCATCGGCCGTCCGAAGGAATTGAAGAAGAAAGTCCAAGAATGCATCCTACCCTCGGACGCATAAATACCAAGTATCGGACGTCCGACAGCACCAACGGCTAGTTGACTCTTCAGTTGCCTTCTACCCGTTGACAGCATTAATTGAAGAATTCTCTGGTCTCTTATATATAGAATAAGGTCAAGCACTTCAAGATAACTTTGTACAACAAGACTACATCAGATTGTGAGTGATTCAAGTGCTAGAATACTCAAAAGGAACATTTGTACTCTTTGTTTTGTGCAATCTTCGTGTAGTTTTTCAAGTGTGACACAGCTTCTTCAATAGTGTAGCATAGTGAGGGTTTGCGAGTGTTTGTAAAACTTCCTTGCTTGACCAAGTGTGGTTTGGGGCAAGAAGGAAGTGATCCCTTCCTTGTACACAAAAGATTGGTTGCAAGTTTGTTCAACTTGAAGTAACTTGATATATAAAGGTGGTGTTCAAACCTCAGTTGTGTTTGAAGCCTGGTTTGTTTCTTTACTTTCATTTACTGCTTTTCTACATAAACTATTCCTCTCTTCATCTCACGAATATCTGTGCTCTTATGCTATCTCGTTCATTGGGAGGTTTTTGAGAAAAGAAAGGTAATCTGTGAAAAAAAGTGGACTATATTTTAGCAGTTCTTTGAAAGCCTAATTCACCCCCCCTCTTAGGTTGTCTTCGATCCTTACAATTGGTATCAGAGCTTGGTCTCCTAGAGATTAAGCTCTAACGGCTTGGAGTAAAGATGACAACCAGTCATGCTATGTTTGTTGAGGGGCAATCTGTTACTAGGCCTCCCATGTTTACTGGTTCCAATTATGTTAGTTGGAAAGAAAGAATGATTATCTTCTTGCAATCCATTGATATTGAGCTGTGGTTCATTGTGAATGAAGGACCGCATGATGCTAACTTTCTTGATGCAGAAACAGGGTTGTTGCGGCCAAAAATGAGAGCTGAGATGAATGCTCAAGATAGAACCAATCTCACATTAAATGCTAAAGCCATGAATGTTCTTTATAGTGCCTTAGACTCAAATGAGTCAATTAGAGTAAAAGGGTGAAAATCTGTCAAAGAAATGTGGGATAAGCTAAGAGAAATTCATGAGGGTAGTGACAACGTAAGAGAACAGAAAAAGTCCATTCTGGTCACCAAGTATGAATCTTTCAAGATGGAGCCTCATGAAAACATCGACAAAATGTATTGTAGATTTAATGATCTGATCAAGTATTTAGAGGTACTTGAGAAGGAGTACTCTCTAGGTGAAAAGAACAGAAAAATTCTGAATGCTCTATCAAAGGATTGGAAAAGCAAAGTGACTGCCATAGAGGAAGCCAAGGATCTAAATTCTTTATCCATTGAATCTCTGATTAACTCTCTAACCTCTTATGAACTGAAACTTAAATCTAAGATGCAGGAAGAAGAAGATACAAAAGGAAGGAAGAGTATTGCTCTGAAAGCCTCACAAGATGAAGATGAAACAGCCTCACTGGATGAAAATGACTTGGAAGGTGATGACAGTGATATTGCACTTATCACAAGAGGATTCAAAAAATTTCTCAATAAGAGAAGATTCAGGAAAGGCGGATCAAACAATTCCTTCCAGAATCAGACTAATGACTTCAGAAATAGAGGGAAACAAGAGTTCAACAGGAAGCAAAATGACAAATGTTTTGAATGTGGCCAATCTGGGCATTATGCAAATGAGTGTCCAATGAAGAAAAAGAAGGAAAACAAGATTGAACGAAAACCAAAGTTCAATAATTTTCAAATTACCTGGAATGATTGCAACTCAGAAGGCGAAGTTGAAGAAGAAGAGGAATCTGCTCAAGTGGCTTTCATGGCTATTGGAGATGAAGAGGTAACACAATACAACTCTCAAACCGATAGTGATAGTGAATCTGATGATGATGTTAATTCTTTTTTAGAAAAAATGCATAACAGATTGAAAGAATCCTATGTTAAAAACAAGGAACTGAAGCAGAAAATTAGCTTTTTAATACAAGACAATGCAAATCTTTTTCGACAAAACAAATGTCTTAAGTATGAAAATGACAACTTGAAAAGGACTGAGTCTGATGTGCTTGCTGGACTTTACAAAAAGAAAAATTACTGTGACATACTCAGAAGTGAGCAATGCAGCTTAAGAAAAAGGATGGATGACTTATGTCAATTGTTACATCATTTGAAACAGAACCATATTCAAAAGAATAACACTGTGCCTTATACTCATCAAATAAGACTGAACCATAATATAAATGAGTTTGCTATTCACAGAAGAAGGCAAGTCAGATTCATTAAACCTGTTCATTTGATTAATCCAATGTTAGTATGCAACTTTTGTTGTCAATCTGGTCACATGAATAGCAACTGTCATGTTAAGAAAAATATGAGGAATAGCATGAGATGCATGTGGGTAGTTAAACATAAGACTAACTCTCAAGGACCCAATATATAAAGGGTACCAAGTATTATCTTGTGGGTTTGTGTGTAGGTAAACCAGGATAACACTGCTAAAAAATCAAAATGGTTCATTGATAGTGGATGCTCAAGACATATGACTGGTGATGCATCACAATTCATTAAACTCAAGCAAAAAGCAAGTGGTAAGGTAACGTTTGGAGATGATAAAAAAGCCAAGACTATTGGTATTGGCGATGTTGGTAAGAATGATCAAACTTTTATCCAAAATGTTCTTCTTGTTGACAATTTGAGCTACAATCTGTTAAGTGTTAGCCAGTTGTGTGACAGGAATCTGTTTGTATTGTTCAAAAAGTTTGAATGTCTCATATTTGACTCAAAGTTCAACATTGTTTTCAAAGGAAAAAGAGTTAATGATGTCTATGTAGTTTTCCTTGAAAAAATTGATTCCTCTTATCTCAAATGTCTCAAAGTAGCAAATGAGGACCCATGGTTGTGGCATAGAAGGTTGTGTCACTTCAATATGGATTTGCTGAAAGAAATTTCTAAAAAGGAGCTTGTTAGAGGACTTCCAAAAATTAGATTTGAAAAAGACAGAATTTGTGATGCTTGCCAATTTGGAAAACAAGTCAAGGTTTCTTTTAAACCTAAGAAATGTGTTTCTACTTCAAAACCACTTGAACTTCTGCACCTTGATCTGTTTGGTCCTACACAGACTGCAAGCCTTGGTGGTAAGAGATACTGTTTTGTGATTGTTGATGACTATTCCAGATATACTTGGGTGATATTTCTTGCTCATAAAGATGATGCCTTTAAGAATTTTACCTCATTATTTGCTAAAGTACAAAATCTGCTTGGCTTGAAAATTGTCAGAATTAGAAGTGATAATGGGACAGAATTCAAGTTCTGTGGTTTTCCAGAATTTTGTGATCATAATGGTATTACTCATGAATTCTCTATTGCTAGAGTCCCTCAACAAAATGGAGTTGTAGAAAGAAAAAATAGAACTCTCCAAGAGGCTGCTAGAACCATGCTTAGTGAATGCAATTTACCAAAATATTTTTGGGCTGAAGCCATAAACACAGCCTGTTATACCATGAATAGAGTTCTTCTAAGACCAATTTTGAACAAAACTTCCTATGAGCTCATGAATGACAAAAAGCCTGTTGTCGGTTATTTCAAAGTATTTGGTTGTAAATGTTTCATTTTGAATATCAAGGAACATCTTGGAAAGTTTGACAAGAAATCTGATGAGGGAATTTTCTTGGGATATTGTGAAAACAAAAGAGGTTTCAGAGTTTATAATCGTAGAACATTGATTATAGAGGAGGCTATACACATTACTTTTGATGAATCTAATGGTGACATCTCTATGAGTTGTGGTGAAGATGATGACACATGTGTTCAAGAAGAACTGAAGAAGCTAGCAATCAATGATCATGACTCTGCCTCACCAGAAACTGACTCAAAGGATACTGATGCTCAGGTCAGTCCAGCTGAAGAAGTAAATAATAGAGATACCACTACTACTAATGATCTTCCAAGAGCCTGGAAATTTGCTCATAATCATCCCAGGGAACTTATAATTGGTGATCCTTCTGAAAAGGTCAGGACTCGTTCCTCTAGTCACCTGGTAGACAATCTTGCTTTTGTATCACATATTGAACCCAAAAATGTTGCTGATGCATTGAATGATGAGCACTGGATTTTAGCTATGGAAGAAGAGTTAATCCAATTTGAAAGAAACAAAGTTTGGACCCTGGTTGCCAGACCACAAGGCCATCCTATCATTGGCACTAAATGGGTTTTTAGAAACAAAATGAATGATAAAGGGGAGATTGTTAGAAATAAGGCTAGACTGGTGGCTAAGGGATACACTCAAGAAGAGAGAATAGACTTTGATGAGTCTTTTGCACCAGTAGCCAGGCTGGAATCCATAAGAATGTTTTTAGCATTTGCATGTTTCAAGAATTTCAAATTATTTCAAATGGATGTTAAGAGTGCCTTCTTAAATGGATTTATAGATCAAGAAGTCTATGTTGACCAACCTCCTGGTTTTAAAAATGAATCTTATCCAGATCACGTGTTTAAACTATCAAAAGCTTTATATGGATTAAAACAAGCTCCTAGAGCATGGTATGAACGTCTGAGTGGATTTTTGATTGAAAATGGTTTTAAAAGAGGCATTGTAGACACTACACTTTTTACAAAACAAAGCTCACGAGATCTTTTGATTGTGCAAATATATGTGGATGATATCATATTTGGTGCTACTAATGAAAAATTGTGCAAGGACTTTTCCATCATCATGCAAAAAGAATTTGAAATGAGCATGATGGGAGAACTGAACTTCTTCCTCGGACTCCAAGTGATTCAAACCCAAGATGGAACATTTATAAATCAAACAAAATACACCAAGGAGTTGCTGAAAAGATTCGGAATGGAGGATTCAAAGCCTGTTGGGACACCTATGTGCACATCTACCAAACTTGACAAGGATGAAGAAGGTACAAAAGTTGAGGAGAAGAAGTACAGAGGTATGATTGGAAGTTTACTTTATTTAACTGCTAGTAGGCCTGACATAATGTTTGCTGTGTGTTTATGTGCTCGTTTTCAATCCTGTCCAAAAGAATCACACTTGAATGCGGTAAAAAGAATCTTAAGATATCTTAAAGGAACCTTAAATTATGGCTTGTGGTATCCAAAATGTCATGAACTTCTTTTGTGTGGATTCTCTGATGCTGACTTTGGTGGCTGTAAAATAGATAGAAAAAGTACTACTGGCATATGCAACTTTCTTGGAAATTGCTTGGTCTCTTGGTTTAGTAAAAAAACAAAATGCTATCTCACTGTCCACTACTGAAGCTGAATATGTTGCTGCTGGTGCTTGCTGTGCTCAATTGCTATGGATGAAAAACACATTAAATGATTTCGGTTTAGTATATGAATGTGTACCCATGTACTGTGACAACACTAGTGCAATCAATTTAACAAAAAATCCCATTCAACACTCTAGGACTAAGCACATTGATATAAAGCATCATTTCATTCGCGATCTTGTTTCAAAGGGGGTAATCCGTGTTGAGTTTGTTTGTTCTAAAGAACAGATCGCTGATATCCTCACAAAAGCTCTTCCGTTAGATCAATTTGTGTCCTTGAGGACAAAATTGGGTGTTTCAGAAAAAATGCTCTAAGTCTTATTTCTAGTCAATCTTTATCGGACGTCCGATAAATAGAACGGTGTCCGACAGTGTTCTTCATCCAAGTTCCAGAAAAACCCTGGTTCGGACGGTTGTGTCGGACGCATCACTTCGTTCGGACGTCCGACACTCAAAAAATTTGTCCTATAAGGCAGTTACCCATTCTTCTTAATTCATTCTCCTCCATAAGTCTCGGACGCGACCTTTCAGTTTCTCTAAAATTTGAAATTCAAATTCCTCCCTCCTCAAACCAAGTTCCGAGAAATTGACTCAACCAACTCTATTACACCTCTCATGCTCATTAACCACTCATAAAAAGCACTCCTAACACCCAACTACCCCAAAATTCCCAATTTACTCACGGAACCCTAACTTCATATAACCTTCTCTTTGCGGCATTTTAGTGCACTCTTGTTGGCTTTTACTGTTTTTTTCTCTATACACAACGTTCTGCATCAAAAATCATATCCACATTGCATCATGGTTAGAATTAGGGGAGGATCTACTAGTGCCGGACGGTCTTTTAGGCTTAGGGATGAAGACATTGAAATTGTTGATCCACCACCTGTGACACCTAAAAAGAAGAAAGTGACACGTGGTGGCAAAGTGAAGCAGACTGCTCGAAGAAAATTGGTTACTCCAACTGCTGAATCATCTGATGAACAAACAGAAGGGCAGATCTCTGAAGGGAACATTGCTGGTGCAAATGAGGAACCAGAGCAGGCTACCCAAGGTGATGAAACTGCCATAAGGTCTTCTAGTAAAAGAAAAAGGACTGCAAAGGGGAAGAGAACTCCCCAATCCAAGGAAAAGCAATCTGCTGATCCCTCTGTTGATCAGCAGAATGAAGAAAACACTACTGAGAGTCAGCCAACACCTGAACCCTCCATCAGGAAGTCTCCAAGGACAAGGACTGAGACTCAAAATGTTGGTGCATCTGTCACCCAAACCTCAAAAAGGACACGTTCTGGGAAGAATCCAATATCTCAGCCTGAACCTGAACCTGTTCCTCTACCAAAGTTGATCGATGATGAAGCCAGAGATAGATTTGAGTTAGTCTCTGAAAAAGGGTTCATCACCCAAAGGCTCATCATTCCCTTTGAATTTCGTAAGCTTGATCTTGAACCTGTCATTAAACTATTTGAATTCCAGAAATGGACTCATCTTCTGACCATTCCTAATATTTTTTATCCTGACATGCTTCATCAATTCTTTGCTAATCTTAGAAAGGGTAGAGTACACACTGAACTCATCTCTAGGGTCAACTCTGTAGACATCATGTTAACTCCTGACATTGTGAATTCTATTCTGAAAACTAGCATTGAAACTGGTTTCAAAGGAAAAATTGCCAATTTCTTTTCGTATGAGGAATTTCCTTCTGCCTATCATCATTTTTACAATGCTAAACTCATGACCTATTTTCAAACCACATTTAATACTCATGCTGAGGCAAGACTGGATGATCTTAGTCCTCAGAACTTGATCATCTTCACCATCATTTCAAATCTGTTAGTGCCAACTGATGGCCACAGAACAGATGCAAACAAAATGGAACTCTATCTGTTCTACTGCTTTGTTGAAAAAATTCGCATTGACTTTGGATTTGTAATGTGCAAGTTTTTGCTCAAAATTAGCACTGACAGCCATAGGAAGCTCTCTTATGGCAGATTTCTGACCCCTATCTTTGCCCATTTTGAAATTCCTTTCTCTGGAAAATCTCCCAAAGACAGTGCTTCATCCGTCTTCTCAAAAGCTTATTTTGAACGAAAGAACTTAAAATTTTTTGAAGGCCATTGGTGCTATAAGGAAACTGTTGCTGAGTCTAGAAGGAAGAATCTTCATGAAATCCCTGTCACTCCTAGGACTCCTCGTGATCAGTCAGACCTTGTCTCTCCTTTCACCATTCATCCTAGGAAGTCTGCTAGCAGATCCTTTGCATCCAATTCTGAAGTCATTTCCTTGCTTGAAGACCTCAAGCAGCATGTCTTGCTTGTTGAAGAAGGTCTCATGATGACCATGACCTCTGACCAAAAATCCTCCTTCATTGAAAAAAGAAACCTTCTTGTCCCTCCAATACCTGAGAGCAATGTAAATTAGCCAAGAACTGAGCCCACAGGACCAACTACTGGTGCTGAGACTACACGAGCTTCTAGTTCTCAACCCAAGGATAAAGGCAAGGCTCCAGTAACTGAGGAATCAGATGAAGATGGTGATGAAGAAACTGAAGAAGAAGAGGATCCTGCACAGTATCGTCTGGCAAGAAGAAGGCCTGGATCATCTAAAATCACCATCTAGGCACTACTAAGTCATTGCACCTTTATCTAGGACTATAGTTTATCTTTTGCATTGCACTTTTGTATTAAGTGCTGGACACATGGTCTGTACAACTGGATATTTTCCTTACTGCTTATGAATGTTATAACTAAGTATTTTGTTATGAATGATATAATTGGTTATGTGTTTGTGCAATTTGCTGGTTGAATGAATGTTTCTGATTGATATCTGCTCAATGATTGATTCCAAACTGTGATGTACATTGTAAATGATATTGTTTCTAATGAGATGCATTGCTGTGATGTATACTGCTTCGAAATCTTGTGATGACAAAAAGGGGGAGAATTGGTATATTGGAATTGGATTTGATTTAACACTGATGGTATAGAGTAACTAGTTAGGGGGAGTCAGTCTCAGGGGGAGTTAAGTTGGATCAGCACTGATGATGTGGATTGCGTTTCTTTCCTGTATACTACTCATGCACTTCGTTAGGGGGAGCTATTATATTTTGCTCTATCCAATTGTTTTGTCATCATCAAAAAGGGGGAGATTGTTTATCTCAACTCATATCTTTTGATGATTACAAAACAATTGGATGTTTCTAATATCTTTTGTAGAGATCCCTTTCAGAAATGAACCAAACAGGTCTGTGGATTTAAAGTAGAAAAAGAAGATAAAAAAGAATGAAGTCTGCTGAGGATGATGTCAGACGCACAAAAGGAGAGTATCGGACGTCCGACATTCTTTGAGTATCTTCGGACGAATAAAGAACTCAGACTCGGACGTCCGAAGAAGACAAGCCAGGAGTTACTTGTTTACTAATCAGGATCGGACGCTCAACAACTGTGTATCGGACGTCCGACAAGTATTGCTGCTCTTCGGACGAATCACTCAGAATGCATCGGCCGTCCGAAGGAATTGAAGAAGAAAGTCCAAGAATGCATCCTACCCTCGGACGCATAAATACCAAGTATCGGACGTCCGACAGTACCAACGGCTAGTTGACTCTTCAGTTGCCTTCTACCCGTTGATAGCATTAATTGAAGAATTCTCTGGTCTCTTATATATAGAATAAGGTCAACCACTTCAAGATAACTTTGTACAACAAGACTACATCAGATTGTGAGTGATTCAAGTGCTAGAATACTCAAAAGGAACATTTGTACTCTTTGTTTTGTGCAATCTTCGTGTAGTTTTTCAAGTGTGACACAGCTTCTTCAATAGTGTAGCATAGTGAGGGTTTGCGAGTGTTTGTAAAACTTCCTTGCTTGACCAAGTGTGGTTTGGGGCAAGAAGGAAGTGATCCCTTCCTTGTACACAAAAGATTGGTTGCAAGTTTGTTCAACTTGAAGTAACTTGATATATAAAGGTGGTGTTCAAACCTCAGTTGTGTTTGAAGCCTGGTTTGTTTCTTTACTTTCATTTACTGCTTTTCTACATAAACTATTCCTCTCTTCATCTCACGAGTATCTGTGCTCTTATGCTATCTCGTTCATTGGGAGGTTTTTGAGAAAAGAAAGGTAATCTGTGAAAAAAAGTGGACTATATTTTAGCAGTTCTTTGAAAGCCTAGTTCACCCCCCCTCTTAGGTTGTCTTCGATCCTTACAAAGGGTTTGTAATTTTCTATTTTTATTAGTTTTATTTATCTAGAATATGATGTGAATAAGCTTAGATAGGGAGTGGTAGTAGTGGTTTTATATATGAATAAGAAGATTATCACATAAATGCATTAATTCCAGCTTTAAGTTTTTGTACTACCCTGTTCTGACCAGTTTCAATTGGGCATGATGGAGGCCGAATTGGGCTTAGTTCAAAACATGAAAGTTGTGGGAAATGATGTTTTATAGCTGTATAAAATATTTCAACTCAATCCAAACACTGTATCATGTGAAATGACAAAAATACCCTTAACTGCCATAGATATAGTTTTGCGGACAGTTTTGACATTTCATCATTCTGACTGCATTTTTTCACCTTGATTCATTTCAAATCAGCCTTTTGTCAAAACATAAAAGTTTTAGCCCTATGTTTTAGCTTTCCAACACAACCAAAAACACCTCAAATGGAATTGTGTAGCCTGAGTTATTGCCGTTTGAATTCAGTCATGAACTTCTGGTTCTGTAATTTGTAGATTCGACCTGGATAAACTGTGAACTGGGTTGAGTTGTCATCATCAAAGTTGTAGCCCTTTGTCTTAACTTCGAAACGGTATAAATTGTACCCCAATCCGATGAGCGTAGTTCGGTTGTGACCGATACGCTAAGAGACGTCAAATCTGCCATTTAGCTATTTGCCTTTAAACTTGATTTCCGGTTGCCTTGTTAAGTCTCGTGTTATAATTGGATTATTTTGGAGCCTAATTTAAGAGCTATGGTGGTAATATTACTTGTTTGTGATTTTGGGGGCTGATTTGAGGAAAATAATAAAGCTATAAATGGCTGAAAAAAAGCTAAATATAAGGGGCATGCCGCCCAAATTTTCACTCGAAGGTTAGGCGGATGTACTTGCGACTTGAGCAAAGAATTGAGGTCGAATTGCACTTGAATTGTCTAGGGTATTCTAGTCTTCTTTCGTAGAGGTATATATGTTGGAATTTGGCCAAAACTCGTACCCTTGGAAAAATAGAAATACGTTTTCCTCATATTTTCGACTCAAATGGGGATTCTAAAGTTTTAATCGCTTCCTTAACGAAACTAAAAGAGCGAGCATGAATTTTCGAGAGTTTAAGAAGTCATATGACTACTACTTAAACAAGTTTCATTTACTTGATATTGTTGAAGTGAAACTCCTATGTTTCGAATCCTAGTGGATTTTAAACTCTTAAATGATATTTTATCGCAAATTTGAAGTCCAACCAAGGAGTTCGACCTAAACGTGATTGTGAAAAGCACTATATTTTGGTGAGTGCTTCCAAATATTTGGTTGAACTGAACACTTGTTTTCAATACTTGATCAATGTAAATAAATGACATGTGATTTGTTTGATCGGGTAAGAGTATACTTTATCGCATTTGTCCTAATATGGTATATATTTGTTTATTGTTGCAATTAACTTGATATACTTGTACTTGAGTTGTAAGTAAGGAGCGGCAGTATGTACCACACTCAATCCGAGTGGGAGGTGCCTCTCATTCCTGTCTCCATATTTTTATTTTGATTCAGTCGATTGGAGATGTTATCTCATCGACATCTTGGGGACCCAAACCCCACTAGCTAGTTAATCGAGTCGAGCCGGCAAGGGTTTGGTCGATTAGATAACGAACCATGGGTAGTTAGTGATGTCGAGTGGAGTGTTATTTCCTCGACTAATCGGTATACTCGAGTATTACCACCAATGTTTATTGTGGAGTTCGGGTCCGGTAAGGGGTTTGATTGGTGGATGAAGAATGGAGTTAAGTGGTGCTCTACTAGACTGGTTATTTTGCTTGAAAGTTGATGGAGTGTCAACTACTATTTGATCAAACTCTGGCGAAGCAATAGGAACTTGGCTCCTTAGAGCCATCCGTATCCTTGTACTTTGACATGATTATTGCTTTTTGGATTCTTGTTTCTTTTGAAAAACAAAATACTTTACACTCGTTCATTTTGAGATTTGCTCCTTGAGGTGTTATTGCTCATTTTCTTGACTTGTTATGCTCGCTAATTTGCTACGTTGATATTTGTACTTCTAAAAATGGTCAACTTGTTATTTGGAACCTCACTGGGCTTTTAGCTCATTCCACGCCATTTGTTTTCCTTGCAGGGGGTGCAAGCAAGGCGTGAAACTGGTACAGGCTAGCTTAGTCTAGTTTTTAAATTTTTGCGATTGTTCTTGCGCTAGTGCTAGACTAGGGTTGGATGAACTTGGATTGTAAAGATTTTAATGTATTTGGGCATGTATGAGCCTTGGAGCTGGATTTAAGTATTAATGTATACTTTAAGCTTGGAAATTATTATTCTAGTTCCTTTCTATGGTTGTAAGTTGTTTTCTTTCAGTATGTGAATGAGTCCTGGCGAAAGTTGGGCAGGCGATCCGCTAAACCCTGGGGTACGCCCTAGGGGGAGGTGGGGTCGTCACAGATGGTATCAGAGCCACTTCGCGTGATTTCTGCGCGGAGTGAGCTTAGGCCAAGTGGTGTTATGGTCCTAATTTCGTGAATGGGTGTAAAGGATTAAGTACTCTTTTGAGCATAAGTTACGAATCATGAAACGTTCTAGGTTTAAACCTTTATCATGGTACTTTGGGGACAATAGTTAGGTATGTCAGGTAAGAATCTCTAATATGGGTGATTTACTCTTGGGACCGGCCGGCTCGAGTTGTGAATTGTCTTATTGTGGATTCTTGTACTTGGGTACCAAATAGTAGAGAGCGCTAGAATAAGGTTCTGTATCTTGATTGCACTTGAGGTGAGTTTTGATGGCAAAGGTTAAGGAGTGGACGATTCTAACATTTGACCTAGTCATTGGACTGATCAATGGGATTGGATCTCAGAGTGTTATCATGGACGAATCTAGCAATCGCCTGGTTAGGGTTTCTATAGAGGGTGTCCAGGATGTGGAGTACGTTGAGAAATTTGCACGGAAGATCTGTTTCCTTCTCCTATGACTGTGAGGACTTGATAAGTGTTTATTTCTTTGTTAAACTTTCCTAGCATATTAGCGTAGCCTTTACATGGTAAGATTTTCTCTCTAGGTAAGCTTGTTGTAGTACTATGAGTAAGAGAAAGTCGCTTGAGAGTTGGAGGAAAGTTCTATAGCATCAAGTTTTGTGCGAACAAAGATAAGAATTTCGAGGACGAGATTATTTTAAGAGGGAGAGAGTGTGAGACCCCGAAAATTCACTTGTCTTTATAACCCTTATGTGAACTCACTTGCCTTTGATTCTTGATTGCTTTAATGGTTGAATTTGAGCCAAGGGAGTGAATTTTGTTAAGAAAAGTTTCATAATCTCAAGTTGTTAGAAAATCAAGAAATTTTCGCAGGAGGCTCTGCGCAGCTTTGGAAAATTGGCTATAACTTCGTATAGGAAAGTCAGAATTGAGTTCCGTTTGTTGCGTTTGAAACTAGACTCAGAGGGCTTCCTACGGTGTAAAATTCATAGTTTGATTCAATGTCTATAAATTCTAGGAAATTGGCAAAGTTGACTGAAAATTCTGCCCTGCATGAGTAAACATAGAAATGTTGTAGTAGCTTATGGCTCAATTTGGACAAACTTATGAACTAAATCTCTTTGAGGTGTCTTCTAAAGATTCTTAGTATTTGAAGTCTAGTTTTTAACAAACCAAGTTATATAAATTTTTGATAGTTATAACTCAAGTTATAATTTTTCTAAAGAGAGGGCATAAATTAGGGTTTTTGTGCATACTAGTGTTGTGGTGTGTGTTTTTGTGTGCATTTTGGTAGTGTGAGTGTGAAAACTTGTAAAATCCATCATATTTTCTTAAAAATTCCCTTTTATTTGAAATCCATTATTTTACAATAATTTTACTACTCATTCACTTCCTCAATAGTTACAATTAATTATAGAACCAAGGGTTTTCCCTTTTTTTCATCGTTAAGGTAAACTAGGGTTTTTACGTTTTTCGTAGTGTAATTATTCGGTACGGAGTGTGTATCAAATTTATTGATTTAGAGTGAGTTTTAGATGATATTAAGTGTATGATTAGAAGTAATAATAATAAGTTACTGAATTGAAAGTGAAAACCCTAGTACGTGCGAAATAAGGAAAAACGGGTTGAACCGATGTGCACCGTTCGTTACCGATTGAGTGCATCACTTGAATACTACTTTATTACCTTAATCTTTTTGTTTTAGTTGAAATAATTAGCTCTTAATTAACCCTTAAATCGGCCCCCATTATTGACTAAGAAAAAGAGAGATATTTTGGTGGAAATATTTGTGATTAAGCCATTTGTCAAAAATCCAACCAACGTCTTGACCAAGACCTTTAACCAATACTATCCTTAGTCTTCATCTTGTAAAATAGAACCAAAAACACCTCATTTTCTTTATGCTTGGTCGTGACTTAGGAGAGGAAAAAGAGAAGAGAGAAAATTTTCCATTTTTCCAACTTGAGAGCTTGCTTGATTCTTGAGAAAATTACCGTAAAACTTGATTCTACTCCGATCAATTATAGGGAAAGCTTGGAGGTGAGTTTGGCGAAACTTTTGGGAGGAAGAAAGTTCTTGTATCACAAGTTATTTTGGAGATTTTGAGGTATTATACTAGAAACCTCCCTTGTTTCTTTCTTATTTTGCAATTTAAGCAAAGCATGGCTTGATTGTGGTGGATTGTACGGAAGATTTCATGGTTTGGCTTATTAACTTATAATTTTCAACTAGGGTTTGTAATTTTCTATTTTTATTAGTGTTATTTATGTAGAATATGATGTGAATAAGTTTAGGTAGGGAGTGGTAGTAGTGGTTTTATACATGAATAAGAAGATTATCACTTGAATGCATTAATTCCAGTTTTAAGTTTTTGTACTACCCTTTTCTGACCAGTTTCATTCGGCCATGATGGAGGCCGAATTGGGCTTAGCTCAAAACATGAAATTTGTGGAAAATGATGTTTTATAGCTGTCCGTAAAATTTCAGCTGAATATGAGCACTGTAACATGTGAAATGTCAAACATACCCTTGACTGCCATAGGTATAGTTTTGCGGACAGTTTTGATATTTCATCATTCTGGCTGCTTTTTTTCACCTTGATCCATTTCAAATCAGCCTTTGGCCAAAACATGAAAGTTTTAGTCCTATATTTTAGCTTTCCAACACAACCAAAAACACCTCAAACGGAATTGTGTAGCATGAGTTATTGCCGTTTGAATTCAGTCATAAACTTCTGGTTCTGTAATTTGTAGATTCGACCTGGATAAACTGTGAACTGGGTTGAGTTGTCTTCATCAAAGTTGTAGCCCTTTGTCTTAACTTCGAAACGGTATAAATTGTACGTCAATCCAATGAGCGTAGTTGGGTTGTGACCGATACGGTAAAAGACGTCAAATCTGCCATTTAGCTATTTGCCTTTAAACTTGATTTCCGGTTGCCTTGTTAAGACTTGTGTTGTAATTGGATTATTTTGGAGCCTAATTGAAGGGCTATGGTGGTAATATTACTTTTGTGTGATTTTGGGGGCTGATTTGAGGAAAATAATAAAGCCATAAATGGCTGGAATATAGCTAAATACAAGGGGCATGCCGCCCAAATTTTCACTCGAAGGTTAGGTGGATGTACTTGCGACTTGAGCAAAGAATTGAGGTCGAATTGCACTTGAATTGTCTAGGGTATTCGAGTCTTCTTTCGTAGAGGTATATAAGTTAGAATTTGGCCAAAACTCGTACCCTTGGAAAAATAGAAATACGTTTTCCTCGTCTTTTCAACTCAAATAGGGATTCTAAAGTTTTAATCGCTTCCTTACCGAAACTAAAAGAGCGAGCATGAATTTTCGAGAGTTTAAGAAGTCATATGACTACTACTTAAACAAGTTTCATTTACTTGATATTGTTGAAGTGAAACTCCTATGTTTCGAATCCTAGTGGATTTTAAACTCTTAAATGCTATTTTATCGCAAATTTGAACTCCAACCAAGCAGTTCGACCCAAACGTGATTGTGAAAAGCACTATATTTTGGTGAGTGCTTCCAAATACTTGGTTGAACTGAACACTTGTTTTCAATACTTGATCAATGTAAATAAATGACATGTGATTTGTTTGATCGGGTAAGAGTGTACTTTATCGCACTTGTCCTAATATGTTATATACTTGTTTATTGTTGCAATTAACTTGATATACTTGTACTTGAGTTGTAAGTGTGGAGCGGCAGTATGTACCACACTCAATCCGAGTGGGAGGTGCCTCTCATTCCCGTCTCCGTACTTTTATTTTGATTCAGTCGATTGGAGATGTTATCTGATCGACATCTTGGGGACCCAAACTCCACTGGCTAGTTAATCGAGTCGAACCGGCAATGGCTTGGTCGATTAGATAACGAACCATGGATAGTTAGTGATGTCGAGTGGAGTGTTATCTTCTCGACTAATCGGTATACTCGAGTATTACCACCAATGTTTATTGTGGAGTTCGGGCCCCGTAAGGTGTTTGGTTGGTGGATAGAGAATGGAATTAAGTGGTGCTCTACTAGACTGGTTATTTTGCTTGAAAGTTGACAGAGTGTCAACTACTATTTGATCAAACTCTGGTGAAGCAATGGGTACTTGGCTCCTGAGAGCCATCCGTGTCCTTATACTTTGACATGATTATTGCTTGTTGGATTCTTGTTTCTTTTGAAAAACAAAATACTTTACACTCATTTATTTTGATATTTGCTATTTTAGGCGTTATTGCTCATTTTCTTGACTTGTTATGCTCGCTAATTTGATACGTTGATATTTGTACTTCTAAAATGGTCAACTTGTTATTTGAAACCTCATTGGGTTTTTAGCTCATTCTACGTCATTTGTTTTCCTTACAGGGGGTGCGAGCAAGACGTGACACTTGTACAGGCTAGTTTAGTCTAGTTTTTAAATTTTTGCGATTGTTCTCGTTCTAGTGCTAAACTAGGGTTGGATGAACCTGGATTGTAAAGATTTTAATGTATTTGGGCATGTATGAGTCTTGGAGCTGGATTTAAGTATTAATGCTTACTTTAAGTTTGGAAATTATTATTCTAGTTCCATTCTATGGTTGTAAGTTGTTTTCTTTCAGTATGTGAGTGAGTCCTGTCGAGAGTTGGGTAGGCGGTCCGTTAAACTCTGGGGTACGCCCTAGGGGGAGGTAGGGTCGTCACAGATGGTATCAGAGCCACTTCGCGTGGTTTTTGCGCGGAGTGAGCTTGGGCCAAGTGGTGTTATGGTCCTAATTTCGTGAATGGGTGTAAAGGATTAAGTACTCTTTTGAGCATAAGTTACGAATCGTGAAACGTTCTAGGTTTAAACTTTTATCATGGTACTTTGGGGACAACAGTTATGTATGTCAGGTAGGAATTGTGACAGCTCCACCTCCCCCTAAGGCGAACCAAAGGGTTTAGTGGACCACCTGCCCAACTCTCGCCGGAACTCAGTCGTTCACTTCAGTCCTCAAGTAAAACTAGAATAAAACCATAGGAATAAATATAGCCACAATGTGACAGCCCCACCTCCCCCTAAGGCGAACCAAAGGGTTCGGCGGACCGCCTGCCCAACTCTCGCCGGGACTCACTCACTCACTGCAATCCTCAATTCAAAGTACAATATAAATCTCAAATATATAGCAAATGTTCCACAAATTACATATCATAAGCGAAACGGAAACTTCTCAATTGCACTACAAGCTAAAACCTCAAGAGATCAAAGCGGTACAACTTTTCGAATAAAACAAAGGTCCTCAGTTCCCACGTAAGTACAAGTACAATCGCAGTTTCAACTATTACCCAGGATAAAACTAAAACTTCAACTGAACAGGAGATAATCCAATCATGACCGCAGAGAACTTTAATACCATTGCTTCCTTTGCCTCGAGCCCTGTGGAGGGGAATAAAAATAGTTTTGGGGTGAACTAGAAGCTCAGCGAGTAACCAGTAAAATCAGTAATCCAATCAGTTTCACAATAGTTCATTTCAATGATGTCATGTATCTGAAATCAAATGTACGTTTATCGCTCTCGTGAGCCGGTGAAATCATTGCACTTAAACACCCAACGCTCAAATAGATCGTTTAACGTTAAAACATGGTTAGGGAGCCCGTTGGTGCTCCAGATGAACATAAACAGTGGTGGAGACGTTGGTGTTCAGCAGAAGACTCCCCAAAACTCATTGAAGCCAAATCATGTCATGAACTCACATGTACCCACGCATGATATGCGATCGAGTAAATAATGCAAGAAATAGTTCGTAAGCAGCTTTGGAAATAGTTGGGGTCACTCACCTCCACGGCTCAGGAACCATCCATCATAGACGCTTTCGTGGGTCGAACTCAAGCCCTTCAACTCAACTTCAAAGTAACCAAACACTCTCAAAGATCGGACGGCATTTCCCCTTAATTTTCTTATTTGTCCAACCTACAAACATAACCCATTCTCATAACAATTAACCACAATCACACATACGATTCGTAAACGATAAAACATATCCAATTAGGGCCACAATATCCCTCAATCAAGCCAATTAGAAGCTTAATAACCAATCTATAAGAAAGCCCCAAATTAAACCCTAAAATCGGAAATTCACACCACAAGCGGAAATTTTCCGCAAACAACTGCAATTAACGTATAAAGAGTCCATTTAACACCATAACAATCCATCAATTCAAGACCAATCCATGATTATAATATAAAATCAGAAAATCCCCTAATAAATCAGAAATTCACCATAAATTCCTTCAACCCATGAAATACTCCACAATACAACATACTTAACCACCACAACCATTAATTAACCAATATTAGAACAAAAGGGAACTTGTTTATCCAACTCACCTCAAATTCAAGAAAGCTATCAACTTAGAGCTTCCCTTCCAAAATCAATCCATCCAAAGCTTTAAACCAGCATAGTGAGCCCTTGTATGAAATATTTTCTAAAACCATCGGTTAAAACTCAAGATTTGAGTAGAAATTGAAGATGGAAAAATGAAGAGTTTTTCTTGTTTTTCTCTCAAGAGGCACGGATGAACCAGTGAAGAAATGAAGATATTTTGGGCAAAAAAGTGGGATAAGAAGGAAGGAAACAGCCGGTCAAAGTTGCTGACCGGCTGTGACACGTCACGATCCGGCCGGATTCTGGCCAGAGACGAAACCCATTTTTTTTCAAAATCCTCAGGCAATCCGGCCAAGATCTGGCCGGATTTGCGGCCGGATTTGGCCCTTCAGTTTTTCACAAAATTTTTTGTTTCTTTTCCAATTTAAAAACTATGCTCCTCCTCTCGTCCAACAAAAATATGTATAAAATGAAAACCCTCATTCTTTAGGGGCGTCACAATCTCTCCCCCTTAAAAGAATGTCATCCTCGACATTCCATCTTGTACTAATCAAGTCAAAACATCCCGCAAGAGTCACTCAAGCATTCTAAGCAATCACTAAAAGTCAAACAACACCTACTTGCCCGTCTTTCAGTCTTACAAGAAATCACTTATATTTCAAACCGAATCCACAGTCCGGCATCCTAAACTTCAAGCCTAGGATACACTACAGGGATTTGAAGCCTAAGCTCTGATACCACCTGTGACAGCTCCACCTCCCCCTAAGGCGAACCAAAGGGTTCGGCGGACCGCCTGCCCAACTCTCGTCGGGACTCACTCACTCACTGCAATCCTCAATTCAAAGTACAATATAAATCTCAAATATATAGCAAATGTTCCACAAATTACATATCATAAGCGAAGCGGAAACTTCTCAATTGCACTACAAGCTAAAACCTCAAGAGATCAAAGCGATACAACTTTCCGAATAAAACAAAGGTCCTCAGTTCCCACGTAAGTACAAGTACAATCGCAGTTTCAACTATTACCCAGGATAAAACTAAAACTTCAACTGAACAGGAGATAATCCAATCATGACCGCAGAGAACTTTAATACCATTGCTTCCTTTGCCTCGAGCCCTGTGGAGGGGGATAAAAATAGTTTTGGGGTGAACTAGAAGCTCAGCGAGTAACCAGTAAAATCAGTAATCCAATCAGTTTCACAATAGTTCATTTCAATGATGTCATGTATCTGAAATCAAATGTACGTTTATCGCTCTCGTCAGCCGGTGAAATCATTGCACTTAAACACCCAATGCTCAAATAGATCGTTTAACGTTAAAACATGGTTAGGGAGCCCGTTGGTGCTCCAGATGAACATAAACAGTGGTGGAGACGTTGGTGTTCAGCAGAAGACTCCCCAAAACTCATTGAAGCCAAATCATGTCATGAACTCACATGTACCCACGCATGATATGCGATCGAGTAAATAATGCAAGAAATAGTTCGTAAGCAGCTTTGGAAATAGTTGGGGTCACTCACCTCCACGGCTCAGGAACCATCCATCATAGACGCTTTCGTGGGTCGAACTCAAGCCCTTCAACTCAACTTCAAAGTAACCAAACACTCTCAAAGATCGGACGGCATTACCCCTTAATTTCCTTATTTGTCCAACCTACAAACATAACCCATTCTCATAACAATTAACCACAATCACACATACGATTCGTAAACGATAAAACATATCCAATTAGGGCCACAATATCCCTCAATCAAGCCAATTAGAAGCTTAATAACCAATCTATAAGAAAGCCCCAAATTAAACCCTAAAACCGGAAATTCACACCACAAGCGGAAATTTTCCTTAAACAACTGCAATTAACGTATAAAGAGTCCATTTAACACCATAAGAATCCATCAATTCAAGACCAATCCATGATTATAATATAAAATTAGAAAATCCCCTAATAAATCAGAAATTCACCATAAATTCCTTCAACCCATGAAATACTCCACAATACAACATACGTAACCACCACAACCATTAATTAACCAATATTAGAACAAAAGGGAACTTGTTTATCCAACTCACCTGAAATTCAAGAAAGCTATCAACTTAGAGCTTCCCTTCCAAAATCAATCCATCCAAAGCTTTAAACCAGCATAGTGAGCCCTTGTATGAAATATTTTCTAAAACCATCGGTTAAAACTCAAGATTTGAGTAGAAATTGAAGATGGAAAAATGAAGAGCTTTTCTTGTTTTTCTCTCAAGAGGAACGGATGAACCAGTGAAGAAATGAAGATATTTTGGGCCAAAAAGTGGGATAAGAAGGAAGGAAACAGCCGGTCAAAGTTGCTGACCGGCTGTGACACGTCACGATCCGGCCGGATTCTGGCCAGAGACGAAACCCATTTTTTTTCAAAATCCTCAGGCAATCCGGCCAAGATTTGGCCGGATTTGCGGCCGGATTTGGCCCTTCAGTTTTTCACAAAATTTTTCGTTTCTTTTCCAATTTAAAAACTATGCTCCTCCGCTCGTCCAACAAAAATATGTATAAAATGAAAACCCTCATTCTTTAGGGGCGTCACAATCTCTCCCCCTTAAAAGAATGTCATCCTCGACATTCCATCTTGTACTAATCAAGTCAAGACATCCCGCAAGAGTCAGTCAAGCATTCTAAGCAATCACTAAGAGTAAAACAACACCTACTTGCCCATCTTTCAGTCTTACAAGAAATCACTTATATTTCAAACCGAATCCACAGTCCGGCATCCTAAACTTCAAGCCTAGGATACACTACAGGGATTTGAAGCCTAAGCTCTGATACCACCTGTGACAGCCCCACCTCCCCCTAAGGCGAACCAAAGGGTTCGGCGGACCGCCTGCCCAACTCTCGTCGGGACTCACTCACTCACTGCAATCCTCAATTCAAAGTACAATATAAATCTCAAATATATGGCAAATGTTCCACAAATTACATATCATAAGCGAAGCGGAAACTTCTCAATTGCACTACAAGCTAAAACCTCAAGAGATCAAAGCGATACAACTTTCCGAATAAAACAAAGGTCCCCAGTTCCCACGTAAGTACAAGTACAATCGCAGTTTCAACTATTACCCAGGATAAAACTAAAACTTCAACTGAACAGGAGATAATCCAATCATGACCGCAGAGAACTTTAATACCATTGCTTCCTTTGCCTCGAGCCCTGTGGAGGGGAATAAAAATAGTTTTGGGGTGAACTAGAAGCTCAGCGAGTAACCAGTAAAATCAGTAATCCAATCAGTTTCACAATAGTTCATTTCAATGATGTCATGTATCTGAAATCAAATGTACGTTTATCGCTCTCGTGAGCCGGTGAAATCATTGCACTTAAACACCCAACGCTCAAATAGATCGTTTAACGTTAAAACATGGTTAGGGAGCCCGTTGGTGCTCCAGATGAACATAAACAGTGGTGGAGACGTTGGTGTTCAGCAGAAGACTCCCCAAAACTCATTGAAGCCAAATCATGTCATGAACTCACATGTACCCATGCATGATATGCGATCGAGTAAATAATGCAAGAAATAGTTCGTAAGCAGCTTTGGAAATAGTTGGGGTCACTCACCTCCACGGCTCAGGAACCATCCATCATAGACGCTTTCGTGGGTCGAACTCAAGCCCTTCAACTCAACTTCAAAGTAACCAAACACTCTCAAAGATCGGACGGCATTTCCCCTTAATTTCCTTATTTGTCCAACCTACAAACATAACCCATTCTCATAACAATTAACCACAATCACACATACGATTCGTAAACGATAAAACATATCCAATTAGGGCCACAATATCCCTCAATCAAGCCAATTAGAAGCTTAATAACCAATCTATAAGAAAGCCCCAAATTAAACCCTAAAACCGGAAATTCACACCACAAGCAGAAATTTTCCGCAAACAACTGCAATTAACGTATAAAGAGTCCATTTAACACCATAACAATCCATCAATTCAAGACCAATCCATGATTATAATATAAAATTAGAAAATCCCCTAATAAATCAGAAATTCACCATAAATTCCTTCAACCCATGAAATACTCCACAATACAACATACTTAACCACCACAACCATTAATTAACCAATATTAGAACAAAAGGGAACTTGTTTATCCAACTCACCTCAAATTCAAGAAAGCTATCAACTTAGAGCTTCCCTTCCAAAATCAATCCATCCAAAGCTTTAAACCAGCATAGTGAGCCCTTGTATGAAATATTTTCTAAAACCATCGGTTAAAACTCAAGATTTGAGTAGAAATTGAAGATGGAAAAATGAAGAGTTTTTCTTGTTTTTCTCTCAAGAGGCACGGATGAACCAGTGAAGAAATGAAGATATTTTGGGCAAAAAAGTGGGATAAGAAGGAAGGAAACAGCCGGTCAAAGTTGCTGACCGGCTGTGACACGTCACGATCCGGCCGGATTCTGGCCAGAGACGAAACCCATTTTTTTTCAAAATCCTCAGGCAATCCGGCCAAGATCTGGCCGGATTTGCGGCCGGATTTGGCCCTTCAGTTTTTCACAAAATTTTTCGTTTCTTTTCCAATTTAAAAACTATGCTCCTCCGCTCGTCCAACAAAAATATGTATAAAATGAAAACCCTCATTCTTTAGGGGCGTCACAATCTCTCCCCCTTAAAAGAATGTCATCCTCGACATTCCATCTTGTACTAATCAAGTCAAGACATCCTGCAAGAGTCACTCAAGCATTCTAAGCAATCACTAAGAGTCAAACAACACCTACTTGCCCGTCTTTCAGTCTTACAAGAAATCACTTATATTTCAAACCGAATCCACAGTCCGGCATCCTAAACTTCAAGCCTAGGATACACTACAGGGATTTGAAGCCTAAGCTCTGATACCACCTGTGATAGCCCCACCTCCCCCTAAGGTGAACCAAAGGGTTCGGCGGACCGCCTGCCCAACTCTCGTCGGGACTCACTTGTAGACACCAATTTTTAGCATTTAGTTTTTTATTTGTCGTTTTAGTTTTATTCACTTATTAGTGTTAGTTTTTTAGTTTTTATTTTTACTTTTAAGTTTCAGCATAAAAATTCTCGAAAAAAGGAAAAAAAGAAAGAAAGAAAAGCATTCAAAAATATGTTCAGTTGTTTGGGATTTAATTTCAATGTTTTCTTGAATAAAGAAGGGAAAAAGGAAAATAAAGAAAAAGAAAGAAAATTAGCATTTCGTTAGCATTTCTGCGTTTTTTTTTTATTTTTTATTATTATTATTAGTAGGTAATCGGTTATCTATATTTATATTATACTTTTACAAAAAAAAAAACAAAAAAAAAGGGGAACACGCCACAGCAAGCTGCGTATTTTCGCAGCTTGCAAGAGAGGACCTGGGCAGTCCCTTAGCTGCAAATATAGGAGAGATGGCTGGGGTTTTAGGGTTGGAGATGCTGGTATAAATAGCAAAGGCAAGACAGCCGCAAAGGGGCAGCCGCAAGGGAGAGAGTAAGAGGATAGAGTGACTGACGGCAAAGGAAAACCATAGAGTTGACGGCTAAGAAAAGAAAACCAGAGAGCTTTGGTTGGCGGCTGTGGAGAGGAAATAACTAGAAGGGGAGGCTACGGGTAGTGAAAGGAGCGAGCTTTGAACGGGAAGAACCCAGAAACTAGGGGAAGCAAGGCAAAACAAGAGAGCAGAAAAAGAAAAAAACAGAGAGTTTGACGGCTAAAAAAATCTGGAAAAGCCGAGAGAAAGAGACGGCTAAGGAAAAAGGGGGGCTAGGAGTAATGGGCTGAGAGTTTGGAAAGGAGAAATCTGGTGAGCAAAAGAGACTGGAGCAAGAGGGAGAGCGACTGGAAGAGAAAAACAGAAAGGGATGGACGGCTAGGCTGCAAAGAAAAAGAAGAAGGGAAAGAGCCGAGAGAGAAACTACCGAGTAAAAGAAACGGGCGACCCAACGAGAGGAGAGGTGATGCAGAATCTGGAGAATCGTCGCAGCAAAAAGATGAAGCTTTTCCCAGTTTTGTTCTGCTTGCGCTGAGATTCGTGGTTCCTCCATCCCGACGCCGTCTTTCTGCAACTCAAGGGAGCGCAGGTTCTAATCCTTCCCTGCTATGTTTCATGTTGCAATGCTGCATTTATCCTCCTTCCCCTTATCCCAAGTTCTTCCAGTTTCGGATTTGAGTTGCTAACTCCATTAGAACTGCGGGCTCCTTCGCATGACTACGTTTAGGATGACTGAAATTGCAGCAAGCCTTCCTTTTTATTGCAGCAATTTTTCTCGTAGCATCTGCATGAAAAGTTTAGAAAATGGCTATCTTTTACTTGCCTGGATGTTGAGATTGTGTTTGGATGCTTGTGTTTCGTGTATTTGGGCCTGGATTCTGACAAAGCAATAGGCGTGCTCCTGTTGGAGATGAACTCAGGAAGAGCTGCAGAATGCTTTTCCTTTTATGTCATTTTGCTTTGTGTTTAAGTGTGCTCTTGATGCCTTTTGATGCCTGTGTCTTTGCTGGGTTGGATGTCCAAGTTATGTTTGTGTTGTTTAGTTTAGAGGTTTGGATGATGAATCAAGGAAGCTTTGGTTAAGGCATGCGGTTAAAGCTGAAGTTGGAGTTTGCCAATGAAACAAAAATGCAGCAGTCTTGTTTGCTTCTTTATTGCAGAAAACTGCTACGTGACTGCATGAAACTTGCATAAAAAAATTCCCTTTTCCCTTGCTGTTGGACAACTTAAATGTTTGGCTTCAATTCTGCAACAAGAGCATGCATTTCATTTAGTCGATAGTTTGAAGCTTTGGTATTTGCTGAACTCGCTTGCATGGTGAAATGGATAGGAAGTCACGACTGAAAACTGCAGCAAAGCTTCTCTTTTTCCAGATTTGCATGATAGCTTTCCTAAGTTTTTTCCTTGTTTGGGCTTGCGGTTTTAGGTAGCCGTTGTTTAATCCAAAGCTTTTGATGCTTGGTTGAAAAATCCTGATTCATTCTCGGTTGCCGAAAGCTTCCTAGCTTGCTGAAATTTTGCTGCATCTCATGCCTTGCTGTTTTCTTTTACCTGCATTTTCTGATTAACGTTTCGGCCATCCATTTTTGCTAGCTGGGTTTGCATGTTTGGGGTGTTGGAGTGCTGGTTGAAAGGAATCGGATCAGGGGGTGTTGGGTGTGTATGTTTAGGGGCTGAAAGGTGTGAAGCATGCTCAAGTGCTTGCTGGAAAAGAGCAAGCCAGGCTTGCCGAACATTTTGCACAGAGTTTTCCAGCCTTGGCATGAATTTTCTTCTACGTTGGAGTTGGTTTGAATGTTGAAATTGTGTGTTATAATGCTTAGATTAGCTTTGAATGTTTGGTTGAAAGATTTTTGATCAAAATTAGTGTTGAGGTTGATATCTGCTTGCGAGAATGCAAGTTGCGATGGTTTCTTGGCTGCAGAAATGTTTGTTTTTGGTTGCAGAATGTTTGCCCACGTAGCTTGCATGAATTTGCATGACATAAAATTCTGAATTTACACTTTGGCCCCCCAAGTCTCCCCTTGTCCTACTATGGCCCAACCAATTGAATGATTTCCTCAATTTGGTCCTTGGTAGCTTTTAATTTTGCAACTTCATTGCTTGTTTGTTTCAATTGACTACCATGCTTTGTTTCAATTGCACTTAATTCATGACTTTAGGGGCTTTATGACCAAGTGAGCTTGTGTTTGCCAATTTTCTTTAATTTTCCCCAAATAAATTGGTACCTTGACCATTTCTTTTATTTTGGAGGATAAATAAGTGGTTTCATTCCATTTAGGGCATCAACTCAAGGGAGGTATAATTCCTTTTATCTTTTTTGTCTCTCCCCTATGTGATTCTACGTGTTATGTGAATATGCATGTCTACTTCGCTTTCCTTGCCTTTCATCAATTCCTTGCATTTATTTCATTTACTTTTGCTTTTTATTTAAGTTATTCATTATGGGGTATGTGTACACCTCTTGGCTTGTAATAGATAGGGCTTGGCGAGCAATTTGGTCCATTTTCCCCTTCCCCTTTTGTTTTAGTTAGAGAATGTAATAGGTTCATTAGCTTGGTTGCATGCCTACGTGTTAAGTGTTACTTGCTTTATTAGGCTCTTGCATCTAGTCGAGCATGCTAAATGTTACGTGCTACGTGTTTATGAGTATTTAGTATGTCTACTTGCTTTCCATAGTGTGGATGAATGGAATGGATGAATGTACGTCACCACACTAGTCCAACGCTAGTTGTGGCTTCTTTTATCGTTTCCACTAGTCTAATGCTAGTAGGAACTCATAGAAAGGGCTAGTCCAACGCTAGACCCAATAGGATTTTTTCTTTGTTTTTCATTAATGCATTATTTGCCTGTTCACGACATATCATGCATTTTTTCCTTAGTTTTATCATCTGGCATGCTCCTCGATTCCCCTTTCCCCTCACTTTAGGTCTTGCATCTCATGCTAGTTAGGGAACATTTGCCTGAAGAGTCCCCTTAAATATGGGATATAGACGAGTGTGGCTTTTTCTAAGCCTTAGCACGCTTGTATTCCCTCTATCAAAGGGAAAATTAAGTCACAAAGTTAGGACTCCCCGTTCCCATCTTGATGCATTCCTATAGGATTCATGCATTTTTCATTCACGATCACATACATTTACTTTATATTCTCTCTCTTTTTCTACATTCTCACTTCACACTACTTTTACACGTTTTTATTCAACTACTCACACTCTATACCATATCACTCGCACACATGCACTTTATATTATTTTCACATTATCATTCTTTACCCACTTTACCTTGTAAATACACTTGCACACCTCCACTTTTCTCACTTCACACAAACTCACATTTTCACATGGCATGCATTCCACTCATTTTTACGTCATTTAGGATTATGTGTGACCTCTCCAAAGGATCATTATTGGGCTTCACAATTAATGTGATTGGCACCACTCAACCTTTGAAGAGAAATTTCCCTCATGTCCCCCTAGGTCTAGGTTTTTGCATTCATATAGACATATCCAATACACGATACATACCTTGGGTAGAAAATTTAGGGAAAATTGGTTTAAGTCACGCAACTAGCCTTGGCTAGGTCGAAGGGGTGCCTTGGATTTTTATCCTTGCCTTCCCCTTCGTCAAATGTGACCCCCGATCCCTCTTTTGGTTACGTAGACCCAAAAGTTCTCTAAAAGGGTTTATTTACTTTTCAAAAACAAAAATCATTTTTGGGTGACTTGATACACCCTAACTCTATACCAAGTGGCGACTCCATTTTTGATACAAAAAACCCTTTTGGAACTTTATATGGCCAAACCGTCGCATTATTAAGTCCCATGGCCTTTATTTTCATTTTGCACACGTTCACACACAACCACACAACATCACCATTCAAAAAGTGGGGCGCGACAGTTGGCGACTCCACTGGGGACTTCCTAAGTGGGTCCAAGCATTTGATTTAGCCATTCTTTTCTTTTTTCTACCCTTTTTATGTATAGCATGTGGATATTAGGGTTGCATTTTCCCTTTTTAGGACCATTTGCCTCACTCGCGTCTCAAACTACTCCCTCGCTCACGTATGTGTGATTGGTTGATTGGATGTATGTTTACTTGTTTATCTCGCGCTTGCATTGCATTTGGGAGGGGGGTGTGTCACCTTTAGAGCCTCGCGTTGGTTCTCAACCCCTTCCCTCAAAATAGGGGAACACTTCATACGTGCACGTTTACTTACTGTTATCCCATTTTATTTTATTTTCGTGGGCGCCATCCCACACCGCCTTGTAGGACTAGGATCGATTGCCTTGGGTAGACGGATGGTGTGCTCTGCGCCCATAGCGCTACCTAAGGGATCACTCGAGCCACCGACCGAAGGCCCTGGGAGTGATGACCCTTCGCCTTTAGGTCTGAAGGCTTGGGAGCCGAAACCTTATCGAGTCTAGTTGCATTAGTGAGCCCCAACCTCATGCATCCATGTTAGCATTTCCCTAGGATAGAGTCAGCCTCACCCTCTTTTAAGCACATTAGGCACGAGGGAAGGGGTTCCACCCCTTTTACTTGCTTTTATTGTATTCCTTTTCTTAATTGCTCCCAATGTGTTATGTGTACTATCAATTGCACTAACCATTTCTTTGTTTTCTTGGCCTGCATTCATGTGCCGTAGCAATAAGAGGCCTTTTTGGCACTCTTTTAGTGACTCACCCGCTAGATGTGTTTTCTTGGCCTGCATTCATGTGCCGTAGCAATAAGAGGCCTTTTTGGCACTCTTTTAGTGACTCACCCGCTAGATGACTCACATGTTTAAATTTCAGTCATTACACTTAATTTTCGATAAGTACATTTCATTTTAGACCTTTTCCCCCGATGCATTATTTATGTCCTTTAAGCCATATTTGTCACATATTTACATCGCTTTAATAAATGGCATCATGCATAAACCCTAGAAAGGGAATGCCATATAGGCGATCCCGTGCTAGGAATAAGCCACCTTGTGTCTCGGATACTTAATCCAGTGAGACTTGCACGTTTACATTTTGTACCATCCAAAGGGATAGTGCACAAGGTAAGGTACGATCCGATCATTTTCACAGAGTGATCTTTGGAATATGAGCATCTAATAATCACTTTTTGGCCATTTTATCAAAAATTGGTAAAAATCCCTTGCGTGAAGGACATTAATTTGAAGAAAATCACAAATGATTCCTCCTGTTGAGACGATAAATGAATTGAGGCCAAAATTTGATTTTTAGAAGGTCATAGACTAATGCACCTCAATAATTTTGAAATAACCAATGGCCGGACAATTCAACCAATCCATTTTGCCAATTCCTTCAATAAATCATCAATTCATTTGACCAATTTACCCTTTTTAGGGTCACCTGGTCGATTTTGAATAAATCGTCGATTCATTTGACCGATTTACCCTTTTTAGGGTCGTTCGGCCGATTTTTGAACAAGTCACTAATTCAATTTCATTCATTTGACCAATTTACCCTTTTTAGGGTCATTCGGCCGATTTTTGAATAAATCAAGTTTCGTTCGATCTATTTGATCAATTTACCCTTTTTTAGGGTGATCTGATTAATTTTGGATAAATTAAATTTCATTCAATTCATTTGACCTGTTTCCCTTTTTAGGGTAATCCGGTCGATTTTTAATAAATTGTCAATTTCATTTGACCAATTAGGATGTCAATGTCGAATTTCAAAATGGAAAACCTAGTCGATTTTGAGAAAAACATCCATTGCATCCAGCCATTTGATCAGTTGGAGTTTTGACCTGTGCTTCACTGAGAAAAGTTGTCAAAACGAATTCCAATCTCTTCGATAGGAAGTTCGTCAATGTCAAACCTGTGCGTTTTTGCAAGTTCTTGTATCGATCAAAAGTGATCAATCCCTTCGGACGAAGTCCTCATTTTGACAAACGTCCCTTCTCATTCCAAAGGGCCAAATTTTTTCAAATTATTTTTCACTCCATAAGCTGATCGGATCCATCAGGTATTGTATAGTGCCTGCTCTGGAGGATTGCATCTTCATGCTAGGCCTACCCTTGGCACAAAAAGGGTTCTCCCATAGGACATGCATACCGATTTATATTCTTATTTACTAACTCAGGGTATTTTTTCTTTTGTTTTTCCCCCTCCCCTGCATTCATAAAAATGTTTCAATAAGGTGAAAATGTTTTTCTATATCTGATGACACTTCTGATCTAATAAAGTGTCAAAATTGCAAGTATTGTGTGATTCTTGGGCAGATCCAACAATGGGAACATAAAAATCCATCTGAAAGCTCTAGGTTAAGAGCTTCTAAGAGATTTCATAATTCCTTTCAAGGAAGATTCTGTATATTTGACTTGTTAATATATTTTTGTGCCAAAAGAAAAGGAGACAAAAGGGATATATATGTGGAGCTCTTTAGAAGCTTTCTATTCTCATTTGTATCATAATTGAACGAGAAATTTTGTTTCAAACTTTTTCAGCAATAAAGTTTTTGGAAAATTATTGTTTTGTGTATATTCATGTACATTTCATTCTTTATTGAGCTCATTAAGAGATTTCATGGTGAATTTTAAGAAATAAGCTCAAATTGAGATTTTTCAACCTTTGGCCTGAAAACTCACAAATGTATACACCAGATTGGTGATCCGAGCTACACAATAAGAGTGCTCAAAAATTGAAAGAGGTCATTCAGAAGGCCCATGAGATACCTTTTCTCCTGCACTTAATCCCAAAATAAAGTCAGTCACATTGATTGATAAATTGGGGCAACTTTTGCTTGAAAATATCCGCGGTGTCTAATCTGATTCAATCACATCTAAGTGAAAGCAAAAATGTGCATTATTCTTGTTTGTCTGGGAAATTTGGAATGATACTTCGAGCATTCTTTTCTCTACCTATACACATTTTATCATTTGTTCTCCCATTTGAGCCTTTGAAAGAATAATCTCGTTTCAAATAAGAGTCCTAATGATCACTACCCTACATTGAAAAATTTTAAATATTAAAAGGGGAATGGATTCTCAACGACCATTTCGTTATTTTGGTTGTCATGAAGTGTAAGAATGACGCTTTGGCCGTCGTTTCTACAACCTAAACACTGATTACCCTTTGCATCCCTATTTGAGCAAAAATTGGTGGTTCTTTTTCGAGTGCACATATGATCGCACCCCACATTGGGGAGGGAGATTGGAGAATTTTCCAAAAAAGGGGAAAAGCAAAATGCTAGGATAAAGAGGGAACCACGAATTGGGGGAAATTTGATTCTACCTGGATTCCAATTTTGAAAAAAGAAAAGGAAGAGATTTTGTCCACACGGACCGCCTATGTTTCACAAATATGGATGAGCAAGAGTCTTCCTCAGTCAATTAATTCAGATACATGCAAGAAATTTCGCATTAATGAAAGTTTCCTTTCAGAGTTATTGTAAGGAACGGATTAAAAGTCAGGCCCTCTTCTTTTCCGATCAAACATTCTATCCCTAGTTATCCCTTTTGAGCCTTCAGAATAAAATACTTCATTTGGCAACCCCTGAGAATCGCAAACCCCACACTGGGGCAAGTTCGAGTTAGAAAAGGAAAAGTTTCAAGAAGTGAAAAGTGAAAAGCAACAAAATCAAAAAAAAAACAAAAGAAAAGAGAGAACCCCAGTTCAAAAATAAACTGGGGCAAATTTTGTGAAAGTTTCAAAGAATGGCAAAAAGCCGGAAAGTCAAAAAAAGAAAGGAAATGAAAGAGAAAAGCCTCAAGTGAGCATAAACTGGGGCAAATTTTGGTTTAACCCTAAAATAGGGCTGGCGCAATAATGCGATCTCAGATTCTTCAAACCATTTTTGAAATCCGGTTTCAAGCCTTAACTTTTCTAAACACCCCACCTGACCCCATTACAAAAGCCGAAAGTCCTGACTTCTGTTCTCTGCAATGGCCCTATCAAGAAAATTTCTGATGCCGAAAATTTTAGCTGTATTTCTGAATTGGTTGGGTATGGGGTTGGCGCTACTCACCATGTGGAAATCCACCAAGTTGAGGAAAAGAAAAAAAAGAGCGAATGCAAAAGAAAAATTGTAAAAGATTCGATGCTGAAAGTCCCTGGTGAATGTTGAAAAAATGCAAACAAAGTCTGAAATCTTTTGAGTTCAAAATAGGGGCAATTTTGGAAAAATGCGATCTTCGGTGCAATGTCCTTGGAAGTTTATTCTTTAGCTATCGTTTTCAAGCCAAACTACAAGCTAATAAAGTCCATCGTTGACTTATTCCTCCATGACAACCCAAAGTGAGGATTATGCTCATAAGAAATCCATCGATCACTCATGATCATAAGGGTACAACCGATTTTTGCATGTTTAGCTATCGTTTCCATCCATATTGTTGCAAGCCTATAAAGCTCATATGTGGACTACGTTTTCTTAAGAAATAAGGATGATAAACTCTTTGCTTTCACCAAGATGTAGTATAGAAGGGGTTACACACAATTTGGGCATAAAATAAGACAAATCTTGACCTTCCATTTCCTTTAGCCCTTTCCAAATCAGAAATAACACCCCACTCGATTGGCCCTGAAAGATGAGCCAACAAGAAGTGGTGACCCGCTACTCTGGGCACCGACGCTAAAAGTGAGAAAGAAATCTTTTGTGATTTGGCGTTATTTTGAGAAATTCATCATGAAATTTTCTGTGTGATTTTAAGCAAGACGTTCAGATTTCTTCACACTATAGGAAACACAGTTTCTCACTTCGTTCAAATAAATGGAGAGGCATCCAAACCAATTTTTGCGATCAAATGGGCCCATATTGGGGCAAAATTTTTATTTGCAAGATTTCACAAAATAAGCCCACACTGGGGCAAATTTTTATAATCCGTTTGAGGATTTCGTCAAAGACTCAAGCAAGACTTTCAAATCAATCACGCTGCCTTTTTCATGAAAATTTGAGTGCATGTAAGACCCCTGTGCAGGTATTCATAGTTGAAATCGACGAAGGAGCATTCGGTGATGTGGAAGGCCGATGCCGAAGAAAGAGAAGAAAGAGGGGAAAAAGGGCCCTACACTGGGGGCAAATTATTTTTGAAAAAGATTCTCTCGAAAAATCAGAAAAATTCAAAAGTCAGAAATAAAAAATCGAGTTCAAATTCTTGTTTCTTGGAAAGTCAAATTTAATTTCTTGTTTCTTGACAAATCAAATTCAATTTCTTGACCAATTGGATGGCAGGACTGGTTCTTATCCCACTGACCATTCACCAAATCCCGTTGGGCCTGGACTTCGTGCCGCCAACATTCCAAATATCAAGTTGGGCCTGAGTTTCGTGCCGTCAACATCGCAAAGACCACGTTGGGCCTGGACTTGGTGCCGCCAACATCTCAAAAATCTCGTTGGGCCTGGATTTCGTGCCGCCAACATTTCAAAGATCAAGTTGGGCCTGGATTTCGTGCCGCCAACATTTCAAAGATCACGTTGGGCCTGGATTTCGTGCCGCCAACATCATCATTTTGGGCCTGGATTTCGTGCCGCCAACATCATCACGTTGGGCCTGGACTTCGTGTCGCCAACTTCACAAGATCACGCCGCCAACTTCACAAGATCACGTTGGGCCTGGACTTCGTGCCGCCAATTTCCCATTGGGCAGGCTTGGGTTTAATCCCACTGACCAATTCATCACACTGGGGCAAATTATTTCGACAAGTCTCTCTCAGTCAGGAGAAATCAAAAAATCAAAAAAAAATCAAAAAATCAAAAAAAATCAAAAAATCAAAAATCAAAAAATCAAAAAAAATCAAAAAAATCAAATCAAGTTCATCACGGCAGGCTCGGGTTTGATCCCACAGTCCGATTGTCAAGCATTTCATTTTCATTGCTATTGGAGCTGGGTTTGTCCCGCCAGTAAGCATTTCATTTTCATTGCTATTGGAGCTGGGTTTGTCCCGCCAGTAAGCATTTCATTTTTCATTCCTATTGGAGTTGGGTTAGTCCCGCCAGTAAGTATTTCTTATATCACGTTGGAGCTGGGTTTCATCCCGCCAACCTCGGCAGAACTGGGTTCTATCCCGCTGACCGCTTATATCACGTTGGAGCTGGGTTTCATCCCGCCAACCTCGGCAGAACTGGGTTCTATCCCGCTGACCGCTTATATCACGTTGGAGCTGGGTTTTATCCCGCCAACCTCGGCAGAACCGGGTTCTATCTCGCTGACCAATCAGCCACTGGAGCATGGGTTTGTCCCGCCAGTGAGCATTTCAGTTGCATTTCATTTGCATCACTAACAAACATG